>NC_082692.2:104259809-104586309 GCF_949987515.2 Delphinus delphis
GTTAGGGTTAGGGTTCGGGCTAGGGTTAGGGTTAGGGGACGGGGACGGTTTAGGGTCCAGGTGAGGGTACGGCAACGCTTTAGGGAGAGCGTGCGTGTGAGGGCGCGCGATAGTGTTAGCGTACGGGTTAGGATTAAAGGACGGGTGAGGGTCAGGCTTCGGGGAAGGGTTAGGTTTAGGGTTCGGGCTAGGGTTAGGGTTAGGGGACGGGGACGGTTTAGGGTCCAGGTGAGGGTACGGCAACGTTTTAGGGGGAGCGTGCGTGTGAGGGCGCGGGTTAGTGTTAGCGTACGGGTTAGGTTTAGGGGACGGGTGAGGGTCAGGCTTCGGGGAAGGGTTAGGGTTAGGGTTCGGGCTAGGGTTAGGGTTAGGGGACGGGGACGGTTTCGGGTCCAGGTGAGGGTACGGCAACGCTTTAGGGGGAGCGTGCGTGTGAGGGCGCGGGTTAGTGTTAGGGTATGGGTTAGGATTAGGGGACGGGTGAGGGTCAGGCTTCGGGGAAGGGTTAGGGTTAGGGTTCGGGCTAGGGTTAGTGTTAGGGGACGGGGACGGTTTAGGGTCCAGGTGAGGGTACGGCAACGCTTTAGGGAGAGCGTGCGTGTGAGGGCGCGGGTTAGTGTTAGCGTACGGGTTAGGTTTAGGGGACGGGTGAGGGTCAGGCTTCGGGGAAGGTTTAGGGTTAGGGTTCGGGCTAGGGTTAGGGTTAGGGGACGGGGACGGTTTAGGGTCCAGGTGAGGGTACGGCAACGCTTTAGGGGGAGCGTGCGTGTGAGGACGCGGGTTAGTGTTAGCGTACGGGTTAGGATTAGGGGACGGGTGAGGGTCAGGCTTCGGGGAAGGGTTAGGGTTAGGGTTCGGGCTAGGGTTAGGGTTAGGGGACGGGGACGGTTTAGGGTCCAGGTGAGGGTACGGCAACGCTTTAGGGGGAGCGTGCGTGTGAGGGCGCGGGTTAGTGTTAGGGTATGGGTTAGGATTAGGGGACGGGTGAGGGTCAGGCTTCGGGGAAGGGTTAGGGTTAGGGTTCGGGCTAGGGTTAGGGTTAGGGGACGGGGACGGTTTAGGGTCCAGGTGAGGGTACGGCAACGCTTTAGGGGGAGCGTGCGTGTGAGGGCGCGGGTTAGTGTTAGCGTACGGGTTAGGTTTAGGGGACGGGTGAGGGTCAGGCTTCGGGGAAGGGTTAGGGTTAGGGTTCGGGCTAGGGTTAGGGTTAGGGGACGGGGACGGTTTAGGGTCCAGGTGAGGGTACGGCAACGCTTTAGGGGGAGCGTGCGTGTGAGGACGCGGGTTAGTGTTAGCGTACGGGTTAGGATTAGGGGACGGGTGAGGGTCAGGCTTCGGGGAAGGGTTAGGGTTAGGGTTCGGGCTAGGGTTAGGGTTAGGGGACGGGGACGGTTTAGGGTCCAGGTGAGGGTACGGCAACGCTTTAGGGGGAGCGTGCGTGTGAGGGCGCGGGTTAGTGTTAGCGTACGGGTTAGGATTAGGGGACGGGTGAGGGTCAGGCTTCGGGGAAGGGTTAGGGTTAGGGTTAGGGCTAGGGTTAGGGTTAGGGGACGGGGACGGTTTAGGGTCCAGGTGAGGGTACGGCAACGCTTTAGGGGGAGCGTGCGTGTGAGGGCGCGTGTTAGTGTTAGCGTACGGGTTAGGATTAGGGGACGGGTGAGGGTCAGGCTTCGGGGAAGTGTTAGGGTTACGGTTCGGGCTAGGGTTAGGGTTAGGGGACGGGGACGGTTTAGGGTCCAGGTGAGGGTACGGCAACGCTTTAGGGGGAGCGTGTGTGTGAGGGCGCGGGTTAGTGTTAGCGTACGGGTTAGGATTAGGGGACGGGTGAGGGTCAGGCTTCGGGGAAGGGTTAGGGTTAGGGTTCGGGCTAGGGTTAGGGTTAGGGGACGGGGACGGTTTAGGGTCCAGGTGAGGGTACGGCAACGCTTTAGGGGGAGCGTGCGTGTGAGGGCGCGGGTTAGTGTTAGCGTACGGGTTAGGTTTAGGGGACGGTTGAGGGTCAGGCTTCGGGGAAGGGTTAGGGTTAGGGTTCGGGCTAGGGTTAGGGTTAGGGGACGGGGACGGTTTCGGGTCCAGGTGAGGGTACGGCAACGCTTTAGGGGGAGCGTGCGTGTGAGGGCGCGGGTTAGTGTTAGGGTATGGGTTAGGATTAGGGGACGGGTGAGGGTCAGGCTTCGGGGAAGGGTTAGGGTTAGGGTTCGGGCTAGGGTTAGTGTTAGGGGACGGGGACGGTTTAGGGTCCAGGTGAGGGTACGGCAACGCTTTAGGGGGAGCGTGCGTGTGAGGGCGCGGGTTAGTGTTAGCGTACGGGTTAGGTTTAGGGGACGGGTGAGGGTCAGGCTTCGGGGAAGGGTTAGGGTTAGGGTTCGGGCTAGGGTTAGGGTTAGGGGACGGGGACGGTTTAGGGTCCAGGTGAGGGTACGGCAACGCTTTAGGGGGAGCGTGCGTGTGAGGACGCGGGTTAGTGTTAGCGTACGGGTTAGGATTAGGGGACGGGTGAGGGTCAGGCTTCGGGGAAGGGTTAGGGTTAGGGTTCGGGCTAGGGTTAGGGTTAGGGGACGGGGACGGTTTAGGGTCCAGGTGAGGGTACGGCAACGCTTTAGGGGGAGCGTGCGTGTGAGGGCGCGGGTTAGTGTTAGGGTATGGGTTAGGATTAGGGGACGGGTGAGGGTCAGGCTTCGGGGAAGGGTTAGGGTTAGGGTTCGGGCCAGGGTTAGGGTTAGGGGACGGGGACGGTTTAGGGTCCAGGTGAGGGTACGGCAACGCTTTAGGGGGAGCGTGCGTGTGAGGGCGCGGGTTAGTGTTAGCGTACGGGTTAGGTTTAGGGGACGGGTGAGGGTCAGGCTTCGGGGAAGGGTTAGGGTTAGGGTTCGGGCTAGGGTTAGGGTTAGGGGACGGGGACGGTTTAGGGTCCAGGTGAGGGTACGGCAACGCTTTAGGGGGAGCGTGCGTGTGAGGACGCGGGTTAGTGTTAGCGTACGGGTTAGGATTAGGGGACGGGTGAGGGTCAGGCTTCGGGGAAGGGTTAGGGTTAGGGTTCGGGCTAGGGTTAGGGTTAGGGGACGGGGACGGTTTAGGGTCCAGGTGAGGGTACGGCAACGCTTTAGGGGGAACGTGCGTGTGAGGGCGCGGGTTAGTGTTAGCGTACGGGTTAGGATTAGGGGACGGGTGAGGGTCAGGCTTCGGGGAAGGGTTAGGGTTAGGGTTAGGGCTAGGGTTAGGGTTAGGGGACGGGGACGGTTTAGGGTCCAGGTGAGGGTACGGCAACGCTTTAGGGGGAGCGTGCGTGTGAGGGCGCGTGTTAGTGTTAGCGTACGGGTTAGGATTAGGGGACGGGTGAGGGTCAGGCTTCGGGGAAGTGTTAGGGTTACGGTTCGGGCTAGGGTTAGGGTTAGGGGACGGGGACGGTTTAGGGTCCAGGTGAGGGTACGGCAACGCTTTAGGGGGAGCGTGTGTGTGAGGGCGCGGGTTAGTGTTAGCGTACGGGTTAGGATTAGGGGACGGGTGAGGGTCAGGCTTCGGGGAAGGGTTAGGGTTAGGGTTCGGGCTAGGGTTAGGGTTAGGGGACGGGGACGGTTTAGGGTCCAGGTGAGGGTCCGGCAACGCTTTAGGGGGAGCGTGCGTGTGAGGGCGCGGGTTAGTGTTAGCGTACTGGTTAGGATTAGGGGACGGGTGAGGGTCAGGCTTCGGGGAAGGGTTAGGGTTAGGGTTCGGGCTAGGGTTAGGGTTAGGGGACGGGGACGGTTGAGGGTCCAGGTGAGGCTACGGCAACGCTTTAGGGGGAGCGTGCGTGTGAGGGCGCGGGTTAGTGTTAGCGTACGGCTTAGGATTAAGGGACGGGTGAGGGTCAGGCTTCGGGGAAGGGTTAGGGTTAGGGTTCAGGCTAGGGTTAGGGTTAGGGGATGGGGACGGTTTAGGGTCCAGGTGAGGGTACGGCAACGCTTTAGGGGGAGCGTGCGTGTGAGGGCGCGGGTTAGTGTTAGCGTACGGGTTAGGATTAGGGGACGGGTGAGGGTCAGGCTTCGGGGAAGGGTTAGGGTTAGGGTTCGGGCTAGGGTTAGGGTTAGGGGACGGGGACGGTTTAGGGTCCAGGTGAGGGTACGGCAACGCTTTAGGGGGAGCGTGCGTGTGAGGGCCCGGGTTAGTGTTAGCGTACGGGTTAGGATTACGGGACGGGTGAGGGTCAGGCTTCGGGGAAGGGTTAGGGTTAGGGTTCGGGCTAGGGTTAGGGTTAGGGGACGGGGACGGTTTAGGGTCCAGGTGAGGGTACGGCAACACTTTAGGGGGAGCGTGCGTGTGAGGGCGCGGGTTAGTGTTAGCGTACGGGTTAGGATTAGGGGACGGGTGAGGGTCAGGCTTCGGGGAAGGGTTAGGGTTAGGGTTCGGGCTAGGGTTAGGGTTAGGGGACGGGGACGGTTTAGGGTCCAGGTGAGGGTACGGCAACGCTTTAGGGAGAGCGTGCGTGTGAGGGCGCGCGATAGTGTTAGCGTACGGGTTAGGATTAAAGGACGGGTGAGGGTCAGGCTTCGGGGAAGGGTTAGGTTTAGGGTTCGGGCTAGGGTTAGGGTTAGGGGACGGGGACGGTTTAGGGTCCAGGTGAGGGTACGGCAACGCTTTAGGGGGAGCGTGCGTGTGAGGGCGCGGGTTAGTGTTAGCGTACGGGTTAGGTTTAGGGGACGGGTGAGGGTCAGGCTTCGGGGAAGGGTTAGGGTTAGGGTTCGGGCTAGGGTTAGGGTTAGGGGACGGGGACGGTTTCGGGTCCAGGTGAGGGTACGGCAACGCTTTACGGGGAGCGTGCGTGTGAGGGCGCGGGTTAGTGTTAGGGTATGGGTTAGGATTAGGGGACGGGTGAGGGTCAGGCTTCGGGGAAGTGTTAGGGTTAGGGTTCGGGCTAGGGTTAGGGTTAGGGGACGGGGACGGTTTAGGGTCCAGGTGAGGGTACGGCAACACTTTAGGGGGAGCGTGCGTGTGAGGGCGCGGGTTAGTGTTAGCGTACGGGTTAGGATTAGGGGACGGGTGAGGGTCAGGCTTCGGGGAAGGGTTAGGGTTAGGGTTCGGGCTAGGGTTAGGGTTAGGGGACGGGGACGGTTTAGGGTCCAGGTGAGGGTACGGCAACGCTTTAGGGGGAGCGTGCGTGTGAGGGCGCGGGTTAGTGTTAGCGTACGGTTTAGGTTTAGGGGACGGGTGAGGGTCAGGCTTCGGGGAAGGGTTAGGGTTAGGGTTCGGGCTAGGGTTAGGGTTAGGGGATGGAGACGGTTACGGGTCCAGGTGAGGGTACGGCAACGCTTTAGGGGGAGCGTGCGTGTGAGGGCGCGGGTTAGTGTTAGCGTACCGGTTAGGATTAGGGGACGGGTGAGGGTCAGGCTTCGGGGAAGGGTTAGGGTTAGGGTTCGGGCTAGGGTTAGGGTTAGGGGACGGGGACGGTTTAGCGTCCAGGTGAGGCTACGGCAACGCTTTAGGGGGAGCGTGCGTGTGAGGGCGCGGGTTAGTGTTAGCGTACGTTTTAGGATTAGGGGACGGCTGAGGGTCAGGCTTCGGGTAAGGGTTAGGGTTAGGGTTCGGGCTAGGGTTAGGGTTAGGGGACGGGGACGGTATAGGGTCCAGGTGAGGGTACGGCAACGCTTTAGGGGGAGCGTGCGTGTGAGGGCGCGGGTTAGTGTTAGCGTACGGGTTAGGATTAGGGGACGGGTGAGGGTCAGGCTTCGGGGAAGTGTTAGGGTTAGGGTTCGGGCTAGGGTTAGGGTTAGGGGACGGGGACGGTTTAGGGTCCAGGTGAGGGTACGGCAACGCTTTAGGGGGAGCGTGCGTGTGAGGGCGCGGGTTAGTGTTAGGGTATGGGTTAGGATTAGGGGACGGGTGAGGGTCAGGCTTCGGGGAAGGGTTAGGGTTAGGGTTCGGGCTAGGGTTAGGGTTAGGGGACGGGGACGGTTTAGGGTCCAGGTGAGGGTACGGCAACGCTTTAGGGGGAGCGTGCGTGTGAGGGCGCGGGTTAGTGTTAGCGTACGGGTTAGGATTAGGGGACGGGTGAGGGTCAGGCTTCGGGGAAGGGTTAGGGTTAGGGTTCGGGCTAGGGTTAGGGTTAGGGGACGGGGACGGTTTAGGGTCCAGGTGAGGGTACGGCAACGCTTTAGGGAGAGCGTGCGTGTGAGGGCGCGCGATAGTGTTAGCGTACGGCTTAGGATTAAAGGACGGGTGAGGGTCAGGCTTCGGGGAAGGGTTAGGGTTAGGGTTCGGGCTAGGGTTAGGGTTAGGGGACGGGGACGGTTTAGGGTCCAGGTGAGGGTACGGCAACGCTTTAGGGGGAGCGTGCGTGTGAGGGCGCGGGTTAGTGTTAGCGTACGGGTTAGGATTAGGGGACGGGTGAGGGTCAGGCTTCGGGGAAGGGTTAGGGTTAGGGTTCGGGCTAGGGTTAGGGTTAGGGGACGGGGACGGTTTAGGGTCCAGGTGAGGGTACGGCAACGCTTTAGGGAGAGCGTGCGTGTGAGGGCGCGCGATAGTGTTAGCGTACGGCTTAGGATTAAAGGACGGGTGAGGGTCAGGCTTCGGGGAAGGGTTAGGGTTAGGGTTCGGGCTAGGGTTAGGGTTAGGGGACGGGGACGGTTTAGGGTCCAGGTGAGGGTACGGCAACGCTTTAGGGGGAGCGTGCGTGTGAGGGCGCGGGTTAGTGTTAGCGTACGGTTTAGGTTTAGGGGACGGGTGAGGGTCAGGCTTCGGGGAAGGGTTAGGGTTAGGGTTCGGGCTAGGGTTAGGGTTAGGGGACGGGGACGGTTTCGGGTCCAGGTGAGGGTACGGCAACGCTTTAGGGGGAGCGTGCGTGTGAGGGCGCGGGTTAGTGTTAGCGTACGGGTTAGGATTAGGGGACGGGTGAGGGTCAGGCTTCGGGGAAGTGTTAGGGTTAGGGTTCGGGCTAGGGTTAGGGTTAGGGGACGGGGACGGTTTAGGGTCCAGGTGAGGGTACGGCAACGCTTTAGGGGGAGCGTGCGTGTGAGGGCGCGGGTTAGTGTTAGCGTACGGGTTAGGATTAGGGGACGGGTGAGGGTCAGGCTTCGGGGAAGGGTTAGGGTTAGGGTTCGGGCTAGGGTTAGGGTTAGGGGACGGGGACGGTTTAGGGTCCAGGTGAGGGTACGGCAACGCTTTAGGGGGAGCGTGCGTGTGAGGGCGCGGGTTAGTGTTAGCGTACGGTTTAGGTTTAGGGGACGGGTGAGGGTCAGGCTTCGGGGAAGGGTTAGGGTTAGGGTTCGGGCTAGGGTTAGGGTTAGGGGATGGGGACGGTTTCGGGTCCAGGTGAGGGTACGGCAACGCTTTAGGGGGAGCGTGCGTGTGAGGGCGTGGGTTAGTGTTAGCGTACGGGTTAGGATTAGGGGACGGGTGAGGGTCAGGCTTCGGGGAAGTGTTAGGGTTAGGGTTCGGGCTAGGGTTAGGGTTAGGGGACGGGGACGGTTTAGGGTCCAGGTGAGGGTACGGCAACGCTTTAGGGGGAGCGTGCGTGTGAGGGCGCGGGTTAGTGTTAGCGTACGGGTTAGGATTAGGGGACGGGTGAGGGTCAGGCTTCGGGGAAGGGTTAGGGTTAGGGTTCGGGCTAGGGTTAGGGTTAGGGGACGGGGATGGTTTAGGGTCCAGGTGAGGGTACGGCAACGTTTTAGGGGGAGCGTGTGTGTGAGGGCGCGGGTTAGTGTTAGCGTACGGGTTAGGATTAGGGGACGGGTGAGGGTCAGGCTTCGTGGAAGGGTTAGGGTTAGGGTTCGGGCTAGGGTTAGGGTTAGGGGATGGGGACGGTTTAGGGTCCAGGTGAGGGTACGGCAACGCTTTAGGGGGAGCGTGCGTGTGAGGGCGCGGGTTAGTGTTAGCGTACGGGTTAGGATTAGGGGACGGGTGAGGGTCAGGCTTCGGGAAAGGGTTAGGGTTAGGGTTCGGGCTAGGGTTAGGGTTAGGGGACGGGGACGGTTTAGGGTCCAGGTGAGTTTACGGCAACGCTTTAGGGGGAGCGTGCGTGTGAGGGCGTGGGTTAGTGTTAGCGTACGGGTTAGGATTAGGGGACGGGTGAGGGTCAGGCTTCGGGGAAGTGTTAGGGTTAGGGTTCGGGCTAGGGTTAGAGTTAGGGGACGGGGACGGTTTAGGGTCCAGGTGAGGGTACGGCAACGCTTTAGGGGGAGCGTGCGTGTGAGGGCGCGGGTTAGTGTTAGGGTACGGGTTAGCATTAGGGGACGGGTGAGGGTCAGGCTTCGGGGAAGGGTTAGGTTTAGGGTTCGGGCTAGGGTTAGGGTTAGGGGATGGGGACGGTTTAGGGTCCAGGTGAGGGTACGGCAACGCTTTAGGGGGAGCGTGCGTGTGAGGGCGCGCGTTAGTGTTAGCGTACGGGTTAGGATTAGGGGACGGGTGAGGGTCAGGCTTCGGGGAAGGGTTAGGGTTAGGGTTCGGGCTAGGGTTAGGGTTAGGGGACGGGGACGGTTTAGGGACCAGGTGAGGGTACGGCAACGCTTTAGGGGGAGCGTGCGTGTGAGGGCGCGGGTTAGTGTTAGCGTACGGGTTAGGATTAGGGGACGGGTGAGGGTCAGGCTTCGGGGAAGGGTTAGGGTTAGGGTTCGGGCTAGGGTTAGGGTTAGGGGACGGGAACGGTTTAGGGTCCAGGTGAGGGTATGGCAACGCTTTATGTGGAGCGTGCGTGTGAGGGCGCGGGTTACTGTTAGCGTACGGGTTAGGATTAGGGGACGGGTGAGGGTCAGGCTTCGGGTAAGGGTTAGGGTTAGGGTTCAGACTAGGGTTAGGGTTAGGGGACGGGGACGGTTTAGGGTCCAGGTGAGGGTACGGCAACGCTTTAGGGGGAGCGTGCGTGTGAGGGCGCGGGTTAGTGTTAGCGTACGGTTTAGGATTAAGGGACGGGTGAGGGTCAGGCTTCGGGGAAGGGTTAGGGTTAGGGTTCGGGCTAGGGTTAGGGTTAGGTGACGGGGACGGTTTAGGGTCCAGGTGAGGGTATGGCAACGCTTTAGGGGGAGCGTGCGTGTGAGGGCGCGGGTTAGTGTTAGCGTACGGGTTAGGATTAGGGGACGGGTGAGGGTCAGGCTTCGGGGAAGGGTTAGGGTTAGGGTTCGGGCTAGGGTTAGGGTTAGGGGACGGGGACGGTTTAGGGTCCAGGTGAGGGTACGGCAACGCTTTAGGGGGAGCGTGCGTGTGAGGGCGCGGGTTAGTGTTAGCGTACGGGTTAGGATTAGGGGACGGGTGAGGGTCAGGCTTCGGGGAAGGGTTAGGGTTAGGGTTCGGGCTAGGGTTAGGGTTAGGGGATGGGGACGGTTTAGGGTCCAGGTGAGGGTACGGCAACGCTTTAGGGGGAGCGTGCGTGTGAGGGCGCGGGTTAGTGTTAGCGTACGGGTTAGGATTAGGGGACGGGTGAGGGTCAGGCTTCGGGGAAGTGTTAGGGTTAGGGTTCGGGCTAGGGTTAGGGTTAGGGGACGGGGACGGTTTAGGGTCCAGGTGAGGGTACGGCAACGCTTTAGGGGGAGCGTGCGTGTGAGGGCGCGGGTTAGTGTTAGCGTACGGTTTAGGTTTAGGGGACGGGTGAGGGTCAGGCTTCGGGGAAGGGTTAGGGTTAGGGTTCGGGCTAGGGTTAGGGTTAGGGGACGGGGACGGTTTCGGGTCCAGGTGAGGGTACGGCAACGCTTTAGGGGGAGCGTGCGTGTGAGGGCGCGGGTTAGTGTTAGCGTACGGGTTAGCATTAGGGGACGGGTGAGGGTCAGGCTTCGGGGAAGGGTTAGGTTTAGGGTTCGGGCTAGGGTTAGGGTTAGGGGACGGGGACGGTTTAGGGTCCAGGTGAGGGTACGGCAACGCTTTAGGGGGAGCGTGCGTGTGAGGGCGCGCGTTAGTGTTAGCGTACGGGTTAGGATTAGGGGACGGGTGAGGGTCAGGCTTCGGGGAAGGGTTAGGGTTAGGGTTCGGGCTAGGGTTAGGGTTAGGGGACGGGGACGGTTTAGGGACCAGGTGAGGGTACGGCAACGCTTTAGGGGGAGCGTGCGTGTGAGGGCGCGGGTTAGTGTTAGCGTACGGGTTAGGATTAGGGGACGGGTGAGGGTCAGGCTTCGGGGAAGGGTTAGGGTTAGGGTTCGGGCTAGGGTTAGGGTTAGGGGACGGGAACGGTTTATGGTCCAGGTGAGGGTATGGCAACGCTTTATGTGGAGCGTGCGTGTGAGGGCGCGGGTTACTGTTAGCGTACGGGTTAGGATTAGGGGACGGGTGAGGGTCAGGCTTCGGGTAAGGGTTAGGGTTAGGGTTCAGACTAGGGTTAGGGTTAGGGGACGGGGACGGTTTAGGGTCCAGGTGAGGGTACGGCAACGCTTTAGGGGGAGCGTGCGTGTGAGGGCGCGGGTTAGTGTTAGCGTACGGTTTAGGATTAAGGGACGGGTGAGGGTCAGGCTTCGGGGAAGGGTTAGGGTTAGGGTTCGGGCTAGGGTTAGGGTTAGGTGACGGGGACGGTTTAGGGTCCAGGTGAGGGTATGGCAACGCTTTAGGGGGAGCGTGCGTGTGAGGGCGCGGGTTAGTGTTAGCGTACGGGTTAGGATTAGGGGACGGGTGAGGGTCAGGCTTCGGGGAAGGGTTAGGGTTAGGGTTCGGGCTAGGGTTAGGGTTAGAGGACGGGGACTGTTTAGGGTCCAGGTGAGGGTACGGCAACGCTTTAGGGGGAGCGTGCGTGTGAGGGCGCGGGTTAGTGTTAGCGTACGGGTTAGGATTAGGGGATGGGTGAGGGTCAGGCTTCGGGGAAGGGTTAGGGTTAGGGTTCGGGCTAGGGTTAGGGTTAGGGGACGGGGACGGTTTAGGGTCCAGGTGACGGTACGGCAACGCTTTAGGGGGAGCGTGCGTGTGAGGGCGCGGGTTAGTGTTAGCGTACGGGTTAGGATTAGGGGACGGGTGAGGGTCAGGCTTCGGGGAAGGGTTAGGGTTAGGGTTCGGGCTAGGGTTAGGGTTAGGGGATGGGGACGGTTTAGGGTCCAGGTGAGGGTACGGCAACGCTTTAGGGGGAGCGTGCGTGTGAGGGCGCGGGTTAGTGTTAGCGTACGGGTTAGGATTAGGGGACGGGTGAGGGTCAGGCTTCGGGGAAGTGTTAGGGTTAGGGTTCGGGCTAGGGTTAGGGTTAGGGGATGGGGACGGTTTAGGGTCCAGGTGAGGGTACGGCAACGCTTTAGGGGGAGCGTGCGTGTGAGGGCGCGGGTTAGTTTTAGCGTACGGGTTAGGTTTAGGGGACGGGTGAGGGTCAGGCTTCGGGGAAGGGTTAGGGTTAGGGTTCGGGCTAGGGTTAGGGTTAGGGGACGGGGACGGTTTAGGGTCCAGGTGAGGGTACGGCAACGCTTTAGGGGGAGCGTGCGTGTGAGGGCGCGGGTTAGTGTTAGCGTACAGGTTAGGATTAGGGGACGGGTGAGGGTCAGGCTTCGGGGAAGGGTTAGGGTTAGGGTTCGGGCTAGGGTTAGGGTTAGGGGACGAGGACGGTTTAGGGTCCAGGTGAGGGTACGGCAACGCTTTAGGGGGAGCGTGCGTGTGAGGGCGCGGTTTAGTGTTAGCGTACGGGTTAGGATTAGGGGACGGGTGAGGGTCAGGCTTCGGGGAAGGGTTAGGGTTAGGGTTCGGGCTAGGGTTAGGGTTAGGGGACGGGGACGGTTTAGGGTCCAGGTGAGGGTACGGCAACGCTTTAGGGGGAGCGTGCGTGTGAGGGCGCGGGTTAGTGTTAGCGTACGGGTTAGGATTAGGGGACGGGTGAGGGTCAGGCTTCGGGGAAGGGTTAGGGTTAGGGTTAGGGCTAGGGTTAGGGTTAGGGGACGGGGACGGTTTAGGGTCCAGGTGAGGGTACGGCAACGCTTTAGGGGGAGCGTGCGTGTGAGGGCGCGGGTTAGTGTTAGCGTACGGGTTAGGATTAGGGGACGGGTGAGGGTCAGGCTTCGGGGAAGGGTTAGGGTTAGGGTTCGGGCTAGGGTTAGAGTTAGGGGACGGGGACGGTTTAGGGTCCAGGTGAGGGTACGGCAACGCTTTAGGGGGAGCGTGCGTGTGAGGGCGCGGGTTAGTGTTAGGGTATGGGTTAGGATTAGGGGACGGGTGAGGGTCAGGCTTCGGGGAAGGGTTAGGTTTAGGGTTCGGGCTAGGGTTAGGGTTAGGGGACGGGGACGTTTTAGGGTCCAGGTGAGGGTACGGCAACGCTTTAGGGGGAGCGTGCGTGTGAGGGCGCGGGTTAGTGTTAGCGTACGGGTTAGGATTAGGGGACGGGTGAGGGTCAGGCTTCGGGGAAGGGTTAGGGTTAGGGTTCGGGCTAGGGTTAGGGTTAGGGGACGGGGATGGTTTAGGGTCCAGGTGAGGGTACGGCAATGCTTTAGGGGGAGCATGCGTGTGAGGGCGCGGGTTAGTGTTAGTGTACGGGTTAGGATTAGGGGACGGGTGAGGGTCAGGCTTCGGGGAAGGGTTAGGGTTAGGGTTCGGGCTAGGGTTAGGGTTAGGGGACGGGGACGGTTTAGGGTCCAGGTGAGGGTACGGCAACGCTTTAGGGGGAGCGTGCGTGTGAGGGCGCACGATAGTGTTAGCGTACGGCTTAGGATTAAGGGACGGGTGAGGGTCAGGCTTCGGGGAAGTGTTAGGGATAGGGTTCGGGCTAGGGTTAGGGTTAGGGGACGGGGACGGTTTAGGGTCCAGGTGAGGGTACGGCAACGCTTTAGGGGGAGCGTGCGTGTGAGGGCGCGGGTTAGTGTTAGGGTATGGGTTAGGATTAGGGGACGGGTGAGGGTCAGGCTTCGGGGAAGGGTTAGGGTTAGGGTTCGGGCTAGGGTTAGGGTTAGGGGACGGGGACGGTTTAGGGTCCAGGTGAGGGTACGGCAACGCTTTAGGGGGAGCGTGCGTGTGAGGGCGCGGGTTAGGGTTAGCGTACGGGTTAGGATTAGGGGACGGGTGAGGGTCAGGCTTCGGGGAAGGGTTAGGGTTAGGGTTCGGGCTAGGGTTAGGGTTAGGGGACGGGGACGGTTTAGGGTCCAGGTGAGGGTACGGCAACGCTTTAGGGGGAGCGTGCGTGTGAGGGCGCGGGTTAGTGTTAGCGTACGGGTTAGGATTAGGGGACGGGTGAGGGTCAGGCTTCGGGGAAGGGTTAGGGTTAGGGTTCGGGCTAGGGTTAGAGTTAGGGGACGGGGACGGTTTAGGGTCCAGGTGAGGGTACGGCAACGCTTTAGGGGGAGCGTGCGTGTGAGGGCGCGGGTTAGTGTTAGCGTACGGGTTAGAATTAGGGGACGGGTGAGGGTCAGGCTTCGGGGAAGGGTTAGGGTTAGGGTTCGGGCTAGGGTTAGGGTTAGGGGACGGGGACGGTTTCGGGTCCAGGTGAGGGTACGGCAACGCTTTAGGGGGAGCGTGCGTGTGAGGGCGCGGGTTAGTGTTAGCGTACGGGTGAGGATTACGGGACGGGTGAGGGTCAGGCTTCGGGGAAGTGTTAGGGTTAGGGTTCGGGCTAGGGTTAGGGTTAGGGGACGGGGACGGTTTAGGGTCCAGGTGAGGGTACGGCAATGCTTTAGGGGGAGCGTGCGTGTGAGGGCGCGGTTTAGTGTTAGCGTACAGGTTAGGATTAGGGGACGGGTGAGGGTCAGGCTTCGGGGAAGGGTTAGGGTTAGGTTTCGGGCTAGGGTTAGGGTTAGGGGACGGGGACGGTTTAGGGTCCAGTTGAGGGTACGGCAACGCTTTAGGGGGAGCGTGCGTGTGAGGGCGCGGGTTAGTGTTAGCGTACGGGTTAGGATTAGGGGACGGGTGAGGGTCAGGCTTCGGGGAAGTGTTAGGGTTACGGTTCGGGCTAGGGTTAGGGTTAGGGGACGGGGACGGTTTAGGGTCCAGGTGAGGGTACGGCAACGCTTTAGGGGGAGCGTGCGTGTGAGGTCGCGGGTTAGTGTTAGCGTACGGGTTAGGATTAGGGGACGGGTGAGGGTCAGGCTTCGGGGAAGGGTTAGGGTTAGGGTTCGGGCTAGGGTTAGGGTTAGGGGACGGGGACGGTTTAGGGACCAGGTCAGGGTACGGCACGCTTTAGGGGGAGCGTGCGTGTGAGGGCGCGGATCAGTGTTAGCCTACGGGTTAGGATTAGGGGACGGTTGAGGGTCAGGCTTCGGGGAAGGGTTAGGGTTAGGGTTCGGGCTAGGGTTAGGGTTAGGTGACGAGAACGGTTTAGGGTCCAGGTGAGGGTATGGCAACGCTTTATGTGGAGCGTGCGTGTGAGGGCGCGGGATAGTGTTAGCGTACGGGTTAGGATTAGGGGACGGGTGAGGGTCAGGCTTCGGGGAAGGGTTAGGGTTAGGGTTCGGGCTAGCGTTAGGGTTAGTGGACGGGGACGGTTTAGGGTCCAGGTGAGGGTACGGCAACGCTTTAGGGGGAGCGTGCGTGTGAGGTCGCGGGTTAGTGTTAGCGTACGTGTTAGGATTAGGGGACGGGTGAGGGTCAGGCTTTGGGTAAGGGTTACGGTTAGGGTTCGGGCTAGGGTTAGGGTTAGGGGACGGGGACGGGGACGGTTTAGGGTCCAGGTAAGGGTACGGCAACGCTTTAGTGGGAGCGTGCATGTGAGGGTGCGGGTTAGTGTTAGGGTACGGGTTAGGATTAAGGGACGGTTGAGGGTCATGCTTCGGGGAAGGGTTAGGGTTAGGGTTCGGGCTAGGGTTAGGGTTAGGTGACGGGGACGGTTTAGGGTCCAGGTGAGGGTACGGCAACGCTTTAGGGGGAGCGTGCGTGTGAGGGCGCGGGTTAGGGTTAGCGTACGGGTTAGGATTAGGGGACGGGTGAGGGTCAGGCTTCGGGGAAGGGTTAGGGTTAGGGTTCGGGCTAGGGTTAGGGTTAGGGGACGGGGACGGTTTAGGGTCCAGGTGAGGGTACGGCAACGCTTTAGGGGGAGCGTGCGTGTGAGGGCGCGGGTTAGTGTTAGCGTACGGGTTAGGATTAGGGGACGGGTGAGGGTCAGGCTTCGGGGAAGGGTTAGGGTTAGGGTTCGGGCTAGGGTTAGGGTTAGGGGACGGGGACGGTTTAGGGTCCAGGTGAGGGTACGGCAACGCTTTAGGGGGAGCGTGCGTGTGAGGGCGCGGGTTAGTGTTAGCGTTCGGGTTAGGATTAGGGGACGGGTGAGGGTCAGGCTTCGGGGAAGGTTTAGGGTTAGGGTTCGGGCTAGGGTTAGGGTTAGGGGACGGGGACGGTTTCGGGTCCAGGTGAGGGTACGGCAACGCTTTAGGGGGAGCGTGCGTGTGAGGGCGCGGGTTAGTGTTAGCGTACGGGTGAGGATTACGGGACGGGTGAGGGTCAGGCTTCGGGGAAGTGTTAGGGTTAGGGTTCGGGCTAGGGTTAGGGTTAGGGAACGGGGACGGTTTAGGGTCCAGGTGAGGGTACGGCAATGCTTTAGGGGGAGCGTGCGTGTGAGGGCGCGGTTTAGTGTTAGCGTACAGGTTAGGATTAGGGGACGGGTGAGGGTCAGGCTTCGGGGAAGGGTTAGGGTTAGGTTTCGGGCTAGGGTTAGCGTTAGGGGACGGGGACGGTTTAGGGTCCAGGTGAGGGTACGGCAACGCTTTAGGGGGAGCGTGCGTGTGAGGGCGCGGGTTAGTGTTAGCGTACGGGTTAGGATTAGGGGACGGGTGAGGGTCAGGCTTCGGGGAAGGGTTAGGGTTACGGTTCGGGCTAGGGTTAGGGTTAGGGGACGGGGACGGTTTAGGGTCCAGGTGAGGGTATGGCAACGCTTTAGGGGGAGCGTGCGTGTGAGGGCGCGGGTTAGTGTTAGCGTACGGGTTGGGATTAGGGGACGGGTGAGGGTCAGGCTTCGGGGAAGGGTTAGGGTTAGGGTTCGGGCTAGGGTTAGGGTTAGGGGACGGGGACGGTTTAGGGACCAGGTGAGGGTATGGCAACGCTTTAGGGGTAGCGTGCGTGTGAGGGCGCGGATCAGTGTTAGCCTACGGTTTAGGATTAGGGGACGGTTGAGGGTCAGGCTTCGGGGAAGGGTTAGGGTTAGGGTTCGGGCTAGGGTTAGGGTTAGGTGACGAGAACGGTTTAGGGTCCAGGTGAGGGTATGGCAACGCTTTATGTGGAGCGTGCGTGTGAGGGCGCGGGTTAGTGTTAGCGTACGGGTTAGGATTAGGGGACGGGTGAGGGTCAGGCTTCGGGGAAGGGTTAGGGTTAGGGTTCGGGCTAGGGTTAGGGTTAGGGGACGGGGACGGTTTAGGGTCCAGGTGAGGGTACGGCAACGCTTTAGGGGGAGCGTGCGTGTGAGGTCGCGGGTTAGTGTTAGCGTACGGGTTAGGATTAGGGGACGGGTGAGGGTCAGGCTTTGGGGAAGGGTTACGGTTAGGGTTCGGGCTAGGGTTAGGGTTAGGGGACGGGGACGGGGACGGTTTAGGGTCCAGGTGAGGGTACGGCAACGCTTTAGGGGGAGCGTGCGTGTGAGGGCGCGGGTTAGTGTTAGCGTACGGGTTAGGATTAGGGGACGGGTGAGGGTCAGGCTTCGGGGAATTGTTATGGTTAGGGTTCGGGCTAGGGTTAGAGTTAGGGGACGGGGACGGTTTAGGGTCCAGGTGAGGGTACGGCAACGCTTTAGGGGGAGCGTGCGTGTGAGGGCGCGGGTTAGTGTTAGGGTATGGGTTAGGATTAGGGGACGGGTGAGGGTCAGGCTTCGGGGAAGGGTTAGGTTTAGGGTTCGGGCTAGGGTTAGGGTTAGGGGACGGGGACGGTTTAGGGTCCAGGTGAGGGTACGGCAACGCTTTAAGGGGAGCGTGCGTGTGAGGGCGCGGGTTAGTGTTAGCGTACGGGTTAGGATTAGGGGACGGGTGAGGGTCAGGCTTCGGGGAAGGGTTAGGGTTAGGGTTCGGGCTAGGGTTATGGTTAGGGGACGGGGATGGTTTAGGGTCCAGGTGAGGGTACGGCAACGCTTTAGGGGGAGCGTGCGTGTGAGGGCGCGGGTTAGTGTTAGCGTACGGGTTAGGATTAGGGGACGTGTGAGGGTCAGGCTTCGGGGAAGGGTTAGGGTTAGGGTTCGGGCTAGGGTTAGGGTTAGGGGACGGGGACGGTTTCGGGTCCAGGTGAGGGTACGGCAACGCTTTAGGGGGAGCGTGCGTGTGAGGGCGCGGGTTAGTGTTAGCGTACGGGTTAGGATTAGGGGATGGGTGAGGGTCAGGCTTCGGGGAAGGGTTAGGGTTAGGGTTCGGGCTAGGGTTAGGGTTAGGGGACGGGGACGGTTTAGGGTCCAGGTGACGGTACGGCAACGCTTTAGGGGGAGCGTGCGTGTGAGGGCGCGGGTTAGTGTTAGCGTACGGGTTAGGATTAGGGGACGGGTGAGGGTCAGGCTTCGGGGAAGGGTTAGGGTTAGGGTTCGGGCTAGGGTTAGGGTTAGGGGATGGGGACGGTTTAGGGTCCAGGTGAGGGTACGGCAACGTTTTAGGGGGAGCGTGCGTGTGAGGGCGCGGGTTAGTGTTAGCGTACGGGTTAGGATTAGGGGACGGGTGAGGGTCAGGCTTCGGGGAAGGGTTAGGGTTAGGGTTCGGGCTAGGGTTAGGGTTAGGGGATGTGGACGGTTTAGGGTCCAGGTGAGGGTACGGCAACGCTTTAGGGGGAGCGTGCGTGTGAGGGCGCGGGTTAGTTTTAGCGTACGGGTTAGGTTTAGGGGACGGGTGAGGGTCAGGCTTCGGGGAAGGGTTAGGGTTAGGGTTCGGGCTAGGGTTAGGGTTAGGGGACGGGGACGGTTTAGGGTCCAGGTGAGGGTACGGCAACGCTTTAGGGGGAGCGTGCGTGTGAGGGCGCGGGTTAGTGTTAGCGTACAGGTTAGGATTAGGGGACGGGTGAGGGTCAGGCTTCGGGGAAGGGTTAGGGTTACGGTTCGGGCTAGGGTTAGGGTTAGGGGACGAGGACGGTTTAGGGTCCAGGTGAGGGTACGGCAACGCTTTAGGGGGAGCGTGCGTGTGAGGGCGCGGTTTAGTGTTAGCGTACGGGTTAGGATTAGGGGACGGGTGAGGGTCAGGCTTCGGGGAAGGGTGAGGGTTAGGGTTCGGGCTAGGGTTATGGTTAGGGGACGGGGACGGTTTAGGGTCCAGGTGAGGGTACGGCAACGCTTTAGGGGGAGCGTGCGTGTGAGGGCGCGGGTTAGTGTTAGCGTACGGGTTAGGTTTAGGGGACGGGTGAGGGTCAGGCTTCGGAGAAGGGTTAGGGTTAGGGTTCGGGCTAGGGTTACGGTTAGGGGACGGGGACGGTTTAGGGTCCAGGTGAGGGTACGGCAACGCTTTAGGGGGAGCGTGCGTGTGAGGGCGCGGGTTAGTGTTAGCGTACGGGTTAGGATTACGGGACGGGTGAGGGTCAGGCTTCGGGGAAGGGTTAGGGTTAGGGTTCGGGCTAGGGTTAGGGTTAGGGGACGGGGACGGTTTAGGGTCCAGGTGAGGGTACGGCAACGCTTTAGGGGGAGCGTGCGTGTGAGGGCGCGGGTTAGTGTTAGCGTACGGGTTAGGATTAGGGGACGGGTGAGGGTCAGGCTTCGGGGAAGGGTTAGGTTTAGGGTTCGGGCTAGGGTTAGGGTTAGGGGACGGGGACGTTTTAGGGTCCAGGTGAGGGTACGGCAACGCTTTAGGGGGAGCGTGCGTGTGAGGGCGCGGGTTAGTGTTAGCGTACGGGTTAGGATTAGGGGACGGGTGAGGGTCAGGCTTCGGGGAAGGGTTAGGGTTAGGGTTCGGGCTAGGGTTAGGATTAGGGGACGGGGATGGTTTAGGGTCCAGGTGAGGGTACGGCAATGCTTTAGGGGGAGCGTGCGTGTGAGGGCGCGGGTTAGTGTTAGTGTACGGGTTAGGATTAGGGGACGGGTGAGGGTCAGGCTTCGGGGAAGGGTTAGGGTTAGGGTTCGGGCTAGGGTTAGGGTTAGGGGACGGGGACGGTTTAGGGTCCAGGTGAGGGTACGGCAACGCTTTAGGGGGAGCGTGCGTGTGAGGGCGCACGATAGTGTTAGCGTACGGCTTAGGATTAAGGGACGGGTGAGGGTCAGGCTTCGGGGAAGGGTTAGGGATAGGGTTCGGGCTAGGGTTAGGGTTAGGGGACGGGGACGGTTTAGGGTCCAGGTGAGGGTACGGCAACGCTTTAGGGGGAGCGTGCGTGTGACGGCGCGGGTTAGTGTTAGGGTATGGGTTAGGATTAGGGGACGGGTGAGGGTCAGGCTTCGGGGAAGGGTTAGGGTTAGGGTTCGGGCTAGGGTTAGGGTTAGGGGACGGGGACGGTTTAGGGTCCAGGTGAGGGTACGGCAACGCTTTAGGGGGAGCGTGCGTGTGAGGGCGCGGGTTAGGGTTAGCGTACGGGTTAGGATTAGGGGACGGGTGAGGGTCAGGCTTCGGGGAAGGGTTAGGGTTAGGTTTCGGGCTAGGGTTAGGGTTAGGGGACGGGGACGGTTTAGGGTCCAGTTGAGGGTACGGCAACGCTTTAGGGGGAGCGTGCGTGTGAGGGCGCGGGTTAGTGTTAGCGTACGGGTTAGGATTAGGGGACGGGTGAGGGTCAGGCTTCGGGGAAGGGTTAGGGTTACGGTTCGGGCTAGGGTTAGGGTTAGGGGACGGGGACGGTTTAGGGTCCAGGTGAGGGTACGGCAACGCTTTAGGGTGAGCGTGCGTGTGAGGTCGCGGGTTAGTGTTAGCGTACGGGTTAGGATTAGGGGACGGGTGAGGGTCAGGCTTCGGGGAAGGGTTAGGGTTAGGGTTCGGGCTAGGGTTAGGGTTAGGGGACGGGGACGGTTTAGGGACCAGGTCAGGGTACGGCAACGCTTTAGGGGGAGCGTGCGTGTGAGGGCGCGGATCAGTGTTAGCCTACGGGTTAGGATTAGGGGACGGTTGAGGGTCAGGCTTCGGGGAAGGGTTAGGGTTAGGGTTCGGGCTAGGGTTAGGGTTAGGTGACGAGAACGGTTTAGGGTCCAGGTGAGGGTATGGCAACGCTTTATGTGGAGCGTGCGTGTGAGGGCGCGGGTTAGTGTTAGCGTACGGGTTAGGATTAGGGGACGGGTGAGGGTCAGGCTTCGGGGAAGGGTTAGGGTTAGGGTTCGGGCTAGGGTTAGGGTTAGTGGACGGGGACGGTTTAGGGTCCAGGTGAGGGTACGGCAACGCTTTAGGGGGAGCGTGCGTGTGAGGTCGCGGGTTAGTGTTAGCGTACGTGTTAGGATTAGGGGACGGGTGAGGGTCAGGCTTTGGGGAAGGGTTACGGTTAGGGTTCGGGCTAGGGTTAGGGTTAGGGGACGGTGACGGGGACGGTTTAGGGTCCAGGTAAGGGTACGGCAACGCTTTAGTGGGAGCGTGCATGTGAGGGTGCGGGTTAGTGTTAGGGAACGGGTTAGGATTAAGGGACGGTTGAGGGTCATGCTTCGGGGAAGGGTTAGGGTTAGGGTTCGGGCTAGGGTTAGGGTTAGGTGACGGGGACGGTTTAGGGTCCAGGTGAGGGTACGGCAACGCTTTAGGGGGAGCGTGCGTGTGAGGGCGCGGGTTAGGGTTAGCGTACGGGTTAGGATTAGGGGACGGGTGAGGGTCAGGCTTCGGGGAAGGGTTAGGGTTAGGGTTCGGGCTAGGGTTAGGGTTAGGGGACGGGGACGGTTTAGGGTACAGGTGAGGGTACGGCAACGCTTTAGGGGGAGCGTGCGTGTGAGGGCGCGGGTTAGTGTTAGCGTACGGGTTAGGATTAGGGGACGGGTGAGGGTCAGGCTTCGGGGAAGGGTTAGGGTTAGGGTTCGGGGTAGGGTTAGGGTTAGGGGACGGGGACGGTTTAGGGTCGAGGTGAGGGTACGGCAACGCTTTAGGGGGAGCGTGCGTGTGAGGGCGCGGGTTAGTGTTAGCGTACGGGTTAGGATTAGGGGACGGGTGAGGGTCAGGCTTCGGGGAAGGTTTAGGGTTAGGGTTCGGGCTAGGGTTAGGGTTAGGGGACGGGGACGGTTTCGGGTCCAGGTGAGGGTACGGCAACGCTTTAGGGGGAGCGTGCGTGTGAGGGCGCGGCTTAGTGTTAGCGTACGGGTGAGGATTACGGGACGGGTGAGGGTCAGGCTTCGGGGAAGTGTTAGGGTTAGGGTTCGGGCTAGGGTTAGGGTTAGGGAACGGGGACGGTTTAGGGTCCAGGTGAGGGTACGGCAACGCTTTAGGGGGAGCGTGCGTGTGAGGGCGCGGGTTAGTGTTAGCGTACGGGTTAGGATTAGGGGACGGGTGAGGGTCAGGCTTCGGGGAAGGGTTAGGGTTAGGTTTCGGGCTAGGGTTAGGGTTAGGGGACGGGGACGGTTTAGGGTCCAGGTGAGGGTACGGCAACGCTTTAGGGGGAGCGTGCGTGTGAGGGCGCGGGTTAGTGTTAGCGTACGGGTTAGGATTAGGGGACGGGTGAGGGTCAGGCTTCGGGGAAGGGTTAGGGTTACGGTTCGGGCTAGGGTTAGGGTTAGGGGACGGGGACGGTTTAGGGTCCAGGTGAGGGTATGGCAACGCTTTAGGGGGAGCGTGCGTGTGAGGGCGCGGGTTAGTGTTAGCGTACGGTTTGGGATTAGGGGACGGGTGAGGGTCAGGCTTCGGGGAAGGGTTAGGGTTAGGGTTCGGGCTAGGGTTAGGGTTAGGGGACGGGGACGGTTTAGGGACCAGGTGAGGGTATGGCAACGCTTTAGGGGTAGCGTGCGTGTGAGGGCGCGGATCAGTGTTAGCCTACGGTTTAGGATTAGGGGACGGTTGAGGGTCAGGCTTCGGGGAAGGGTTAGGGTTAGGGTTCGGGCTAGGGTTAGGGTTAGGTGACGAGAACGGTTTAGGGTCCAGGTGAGGGTATGGCAACGCTTTATGTGGAGCGTGCGTGTGAGGGCGCGGGTTAGTGTTAGCGTACGGGTTAGGATTAGGGGACGGGTGAGGGTCAGGCTTCGGGGAAGGGTTAGGGTTAGGGTTCGGGCTAGGGTTAGGGTTAGGGGACGGGGACGGTTTAGGGTCCAGGTGAGGGTACGGCAACGCTTTAGGGGGAGCGTGCGTGTGAGGTCGCGGGTTAGTGTTAGCGTACGGGTTAGGATTAAGGGACGGGTGAGGGTCAGGCTTTGGGGAAGGGTTACGGTTAGGGTTCGGGCTAGGGTTAGGGTTAGGGGACGGGGACGGGGACGGTTTAGGGTCCAGGTAAGGGTACGGCAACGCTTTAGTGGGAGCGTGCATGTGAGGGTGCGGGTTAGTGTTAGGGAACGGGTTAGGATTAAGGGACGGTTGAGGGTCATGCTTCGGGGAAGGGTTAGGGTTAGGGTTCGGGCTAGGGTTAGGGTTAGGTGACGGGGACGGTTTAGGGTCCAGGTGAGGGTACGGCAACGCTTTAGGGGGAGCGTGCGTGTGAGGGCGCGGGTTAATGTTATCGTACGGGTTAGGATTAGGGGACGGGTGAGGGTCAGGCTTCGGGGAAGGGTTAGGGTTAGGGTTAGGGCTAGGGTTAGGGTTAAGGGACGGGGACGGTTTAGGGTCCAGGTGAGGGTACGGCAACGCTTTAGGGGGAGCGTGCGTGTGAGGGCGCGGGTTAGTGTTAGCGTACGGGTTAGGATTAGGGGACGGGTGAGGGTCAGGCTTCGGGGAATTGTTATGGTTAGGGTTCGGGCTAGGGTTAGAGTTAGGGGACGGGGACGGTTTAGGGTCCAGGTGAGGGTACGGCAACGCTTTAGGGGGAGCGTGCGTGTGAGGGCGCGGGTTAGTGTTAGGGTATGGGTTAGGATTAGGGGACGGGTGAGGGTCAGGCTTCGGGGAAGGGTTAGGTTTAGGGTTCGGGCTAGGGTTAGGGTTAGGGGACGGGGACGGTTTAGGGTCCAGGTGAGGGTACGGCAACGCTTTAAGGGGAGCGTGCGTGTGAGGGCGCGGGTTAGTGTTAGCGTACGGGTTAGGATTAGGGGACGGGTGAGGGTCAGGCTTCGGGGAAGGGTTAGGGTTAGGGTTCGGGCTAGGGTTATGGTTAGGGGACGGGGATGGTTTAGGGTCCAGGTGAGGGTACGGCAACGCTATAGGGGGAGCGTGCGTGTGAGGGCGCGGGTTAGTGTTAGCGTACGGGTTAGGATTAGGGGACGTGTGAGGGTCAGGCTTCGGGGAAGGGTTAGGGTTAGGGTTCGGGCTAGGGTTAGGGTTAGGGGACGGGGACGGTTTAGGGTCCAGGTGAGGGTACGGCAACGCTTTAGGGGGAGCGTGCGTGTGAGGGCGCGGAGCAGTGTTAGCCTACGGGTTAGGATTAGGGGACGGGTGAGGGTCAGGCTTCGGGGAAGGGTTAGGGTTAGGGTTCGGGCTAGGGTTAGGGTTAGGGGACGGGGACGGTTTAGGGTCCAGGTGAGGGTACGGCAACGCTTTAGGGGGAGCGTGCGTGTGAGGTCGCGGGTTAGTGTTAGCGTACGGGTTAGGATTAGGGGACGGGTGAGGGTCAGGCTTCGGGGAAGGGTTACGGTTAGGGTTCGGGCTAGGGTTAGGGTTAGGGGACGGGGACAGGGACGGTTTAGGGTCCAGGTAAGGGTACGGCAACGCTTTAGGGGGAGCGTGCATGTGAGGTGCGGGTTAGTGTTAGGGTACGGGTTAGGATTAAGGGACGGTTGAGGGTCATGCTTCGGGGAAGGGTTAGGGTTAGGGTTCGGGCTAGGGTTAGGGTTAGGTGACGGGGACGGTTTAGGGTCCAGGTGAGGGTACGGCAACGCTTTAGGGGGAGCGTGCGTGTGAGGGCGCGGGTTAGTGTTAGCGTACGGGTTAGGATTAGGGGACGGGTGAGGGTCAGGCTTCGGGGAAGGGTTAGGGTTAGGGTTCGGGCTAGGGTTAGGGTTAGGGGACGGGGACGGTTTAGGGTCCAGGTGAGGGTACGGCAACGCTTTAGGGGGAGCGTGCGTGTGAGGGCGCGGGTTAGTGTTAGCGTACGGGTTAGGATTAGGGGACGGGTGAGGGTCAGGCTTCGGGGAAGGGTTAGGGTTAGGGTTCGGGCTAGGGTTAGGGTTAGGGGACGGGGACGGTTTAGGGTCCAGGTGAGGGTACGGCAACGCTTTAGGGAGAGCGTGCGTGTGAGGGCGCGCGATAGTGTTAGCGTACGGCTTAGGATTAAGGGACGGGTGAGGGTCAGGCTTCGGGGAAGGGTTAGGGTTAGGGTTCGGGCTAGGGTTAGGGTTAGGGGACGGGGACGGTTTAGGGTCCAGGTGAGGGTACGGCAACGCTTTAGGGGGAGCGTGCGTGTGAGGGCGCGGGTTAGTGTTAGGATATGGGTTAGGATTAGGGGACAGGTGAGGGTCAGGCTTCGGAGAAGGGTTAGGGTTAGGGTTCGGGCTAGGGTTAGGGTTAGGGGACGGGGACGGTTTAGGGTCCAGGTGAGGGTACGGCAACGCTTTAGGGGGAGCGTGCGTGTGAGGGCGCGGGTTAGTGTTAGCGTACGGGTTAGGATTAGGGGACGGGTGAGGGTCAGGCTTCGGGGAAGGGTTAGGGTTAGGGTTAGGGCTAGGGTTAGGGTTAGGGGACGGGGACGGTTTAGGGTCCAGGTGAGGGTACGGCAACGCTTTAGGGGGAGCGTGCGTGTGAGGGCGCGGGTTAGTGTTAGCGTACGGGTTAGGATTAGGGGACGGGTGAGGGTCAGGCTTCGGGGAAGGGTTAGGGTTAGGGTTCGGGCTAGGGTTAGAGTTAGGGGACGGGGACGGTTTAGGGTCCAGGTGAGGGTACGGCAACGCTTTAGGGGGAGCGTGCGTGTGAGGGCGCGGGTTAGTGTTAGGGTATGGGTTAGGATTATGGGACGGGTGAGGGTCAGGCTTCGGGGAAGGGTTAGGTTTAGGGTTCGGGCTAGGGTTAGGGTTAGGGGACGGGGACGGTTTAGGGTCCAGGTGAGGGTACGGCAACGCTTTAGGGGGAGCGTGCGTGTGAGGGCGCGGGTTAGTGTTAGCGTACGGGTTAGGATTAGGGGACGGGTGAGGGTCAGGCTTCGGGGAAGGGTTAGGGTTAGGGTTCGGGCTAGGGTTAGGGTTAGGGGACGGGGATGGTTTAGGGTCCAGGTGAGGGTACGGCAACGCTTTAGGGGGAGCGTGCGTGTGAGGGCGCGGGTTAGTGTTAGCGTACGGGTTAGGATTACGGGACGGGTGAGTGTCAGGCTTCGGGGAAGGGTTAGGGTTAGGGTTCGGACTAGGGTTAGGGTTAGGGGACGGGGACGGTTTAGGGTCCAGGTGAGGGTACGGCAACGCTTTAGGGGGAGCGTGCGTGTGAGGGCGCGGGTTAGTGTTAGAGTACGGGTTAGGATTAGGGGACGGGTGAGGGTCAGGCTTCGGGGAAGGGTTAGGGTTAGGGTTCGGGCTAGGGTTAGGGTTAGGTGACGGGGACGGTTTAGGGTCCAGGTGAGGGTATGGCAACGCTTTAGGGGGAGCGTGCGTGTGAGGGGGCGGGTTAGTGTTAGCATACGGGTTAGGATTAGGGGACGGGTGAGGGTCAGGCTTCGGGGAAGGGTTAGGGTTAGGGTTCGGGCTAGGGTTAGGGTTAGGGGACGGGGACGGTTTAGGGTCCAGGTGAGGGTACGGCAACGCTTTAGGGGGAGCTGCGTGTGAGGGCGCGGTTTAGTGTTAGCGTACGGGTTAGGAATAGGGGACGGGTGAGGGTCAGGCTTCGGGGAAGGGTTAGGGTTAGGGTTCGGGCTAGGGTTAGGGTTAGGGGACGGGGACGGTTTAGGGTCCAGGTGAGGGTACGGCAACGCTTTAGGGGGAGCGTGCGTGTGAGGGCGCGGGGTAGTGTTAGCGTACGGGTTAGGATTAGGGGACGGGTGAGGGTCAGGCTTCGGGGAAGGGTTAGGGTTAGGGTTCGGGCTAGGGTTAGGGTTAGGGGACGGGGACGGTTTAGGGTCCAGGTGAGGCTACAGCAACGCTTTAGGGGGAGCGTGCGTGTGAGGGCGCAGGTTAGTGTTAGCGTACGGGTTAGGATTAGGGGACGGGTGAGGGTCAGGCTTCGGGGAAGTGTTAGGGTTAGGGTTCGGGCTAGGGTTAGGGTTTGGGGACGGGGACGGTTTAGGGTCCAGGTGAGGGTACGGCAACGCTTTAGGGGGAGCGTGCGTGTGAGGGCGCGGGTTAGTGTTAGCGTACGGGTTAGGATTAGGGGACGTGTGAGGGTCAGGCTTCGGGGAAGGGTTAGGGTTAGGGTTAGAGCTAGGGTTAGGGTTAGGGGACGGGGACGGTTTAGGGTCCAGGTGAGGGTACGGCAACGCTTTAGGGGGAGCGTGCGTGTGAGGGCGCGGGTTAGTGTTAGCGTACGGGTTAGGATTAGGGGACGGGTGAGGGTCAGGCTTCGGGGAAGGGTTAGGGTTAGGGTTCGGGCTAGGGTTAGGGTTAGGGGACGGGGACGGTTTAGGGTCCAGGTGAGGGTACGGCAACGCTTTAGGGGGAGCGTGCGTGTGAGGGCGCACGATAGTGTTAGCATACGGCTTAGGATTAAGGGACGGGTGAGGGTCAGGCTTCGGGGAAGGGTTAGGGTTAGGGTTCGGGCTAGGGTTAGGGTTAGGGGACGGGGACGGTTTAGGGTCCAGGTGAGGGTACGGCAACGCTTTAGGGGGAGCGTGCGTGTGAGGGCGCGGGTTAGTGTTAGGGTATGGGTTAGGATTAGGGGACGGGTGAGGGTCAGGCTTCAGGGAAGGGTTAGGGTTAGGGTTCGGGCTAGGGTTAGGGTTAGGGGACGGGGACGGTTTAGGGTCCAGGTGAGGGTACGGCAACGCTTTAGGGGGAGCGTGCGTGTGAGGGCGCGGGTTAGTGTTAGCGTACGGGTTAGGATTAGGGGACGGGTGAGGGTCAGGCTTCGGGGAAGGGTTAGGGTTAGGGTTCGGGCTAGGGTTAGGGTTAGGGGACGGGGACGGTTTAGGGTCCAGGTGAGGCTACAGCAACGCTTTAGGGGGAGCGTGCGTGTGAGGGCGCGGGTTAGTGTTAGCGTACGTTTTAGGATTAGGGGACGGCTGAGGGTCAGGCTTCGGGGAAGGGTTAGGGTTAGGGTTCGGGCTAGGGTTAGGGTTAGGGGACGGGGACGGTTTAGGGTCCAGGTGAGTGTACGGCAACACTTTAGGGGGAGCGTGCGTGTGAGGGCGCGGGTTAGTGTTAGCGTACGGGTTAGGATTAGGGGACGTGTGAGGGTCAGGCTTCGGGGAAGGGTTAGGGTTAGGGTTAGAGCTAGGGTTAGGGTTAGGGGACGGGGACGGTTTAGGGTCCAGGTGAGGGTACGGCAACGCTTTAGGGGGAGCGTGCGTGTGAGGGCGCGGGTTAGTGTTAGCGTACGGGTTAGGATTAGGGGACGGGTGAGGGTCAGGCTTCGGGGAAGGGTTAGGGTTAGGGTTCGGGCTAGGGTTAGGGTTAGGGGACGGGGACGGTTTAGGGTCCAGGTGAGGGTACGGCAACGCTTTAGGGGGAGCGTGCGTGTGAGGGCGCACGATAGTGTTAGCATACGGCTTAGGATTAAGGGACGGGTGAGGGTCAGGCTTCGGGGAAGGGTTAGGGTTAGGGTTCGGGCTAGGGTTAGGGTTAGGGGACGGGGACGGTTTAGGGTCCAGGTGAGGGTACGGCAACGCTTTAGGGGGAGCGTGCGTGTGAGGGCGCGGGTTAGTGTTAGCGTACGGTTTAGGTTTAGGGGACGGGTGAGGGTCAGGCTTCGGGGAAGGGTTAGGGTTAGGGTTCGGGCTAGGGTTAGGGTTAGGGGATGGAGACGGTTACGGGTCCAGGTGAGGGTACGGCAACGCTTTAGGGGGAGCGTGCGTGTGAGGGCGCAGGTTAGTGTTAGCGTACCGGTTAGGATTAGGGGACGGGTGAGGGTCAGGCTTCGGGGAAGGGTTAGGGTTAGGGTTCGGGCTAGGGTTAGGGTTAGGGGACGGGGACGGTTTAGCGTCCAGGTGAGGCTACGGCAACGCTTTAGGGGGAGCGTGCGTGTGAGGGCGCGGGTTAGTGTTAGCGTACGTTTTAGGATTAGGGGACGGCTGAGGGTCAGGCTTCGGGTAAGGGTTAGGGTTAGGGTTCGGGCTAGGGTTAGGGTTAGGGGACGGGGACGGTATAGGGTCCAGGTGAGGGTACGGCAACGCTTTAGGGGGAGCGTGCGTGTGAGGGCGCGGGTTAGTGTTAGCGTACGGGTTAGGATTAGGGGACGGGTGAGGGTCAGGCTTCGGGGAAGTGTTAGGGTTAGGGTTCGGGCTAGGGTTAGGGTTAGGGGACGGGGACGGTTTAGGGTCCAGGTGAGGGTACGGCAACGCTTTAGGGGGAGCGTGCGTGTGAGGGCGCGGGTTAGTGTTAGGGTATGGGTTAGGATTAGGGGACGGGTGAGGGTCAGGCTTCGGGGAAGGGTTAGGGTTAGGGTTCGGGCTAGGGTTAGGGTTAGGGGACGGGGACGGTTTAGGGTCCAGGTGAGGGTACGGCAACGCTTTAGGGGGAGCGTGCGTGTGAGGGCGCGGGTTAGTGTTAGCGTACGGGTTAGGATTAGGGGACGGGTGAGGGTCAGGCTTCGGGGAAGGGTTAGGGTTAGGGTTCGGGCTAGGGTTAGGGTTAGGGGACGGGGACGGTTTAGGGTCCAGGTGAGGGTACGGCAACGCTTTAGGGAGAGCGTGCGTGTGAGGGCGCGTGATAGTGTTAGCGTACGGCTTAGGATTAAAGGACGGGTGAGGGTCAGGCTTCGGGGAAGGGTTAGGGTTAGGGTTCGGGCTAGGGTTAGGGTTAGGGGACGGGGACGGTTTCGGGTCCAGGTGAGGGTACGGCAACGCTTTAGGGGGAGCGTGCGTGTGAGGGCGCGGGTTAGTGTTAGCGTACGGTTTAGGTTTAGGGGACGGGTGAGGGTCAGGCTTCGGGGAAGGGTTAGGGTTAGGGTTCGGGCTAGGGTTAGGGTTAGGGGACGGGGACGGTTTCGGGTCCAGGTGAGGGTACGGCAACGCTTTAGGGGGAGCGTGCGTGTGAGGGCGCGGGTTAGTGTTAGCGTACGGGTTAGGATTAGGGGACGGGTGAGGGTCAGGCTTCGGGGAAGTGTTAGGGTTAGGGTTCGGGCTAGGGTTAGGGTTAGGGGACGGGGACGGTTTAGGGTCCAGGTGAGGGTACGGCAACGCTTTAGGGGGAGCGTGCGTGTGAGGGCGCGGATTAGTGTTAGCGTACGGGTTAGGATTAGGGGACGGGTGAGGGTCAGGCTTCGGGGAAGGGTTAGGGTTAGGGTTCGGGCTAGGGTTAGGGTTAGGGGACGGGGACGGTTTAGGGTCCAGGTGAGGGTACGGCAACGCTTTAGGGGGAGCGTGCGTGTGAGGGCGCGGGTTAGTGTTAGCGTACGGTTTAGGTTTAGGGGACGGGTGAGGGTCAGGCTTCGGGGAAGGGTTAGGGTTAGGGTTCGGGCTAGGGTTAGGGTTAGGGGATGGGGACGGTTTCGGGTCCAGGTGAGGGTACGGCAACGCTTTAGGGGGAGCGTGCGTGTGAGGGCGTGGGTTAGTGTTAGCGTACGGGTTAGGATTAGGGGACGGGTGAGGGTCAGGCTTCGGGGAAGTGTTAGGGTTAGGGTTCGGGCTAGGGTTAGGGTTAGGGGACGGGGACGGTTTAGGGTCCAGGTGAGGGTACGGCAACGCTTTAGGGGGAGCGTGCGTGTGAGGGCGCGGGTTAGTGTTAGCGTACGGGTTAGGATTAGGGGACGGGTGAGGGTCAGGCTTCGGGGAAGGGTTAGGGTTAGGGTTCGGGCTAGGGTTAGGGTTAGGGGACGGGGATGGTTTAGGGTCCAGGTGAGGGTACGGCAACGTTTTAGGGGGAGCGTGTGTGTGAGGGCGCGGGTTAGTGTTAGCGTACGGGTTAGGATTAGGGGACGGGTGAGGGTCAGGCTTCGGGGAAGGGTTAGGGTTAGGGTTCGGGCTAGGGTTAGGGTTAGGGGATGGGGACGGTTTAGGGTCCAGGTGAGGGTACGGCAACGCTTTAGGGGGAGCGTGCGTGTGAGGGCGCGGGTTAGTGTTAGCGTACGGGTTAGGATTAGGGGACGGGTGAGGGTCAGGCTTCGGGAAAGGGTTAGGGTTAGGGTTCGGGCTAGGGTTAGGGTTAGGGGACGGGGACGGTTTAGGGTCCAGGTGAGTTTACGGCAACGCTTTAGGGGGAGCGTGCGTGTGAGGGCGTGGGTTAGTGTTAGCGTACGTGTTAGGATTAGGGGACGGGTGAGGGTCAGGCTTCGGGGAAGTGTTAGGGTTAGGGTTCGGGCTAGGGTTAGAGTTAGGGGACGGGGACGGTTTAGGGTCCAGGTGAGGGTACGGCAACGCTTTAGGGGGAGCGTGCGTGTGAGGGCGCGGGTTAGTGTTAGGGTATGGGTTAGCATTAGGGGACGGGTGAGGGTCAGGCTTCGGGGAAGGTTTAGGTTTAGGGTTCGGGCTAGGGTTAGGGTTAGGGGACGGGGACGGTTTAGGGTCCAGGTGAGGGTACGGCAACGCTTTAGGGGGAGCGTGCGTGTGAGGGCGCGCGTTAGTGTTAGCGTACGGGTTAGGATTAGGGGACGGGTGAGGGTCAGGCTTCGGGGAAGGGTTAGGGTTAGGGTTCGGGCTAGGGTTAGGGTTAGGGTACGGGGACGGTTTAGGGACCAGGTGAGGGTACGGCAACGCTTTAGGGGGAGCGTGCGTGTGAGGGCGTGGGTTAGTGTTAGCGTACGGGTTAGGATTAGGGGACGGGTGAGGGTCAGGCTTCGGGGAAGGGTTAGGGTTAGGGTTCGGGCTAGGGTTAGGGTTAGGGGACGGGAACGGTTTAGGGTCCAGGTGAGGGTATGGCAACGCTTTATGTGGAGCGTGCGTGTGAGGGCGCGGGTTACTGTTAGCGTACGGGTTAGGATTAGGGGACGGGTGAGGGTCAGGCTTCGGGTAAGGGTTAGGGTTAGGGTTCAGACTAGGGTTAGGGTTAGGGGACGGGGACGGTTTAGGGTCCAGGTGAGGGTACGGCAACGCTTTAGGGGGAGCGTGCGTGTGAGGGCGCGGGTTAGTGTTAGCGTACGGTTTAGGATTAAGGGACGGGTGAGGGTCAGGCTTCGGGGAAGGGTTAGGGTTAGGGTTCGGGCTAGGGTTAGGGTTAGGTGACGGGGACGGTTTAGGGTCCAGGTGAGGGTATGGCAACGCTTTAGGGGGAGCGTGCGTGTGAGGGCGCGGGTTAGTGTTAGCGTACGGGTTAGGATTAGGGGACGGGTGAGGGTCAGGCTTCGGGGAAGGGTTAGGGTTAGGGTTCGGGCTAGGGTTAGGGTTAGAGGACGGGGACTGTTTAGGGTCCAGGTGAGGGTACGGCAACGCTTTAGGGGGAGCGTGCGTGTGAGGGCGCGGGTTAGTGTTAGCGTACGGGTTAGGATTAGGGGATGGGTGAGGGTCAGGCTTCGGGGAAGGGTTAGGGTTAGGGTTCGGGCTAGGGTTAGGGTTAGGGGACGGGGACGGTTTAGGGTCCAGGTGAGGGTACGGCAACGCTTTAGGGGGAGCGTGCGTGTGAGGGCGCGGGTTAGTGTTAGCGTACGGGTTAGGATTAGGGGACGGGTGAGGGTCAGGCTTCGGGGAAGGGTTAGGGTTAGGGTTCGGGCTAGGGTTAGGGTTAGGGGATGGGGACGGTTTAGGGTCCAGGTGAGGGTACGGCAACGCTTTAGGGGGAGCGTGCGTGTGAGGGCGCGGGTTAGTGTTAGCGTACGGGTTAGGATTAGGGGACGGGTGAGGGTCAGGCTTCGGGGAAGTGTTAGGGTTAGGGTTCGGGCTAGGGTTAGGGTTAGGGGACGGGGACGGTTTAGGGTCCAGGTGAGGGTACGGCAACGCTTTAGGGGGAGCGTGCGTGTGAGGGCGCGGGTTAGTGTTAGCGTACGGTTTAGGTTTAGGGGACGGGTGAGGGTCAGGCTTCGGGGAAGGGTTAGGGTTAGGGTTCGGGCTAGGGTTAGGGTTAGGGGACGGGGACGGTTTCGGGTCCAGGTGAGGGTACGGCAACGCTTTAGGGGGAGCGTGCGTGTGAGGGCGCGGGTTAGTGTTAGCGTACGGGTTAGGATTAGGGGACGGGTGAGGGTCAGGCTTCGGGGAAGTGTTAGGGTTAGGGTTCGGGCTAGGGTTAGGGTTAGGGGACGGGGACGGTTTAGGGTCCAGGTGAGGGTACGGCAACGCTTTAGGGGGAGCGTGCGTGTGAGGGCGCGGGTTAGTGTTAGCGTACGGGTTAGGATTAGGGGACGGGTGAGGGTCAGGCTTCGGGGAAGGGTTAGGGTTAGGGTTCGGGCTAGGGTTAGGGTTAGGGGACGGGGACGGTTTAGGGTCCAGGTGAGGGTACGGCAACGCTTTAGGGGGAGCGTGCGTGTGAGGGCGCGGGTTAGTGTTAGCGTACGGTTTAGGTTTAGGGGACGGGTGAGGGTCAGGCTTCGGGGAAGGGTTAGGGTTAGGGTTCGGGCTAGGGTTAGGGTTAGGGGATGGGGACGGTTTCGGGTCCAGGTGAGGGTACGGCAACGCTTTAGGGGGAGCGTGCGTGTGAGGGCGTGGGTTAGTGTTAGCGTACGGGTTAGGATTAGGGGACGGGTGAGGGTCAGGCTTCGGGGAAGTGTTAGGGTTAGGGTTCGGGCTAGGGTTAGGGTTAGGGGACGGGGACGGTTTAGGGTCCAGGTGAGGGTACGGCAACGCTTTAGGGGGAGCGTGCGTGTGAGGGCGCGGGTTAGTGTTAGCGTACGGGTTAGGATTAGGGGACGGGTGAGGGTCAGGCTTCGGGGAAGGGTTAGGGTTAGGGTTCGGGCTAGGGTTAGGGTTAGGGGACGGGGATGGTTTAGGGTCCAGGTGAGGGTACGGCAACGTTTTAGGGGGAGCGTGTGTGTGAGGGCGCGGGTTAGTGTTAGCGTACGGGTTAGGATTAGGGGACGGGTGAGGGTCAGGCTTCGGGGAAGGGTTAGGGTTAGGGTTCGGGCTAGGGTTAGGGTTAGGGGATGGGGACGGTTTAGGGTCCAGGTGAGGGTACGGCAACGCTTTAGGGGGAGCGTGCGTGTGAGGGCGCGGGTTAGTGTTAGCGTACGGGTTAGGATTAGGGGACGGGTGAGGGTCAGGCTTCGGGAAAGGGTTAGGGTTAGGGTTCGGGCTAGGGTTAGGGTTAGGGGACGGGGACGGTTTAGGGTCCAGGTGAGTTTACGGCAACGCTTTAGGGGGAGCGTGCGTGTGAGGGCGTGGGTTAGTGTTAGCGTACGGGTTAGGATTAGGGGACGGGTGAGGGTCAGGCTTCGGGGAAGTGTTAGGGTTAGGGTTCGGGCTAGGGTTAGAGTTAGGGGACGGGGACGGTTTAGGGTCCAGGTGAGGGTACGGCAACGCTTTAGGGGGAGCGTGCGTGTGAGGGCGCGGGTTAGTGTTAGGGTATGGGTTAGCATTAGGGGACGGGTGAGGGTCAGGCTTCGGGGAAGGGTTAGGTTTAGGGTTCGGGCTAGGGTTAGGGTTAGGGGACGGGGACGGTTTAGGGTCCAGGTGAGGGTACGGCAACGCTTTAGGGGGAGCGTGCGTGTGAGGGCGCGCGTTAGTGTTAGCGTACGGGTTAGGATTAGGGGACGGGTGAGGGTCAGGCTTCGGGGAAGGGTTAGGGTTAGGGTTCGGGCTAGGGTTAGGGTTAGGGGACGGGGACGGTTTAGGGACCAGGTGAGGGTACGGCAACGCTTTAGGGGGAGCGTGCGTGTGAGGGCGCGGGTTAGTGTTAGCGTACGGGTTAGGATTAGGGGACGGGTGAGGGTCAGGCTTCGGGGAAGGGTTAGGGTTAGGGTTCGGGCTAGGGTTAGGGTTAGGGGACGGGAACGGTTTAGGGTCCAGGTGAGGGTATGGCAACGCTTTATGTGGAGCGTGCGTGTGAGGGCGCGGGTTACTGTTAGCGTACGGGTTAGGATTAGGGGACGGGTGAGGGTCAGGCTTCGGGTAAGGGTTAGGGTTAGGGTTCAGACTAGGGTTAGGGTTAGGGGACGGGGACGGTTTAGGGTCCAGGTGAGGGTACGGCAACGCTTTAGGGGGAGCGTGCGTGTGAGGGCGCGGGTTAGTGTTAGCGTACGGTTTAGGATTAAGGGACGGGTGAGGGTCAGGCTTCGGGGAAGGGTTAGGGTTAGGGTTCGGGCTAGGGTTAGGGTTAGGTGACGGGGACGGTTTAGGGTCCAGGTGAGGGTATGGCAACGCTTTAGGGGGAGCGTGCGTGTGAGGGCGCGGGTTAGTGTTAGCGTACGGGTTAGGATTAGGGGACGGGTGAGGGTCAGGCTTCGGGGAAGGGTTAGGGTTAGGGTTCGGGCTAGGGTTAGGGTTAGAGGACGGGGACTGTTTAGGGTCCAGGTGAGGGTACGGCAACGCTTTAGGGGGAGCGTCCGTGTGAGGGCGCGGGTTAGTGTTAGCGTACGGGTTAGGATTAGGGGATGGGTGAGGGTCAGGCTTCGGGGAAGTGTTAGGGTTAGGGTTCGGGCTAGGGTTAGGGTTAGGGGATGGGGACGGTTTAGGGTCCAGGTGAGGGTACGGCAACGCTTTAGGGGGAGCGTGCGTGTGAGGGCGCGGGTTAGTTTTAGCGTACGGGTTAGGTTTAGGGGACGGGTGAGGGTCAGGCTTCGGGGAAGGGTTAGGGTTAGGGTTCGGGCTAGGGTTAGGGTTAGGGGACGGGGACGGTTTAGGGTCCAGGTGAGGGTACGGCAACGCTTTAGGGGGAGCGTGCGTGTGAGGGCGCGGGTTAGTGTTAGCGTACAGGTTAGGATTAGGGGACGGGTGAGGGTCAGGCTTCGGGGAAGGGTTAGGGTTAGGGTTCGGGCTAGGGTTAGGGTTAGGGGACGAGGACGGTTTAGGGTCCAGGTGAGGGTACGGCAACGCTTTAGGGGGAGCGTGCGTGTGAGGGCGCGGTTTAGTGTTAGCGTACGGGTTAGGATTAGGGGACGGGTGAGGGTCAGGCTTCGGGGAAGGGTTAGGGTTAGGGTTCGGGCTAGGGTTAGGGTTAGGGGACGGGGACGGTTTAGGGTCCAGGTGAGGGTACGGCAACGCTTTAGGGGGAGCGTGCGTGTGAGGGCGCACGATAGTGTTAGCGTACGGCTTAGGATTAAGGGACGGGTGAGGGTCAGGCTTCGGGGAAGTGTTAGGGATAGGGTTCGGGCTAGGGTTAGGGTTAGGGGACGGGGACGGTTTAGGGTCCAGGTGAGGGTACGGCAACGCTTTAGGGGGAGCGTGCGTGTGAGGGCGCGGGTTAGTGTTAGGGTATGGGTTAGGATTAGGGGACGGGTGAGGGTCAGGCTTCGGGGAAGGGTTAGGGTTAGGGTTCGGGCTAGGGTTAGGGTTAGGGGACGGGGACGGTTTAGGGTCCAGGTGAGGGTACGGCAACGCTTTAGGGGGAGCGTGCGTGTGAGGGCGCGGGTTAGGGTTAGCGTACGGGTTAGGATTAGGGGACGGGTGAGGGTCAGGCTTCGGGGAAGGGTTAGGGTTAGGGTTCGGGCTAGGGTTAGGGTTAGGGGACGGGGACGGTTTAGGGTCCAGGTGAGGGTACGGCAACGCTTTAGGGGGAGCGTGCGTGTGAGGGCGCGGGTTAGTGTTAGCGTACGGGTTAGGATTAGGGGACGGGTGAGGGTCAGGCTTCGGGGAAGGGTTAGGGTTAGGGTTCGGGCTAGGGTTAGAGTTAGGGGACGGGGACGGTTTAGGGTCCAGGTGAGGGTACGGCAACGCTTTAGGGGGAGCGTGCGTGTGAGGGCGCGGGTTAGTGTTAGCGTACGGGTTAGGATTAGGGGACGGGTGAGGGTCAGGCTTCGGGGAAGGGTTAGGGTTAGGGTTCGGGCTAGGGTTAGGGTTAGGGGACGGGGACGGTTTCGGGTCCAGGTGAGGGTACGGCAACGCTTTAGGGGGAGCGTGCGTGTGAGGGCGCGGGTTAGTGTTAGCGTACGGGTGAGGATTACGGGACGGGTGAGGGTCAGGCTTCGGGGAAGTGTTAGGGTTAGGGTTCGGGCTAGGGTTAGGGTTAGGGGACGGGGACGGTTTAGGGTCCAGGTGAGGGTACGGCAATGCTTTAGGGGGAGCGTGCGTGTGAGGGCGCGGTTTAGTGTTAGCGTACAGGTTAGGATTAGGGGACGGGTGAGGGTCAGGCTTCGGGGAAGGGTTAGGGTTAGGTTTCGGGCTAGGGTTAGGGTTAGGGGACGGGGACGGTTTAGGGTCCAGTTGAGGGTACGGCAACGCTTTAGGGGGAGCGTGCGTGTGAGGGCGCGGGTTAGTGTTAGCGTACGGGTTAGGATTAGGGGACGGGTGAGGGTCAGGCTTCGGGGAAGTGTTAGGGTTACGGTTCGGGCTAGGGTTAGGGTTAGGGGACGGGGACGGTTTAGGGTCCAGGTGAGGGTACGGCAACGCTTTAGGGGGAGCGTGCGTGTGAGGTCGCGGGTTAGTGTTAGCGTACGGGTTAGGATTAGGGGACGGGTGAGGGTCAGGCTTCGGGGAAGGGTTAGGGTTAGGGTTCGGGCTAGGGTTAGGGTTAGGTGACGAGAACGGTTTAGGGTCCAGGTGAGGGTATGGCAACGCTTTATGTGGAGCGTGCGTGTGAGGGCGCGGGTTAGTGTTAGCGTACGGGTTAGGATTAGGGGACGGGTGAGGGTCAGGCTTCGGGGAAGGGTTAGGGTTAGGGTTCGGGCTAGCGTTAGGGTTAGTGGACGGGGACGGTTTAGGGTCCAGGTGAGGGTACGGCAACGCTTTAGGGGGAGCGTGCGTGTGAGGTCGCGGGTTAGTGTTAGCGTACGTGTTAGGATTAGGGGACGGGTGAGGGTCAGGCTTTGGGGAAGGGTTACGGTTAGGGTTCGGGCTAGGGTTAGGGTTAGGGGACGGGGACGGGGACGGTTTAGGGTCCAGGTAAGGGTACGGCAACGCTTTAGTGGGAGCGTGCATGTGAGGGTGCGGGTTAGTGTTAGGGTACGGGTTAGGATTAAGGGACGGTTGAGGGTCATGCTTCGGGGAAGGGTTAGGGTTAGGGTTCGGGCTAGGGTTAGGGTTAGGTGACGGGGACGGTTTAGGGTCCAGGTGAGGGTACGGCAACGCTTTAGGGGGAGCGTGCGTGTGAGGGCGCGGGTTAGGGTTAGCGTACGGGTTAGGATTAGGGGACGGGTGAGGGTCAGGCTTCGGGGAAGGGTTAGGGTTAGGGTTCGGGCTAGGGTTAGGGTTAGGGGACGGGGACGGTTTAGGGTCCAGGTGAGGGTACGGCAACGCTTTAGGGGGAGCGTGCGTGTGAGGGCGCGGGTTAGTGTTAGCGTACGGGTTAGGATTAGGGGACGGGTGAGGGTCAGGCTTCGGGGAAGGGTTAGGGTTAGGGTTCGGGCTAGGGTTAGGGTTAGGGGACGGGGACGGTTTAGGGTCCAGGTGAGGGTACGGCAACGCTTTAGGGGGAGCGTGCGTGTGAGGGCGCGGGTTAGTGTTAGCGTACGGGTTAGGATTAGGGGACGGGTGAGGGTCAGGCTTCGGGGAAGGTTTAGGGTTAGGGTTCGGGCTAGGGTTAGGGTTAGGGGACGGGGACGGTTTCGGGTCCAGGTGAGGGTACGGCAACGCTTTAGGGGGAGCGTGCGTGTGAGGGCGCGGGTTAGTGTTAGCATACGGGTGAGGATTACGGGACGGGTGAGGGTCAGGCTTCGGGGAAGTGTTAGGGTTAGGGTTCGGGCTAGGGTTAGGGTTAGGGAACGGGGACGGTTTAGGGTCCAGGTGAGGGTACGGCAATGCTTTAGGGGGAGCGTGCGTGTGAGGGCGCGGTTTAGTGTTAGCGTACAGGTTAGGATTAGGGGACGGGTGAGGGTCAGGCTTCGGGGAAGGGTTAGGGTTAGGTTTCGGGCTAGGGTTAGGGTTAGGGGACGGGGACGGTTTAGGGTCCAGGTGAGGGTACGGCAACGCTTTAGGGGGAGCGTGCGTGTGAGGGCGCGGGTCAGTGTTAGCGTACGGGTTAGGATTAGGGGACGGGTGAGGGTCAGGCTTCGGGGAAGGGTTAGGGTTACGGTTCGGGCTAGGGTTAGGGTTAGGGGACGGGGACGGTTTAGGGTCCAGGTGAGGGTATGGCAACGCTTTAGGGGGAGCGTGCGTGTGAGGGCGCGGGTTAGTGTTAGCGTACGGGTTGGGATTAGGGGACGGGTGAGGGTCAGGCTTCGGGGAAGGGTTAGGGTTAGGGTTCGGGCTAGGGTTAGGGTTAGGGGACGGGGACGGTTTAGGGACCAGGTGAGGGTATGGCAACGCTTTAGGGGTAGCGTGCGTGTGAGGGCGCGGATCAGTGTTAGCCTACGGTTTAGGATTAGGGGACGGTTGAGGGTCAGGCTTCGGGGAAGGGTTAGGGTTAGGGTTCGGGCTAGGGTTAGGGTTAGGTGACGAGAACGGTTTAGGGTCCAGGTGAGGGTATGGCAACGCTTTATGTGGAGCGTGCGTGTGAGGGCGCGGGTTAGTGTTAGCGTACGGGTTAGGATTAGGGGACGGGTGAGGGTCAGGCTTCGGGGAAGGGTTAGGGTTAGGGTTCGGGCTAGGGTTAGGGTTAGGGGACGGGGACGGTTTAGGGTCCAGGTGAGGGTACGGCAACGCTTTAGGGGGAGCGTGCGTGTGAGGTCGCGGGTTAGTGTTAGCGTACGGGTTAGGATTAGGGGACGGGTGAGGGTCAGGCTTTGGGGAAGGGTTACGGTTAGGGTTCGGGCTAGGGTTAGGGTTAGGGGATGGGGACGGGGACGGTTTAGGGTCCAGGTAAGGGTACGGCAACGCTTTAGTGGGAGCGTGCATGTGAGGGTGCGGGTTAGTGTTAGGGAACGGGTTAGGATTAAGGGACGGTTGAGGGTCATGCTTCGGGGAAGGGTTAGGGTTAGGGTTCGGGCTAGGGTTAGGGTTAGGTGACGGGGACGGTTTAGGGTCCAGGTGAGGGTACGGCAACGCTTTAGGGGGAGCGTGCGTGTGAGGGCGCGGGTTAATGTTAGCGTACGGGTTAGGATTAGGGGACGGGTGAGGGTCAGGCTTCGGGGAAGGGTTAGGGTTAGGGTTAGGGCTAGGGTTAGGGTTAAGGGACGGGGACGGTTTAGGGTCCAGGTGAGGGTACGGCAACGCTTTAGGGGGAGCGTGCGTGTGAGGGCGCGGGTTAGTGTTAGCGTACGGGTTAGGATTAGGGGACGGGTGAGGGTCAGGCTTCGGGGAATTGTTATGGTTAGGGTTCGGGCTAGGGTTAGAGTTAGGGGACGGGGACGGTTTAGGGTCCAGGTGAGGGTACGGCAACGCTTTAGGGGGAGCGTGCGTGTGAGGGCGCGGGTTAGTGTTAGGGTATGGGTTAGGATTAGGGGACGGGTGAGGGTCAGGCTTCGGGGAAGGGTTAGGTTTAGGGTTCGGGCTAGGGTTAGGGTTAGGGGACGGGGACGGTTTAGGGTCCAGGTGAGGGTACGGCAACGCTTTAAGGGGAGCGTGCGTGTGAGGGCGCGGGTTAGTGTTAGCGTACGGGTTAGGATTAGGGGACGGGTGAGGGTCAGGCTTCGGGGAAGGGTTAGGGTTAGGGTTCGGGCTAGGGTTATGGTTAGGGGACGGGGATGGTTTAGGGTCCAGGTGAGGGTACGGCAACGCTTTAGGGGGAGCGTGCGTGTGAGGGCGCGGGTTAGTGTTAGCGTACGGGTTAGGATTAGGGGACGTGTGAGGGTCAGGCTTCGGGGAAGGGTTAGGGTTAGGGTTCGGGCTAGGGTTAGGGTTAGGGGACGGGGACGGTTTCGGGTCCAGGTGAGGGTATGGCAACGCTTTAGGGGGAGCGTGCGTGTGAGGGCGCGGGTTAGTGTTAGCGTACGGGTTAGGATTAGGGGATGGGTGAGGGTCAGGCTTCGGGGAAGGGTTAGGGTTAGGGTTCGGGCTAGGGTTAGGGTTAGGGGACGGGGACGGTTTAGGGTCCAGGTGACGGTACGGCAACGCTTTAGGGGGAGCGTGCGTGTGAGGGCGCGGGTTAGTGTTAGCGTACGGGTTAGGATTAGGGGACGGGTGAGGGTCAGGCTTCGGGGAAGGGTTAGGGTTAGGGTTCGGGCTAGGGTTAGGGTTAGGGGATGGGGACGGTTTAGGGTCCAGGTGAGGGTACGGCAACGTTTTAGGGGGAGCGTGCGTGTGAGGGCGCGGGTTAGTGTTAGCGTACGGGTTAGGATTAGGGGACGGGTGAGGGTCAGGCTTCGGGGAAGGGTTAGGGTTAGGGTTCGGGCTAGGGTTAGGGTTAGGGGATGGGGACGGTTTAGGGTCCAGGTGAGGGTACGACAACGCTTTAGGGGGAGCGTGCGTGTGAGGGCGCGGGTTAGTTTTAGCGTACGGGTTAGGTTTAGGGGACGGGTGAGGGTCAGGCTTCGGGGAAGGGTTAGGGTTAGGGTTCGGGCTAGGGTTAGGGTTAGGGGACGGGGACGGTTTAGGGTCCAGGTGAGGGTACGGCAACGCTTTAGGGGGAGCGTGCGTGTGAGGGCGCGGGTTAGTGTTAGCGTACAGGTTAGGATTAGGGGACGGGTGAGGGTCAGGCTTCGGGGAAGGGTTAGGGTTAGGGTTCGGGCTAGGGTTAGGGTTAGGGGACGAGGACGGTTTAGGGTCCAGGTGAGGGTACGGCAACGCTTTAGGGGGAGCGTGCGTGTGAGGGCGCGGTTTAGTGTTAGCGTACGGGTTAGGATTAGGGGACGGGTGAGGGTCAGGCTTCGGGGAAGGGTGAGGGTTAGGGTTCGGGCTAGGGTTAGGGTTAGGGGACGGGGACGGTTTAGGGTCCAGGTGAGGGTACGGCAACGCTTTAGGGGGAGCGTGCGTGTGAGGGCGCGGGTTAGTGTTAGCGTACGGGTTAGGTTTAGGGGACGGGTGAGGGTCAGGCTTCGGAGAAGGGTTAGGGTTAGGGTTCGGGCTAGGGTTACGGTTAGGGGACGGGGACGGTTTAGGGTCCAGGTGAGGGTACGGCAACGCTTTAGGGGGAGCGTGCGTGTGAGGGCGCGGGTTAGTGTTAGCGTACGGGTTAGGATTACGGGACGGGTGAGGGTCAGGCTTCGGGGAAGGGTTAGGGTTAGGGTTCGGGCTAGGGTTAGGGTTAGGGGACGGGGACGGTTTAGGGTCCAGGTGAGGGTACGGCAACGCTTTAGGGGGAGCGTGCGTGTGAGGGCGCGGGTTAGTGTTAGCGTACGGGTTAGGATTAGGGGACGGGTGAGGGTCAGGCTTCGGGGAAGGGTTAGGTTTAGGGTTCGGGCTAGGGTTAGGGTTAGGGGACGGGGACGTTTTAGGGACCAGGTGAGGGTACGGCAACGCTTTAGGGGGAGCGTGCGTGTGAGGGCGCGGGTTAGTGTTAGCGTACGGGTTAGGATTAGGGGACGGGTGAGGGTCAGGCTTCGGGGAAGGGTTAGGGTTAGGGTTCGGGCTAGGGTTAGGTTTAGGGGACGGGGATGGTTTAGGGTCCAGGTGAGGGTACGGCAATGCTTTAGGGGGAGCGTGCGTGTGAGGGCGCGGGTTAGTGTTAGTGTACGGGTTAGGATTAGGGGACGGGTGAGGGTCAGGCTTCGGGGAAGGGTTAGGGTTAGGGTTCGGGCTAGGGTTAGGGTTAGGGGACGGGGACGGTTTAGGGTCCAGGTGAGGGTACGGCAACGCTTTAGGGGGAGCGTGCGTGTGAGGGCGCGCGATAGTGTTAGCGTACGGCTTAGGATTAAGGGACGGGTGAGGGTCAGGCTTCGGGGAAGGGTTAGGGATAGGGTTCGGGCTAGGGTTAGGGTTAGGGGACGGGGACGGTTTAGGGTCCAGGTGAGGGTACGGCAACGCTTTAGGGGGAGCGTGCGTGTGACGGCGCGGGTTAGTGTTAGGGTATGGGTTAGGATTAGGGGACGGGTGAGGGTCAGGCTTCGGGGAAGGGTTAGGGTTAGGGTTCGGGCTAGGGTTAGGGTTAGGGGACGGGGACGGTTTAGGGTCCAGGTGAGGGTACGGCAACGCTTTAGGGGGAGCGTGCGTGTGAGGGCGCGGGTTAGGGTTAGCGTACGGGTTAGGATTAGGGGACGGGTGAGGGTCAGGCTTCGGGGAAGGGTTAGGGTTAGGTTTCGGGCTAGGGTTAGGGTTAGGGGACGGGGACGGTTTAGGGTCCAGTTGAGGGTACGGCAACGCTTTAGGGGGAGCGTGCGTGTGAGGGCGCGGGTTAGTGTTAGCGTACGGGTTAGGATTAGGGGACGGGTGAGGGTCAGGCTTCGGGGAAGGGTTAGGGTTACGGTTCGGGCTAGGGTTAGGGTTAGGGGACGGGGACGGTTTAGGGTCCAGGTGAGGGTACGGCAACGCTTTAGGGGGAGCGTGCGTGTGAGGTCGCGGGTTAGTGTTAGCGTACGGGTTAGGATTAGGGGACGGGTGAGGGTCAGGCTTCGGGGAAGGGTTAGGGTTAGGGTTCGGGCTAGGGTTAGGGTTAGGGGACGGGGACGGTTTAGGGACCAGGTCAGGGTACGGCAACGCTTTAGGGGGAGCGTGCGTGTGAGGGCGCGGATCAGTGTTAGCCTACGGGTTAGGATTAGGGGACGGTTGAGGGTCAGGCTTCGGGGAAGGGTTAGGGTTAGGGTTCGGTCTAGGGTTAGGGTTAGGTGACGAGAACGGTTTAGGGTCCAGGTGAGGGTATGGCAACGCTTTATGTGGAGCGTGCGTGTGAGGGCGCGGGTTAGTGTTAGCGTACGGGTTAGGATTAGGGGACGGGTGAGGGTCAGGCTTCGGGGAAGGGTTAGGGTTAGGGTTCGGGCTAGGGTTAGGGTTAGTGGACGGGGACGGTTTAGGGTCCAGGTGAGGGTACGGCAACGCTTTAGGGGGAGCGTGCGTGTGAGGTCGCGGGTTAGTGTTAGCGTACGTGTTAGGATTAGGGGACGGGTGAGGGTCAGGCTTTGGGGAAGGGTTACGGTTAGGGTTCGGGCTAGGGTTAGGGTTAGGGGACGGGGACGGGGACGGTTTAGGGTCCAGGTAAGGGTACGGCAACGCTTTAGTGGGAGCGTGCATGTGAGGGTGCGGGTTAGTGTTAGGGAACGGGTTAGGATTAAGGGAAGGTTGAGGGTCATGCTTCGGGGAAGGGTTAGGGTTAGGGTTCGGGCTAGGGTTAGGGTTAGGTGACGGGGACGGTTTAGGGTCCAGGTGAGGGTACGGCAACGCTTTAGGGGGAGCGTGCGTGTGAGGGCGCGGGTTAGGGTTAGCGTACGGGTTAGGATTAGGGGACGGGTGAGGGTCAGGCTTCGGGGAAGGGTTAGGGTTAGGGTTCGGGCTAGGGTTAGGGTTAGGGGACGGGGACGGTTTAGGGTACAGGTGAGGGTACGGCAACGCTTTAGGGGGAGCGTGCGTGTGAGGGCGCGGGTTAGTGTTAGCGTACGGGTTAGGATTAGGGGACGGGTGAGGGTCAGGCTTCGGGGAAGGGTTAGAGTTAGGGTTCGGGGTAGGGTTAGGGTTAGGGGACGGGGACGGTTTAGGGTCCAGGTGAGGGTACGGCAACGCTTTAGGGGGAGCGTGCGTGTGAGGGCGCGGGTTAGTGTTAGCGTACGGGTTAGGATTAGGGGACGGGTGAGGGTCAGGCTTCGGGGAAGGTTTAGGGTTAGGGTTCGGGCTAGGGTTAGGGTTAGGGGACGGGGACGGTTTCGGGTCCAGGTGAGGGTACGGCAACGCTTTAGGGGGAGCGTGCGTGTGAGGGCGCGGGTTAGTGTTAGCGTACGGGTGAGGATTACGGGACGGGTGAGGGTCAGGCTTCGGGGAAGTGTTAGGGTTAGGGTTCGGGCTAGGGTTAGGGTTAGGGAACGGGGACGGTTTAGGGTCCAGGTGAGGGTACGGCAACGCTTTAGGGGGAGCGTGCGTGTGAGGGCGCGGGTTAGTGTTAGCGTACGGGTTAGGATTAGGGGACGGGTGAGGGTCAGGCTTCGGGGAAGGGTTAGGGTTAGGTTTCGGGCTAGGGTTAGGGTTAGGGGACGGGGACGGTTTAGGGTCCAGGTGAGGGTACGGCAACGCTTTAGGGGGAGCGTGCGTGTGAGGGCGCGGGTTAGTGTTAGCGTACGGGTTAGGATTAGGGGACGGGTGAGGGTCAGGCTTCGGGGAAGGGGTAGGGTTACGGTTCGGGCTAGGGTTAGGGTTAGGGGACGGGGACGGTTTAGGGTCCAGGTGAGGGCATGGCAACGCTTTAGGGGGAGCGTGCGTGTGAGGGCGCGGGTTAGTGTTAGCGTACGGGTTGGGATTAGGGGACGGGTGAGGGTCAGGCTTCGGGGAAGGGTTAGGGTTAGGGTTCGGGCTAGGGTTAGGGTTAGGGGACGGGGACGGTTTAGGGACCAGGTGAGGGTATGGCAACGCTTTAGGGGTAGCGTGCGTGTGAGGGCGCGGATCAGTGTTAGCCTACGGTTTAGGATTAGGGGACGGTTGAGGGTCAGGCTTCGGGGAAGGGTTAGGGTTAGGGTTCGGGCTAGGGTTAGGGTTAGGTGACGAGAACGGTTTAGGGTCCAGGTGAGGGTATGGCAACGCTTTATGTGGAGCGTGCGTGTGAGGGCGCGGGTTAGTGTTAGCGTACGGGTTAGGATTAGGGGACGGGTGAGGGTCAGGCTTCGGGGAAGGGTTAGGGTTAGGGTTCGGGCTAGGGTTAGGGTTAGGGGACGGGGACGGTTTAGGGTCCAGGTGAGGGTACGGCAACGCTTTAGGGGGAGCGTGCGTGTGAGGTCGCGGGTTAGTGTTAGCGTACGGGTTAGGATTAGGGGACGGGTGAGGGTCAGGCTTTGGGGAAGGGTTACGGTTAGGGTTCGGGCTAGGGTTAGGGTTAGGGGACGGGGACGGGGACGGTTTAGGGTCCAGGTAAGGGTACGGCAACGCTTTAGTGGGAGCGTGCATGTGAGGGTGCGGGTTAGTGTTAGGGAACGGGTTAGGATTAAGGGACGGTTGAGGGTCATGCTTCGGGGAAGGGTTAGGGTTAGGGTTCGGGCTAGGGTTAGGGTTAGGTGACGGGGACGGTTTAGGGTCCAGGTGAGGGTACGGCAACGCTTTAGGGGGAGCGTGCGTGTGAGGGCGCGGGTTAATGTTATCGTACGGGTTAGGATTAGGGGACGGGTGAGGGTCAGGCTTCGGGGAAGGGTTAGGGTTAGGGTTAGGGCTAGGGTTAGGGTTAAGGGACGGGGACGGTTTAGGGTCCAGGTGAGGGTACGGCAACGCTTTAGGGGGAGCGTGCGTGTGAGGGCGCGGGTTAGTGTTAGCGTACGGGTTAGGATTAGGGGACGGGTGAGGGTCAGGCTTCGGGGAATTGTTATGGTTAGGGTTCGGGCTAGGGTTAGAGTTAGGGGACGGGGACGGTTTAGGGTCCAGGTGAGGGTACGGCAACGCTTTAGGGGGAGCGTGCGTGTGAGGGCGCGGGTTAGTGTTAGGGTATGGGTTAGGATTAGGGGACGGGTGAGGGTCAGGCTTCGGGGAAGGGTTAGGTTTAGGGTTCGGGCTAGGGTTAGGGTTAGGGGACGGGGACGGTTTAGGGTCCAGGTGAGGGTACGGCAACGCTTTAAGGGGAGCGTGCGTGTGAGGGCGCGGGTTAGTGTTAGCGTACGGGTTAGGATTAGGGGACGGGTGAGGGTCAGGCTTCGGGGAAGGGTTAGGGTTAGGGTTCGGGCTAGGGTTATGGTTAGGGGACGGGGATGGTTTAGGGTCCAGGTGAGGGTACGGCAACGCTTTAGGGGGAGCGTGCGTGTGAGGGCGCGGGTTAGTGTTAGCGTACGGGTTAGGATTAGGGGACGTGTGAGGGTCAGGCTTCGGGGAAGGGTTAGGGTTAGGGTTCGGGCTAGGGTTAGGGTTAGGGGACGGGGACGGTTTCGGGTCCAGGTGAGGGTACGGCAACGCTTTAGGGGGAGCGTGCGTGTGAGGGCGCGGGTTAGTGTTAGCGTACGGTTGAGGATTACGGGACGGGTGAGGGTCAGGCTTCGGGGAAGGGTTAGGGTTAGGGTTCGGGCTAGGGTTAGGGTTAGGGGACGGGGACGGTTTAGGGTCCAGGTGAGGGTACGGCAACGCTTTAGGGGGAGCGTGCGTGTGAGGGCGCGGAGCAGTGTTAGCCTACGGGTTAGGATTAGGGGACGGGTGAGGGTCAGGCTTCGGGGAAGGGTTAGGGTTAGGGTTCGGGCTAGGGTTAGGGTTAGGGGACGGGGACGGTTTAGGGTCCAGGTGAGGGTACGGCAACGCTTTAGGGGGAGCGTGCGTGTGAGGTCGCGGGTTAGTGTTAGCGTACGGGTTAGGATTAGGGGACGGGTGAGGGTCAGGCTTCGGGGAAGGGTTACGGTTAGGGTTCGGGCTAGGGTTAGGGTTAGGGGACGGGGACGGGGACGGTTTAGGGTCCAGGTAAGGGTACGGCAACGCTTTAGGGGGAGCGTGCATGTGAGGTGCGGGTTAGTGTTAGGGTACGGGTTAGGATTAAGGGACGGTTGAGGGTCATGCTTCGGGGAAGGGTTAGGGTTAGGGTTCGGGCTAGGGTTAGGGTTAGGTGACGGGGACGGTTTAGGGTCCAGGTGAGGGTACGGCAACGCTTTAGGGGGAGCGTGCGTGTGAGGGCGCGGGTTAGTGTTAGCGTACGGGTTAGGATTAGGGGACGGGTGAGGGTCAGGCTTCGGGGAAGGGTTAGGGTTAGGGTTCGGGCTAGGGTTAGGGTTAGGGGACGGGGACGGTTTAGGGTCCAGGTGAGGGTACGGCAACGCTTTAGGGGGAGCGTGCGTGTGAGGGCGCGGGTTAGTGTTAGCGTACGGGTTAGGATTAGGGGACGGGTGAGGGTCAGGCTTCGGGGAAGGCTTAGGGTTAGGGTTCGGGCTAGGGTTAGGGTTAGGGGACGGGGACGGTTTAGGGTCCAGGTGAGGGTACGGCAACGCTTTAGGGAGAGCGTGCGTGTGAGGGCGCGCGATAGTGTTAGCGTACGGCTTAGGATTAAGGGACGGGTGAGGGTCAGGCTTCGGGGAAGGGTTAGGGTTAGGGTTCGGGCTAGGGTTAGGGTTAGGGGACGGGGACGGTTTAGGGTCCAGGTGAGGGTACGGCAACGCTTTAGGGGGAGCGTGCGTGTGAGGGCGCGGGTTAGTGTTAGGATATGGGTTAGGATTAGGGGACAGGTGAGGGTCAGGCTTCGGAGAAGGGTTAGGGTTAGGGTTCGGGCTAGGGTTAGGGTTAGGGGACGGGGACGGTTTAGGGTCCAGGTGAGGGTACGGCAACGCTTTAGGGGGAGCGTGCGTGTGAGGGCGCGGGTTAGTGTTAGCGTACGGGTTAGGATTAGGGGACGGGTGAGGGTCAGGCTTCGGGGAAGGGTTAGGGTTAGGGTTAGGGCTAGGGTTAGGGTTAGGGGACGGGGACGGTTTAGGGTCCAGGTGAGGGTACGGCAACGCTTTAGGGGGAGCGTGCGTGTGAGGGCGCGGGTTAGTGTTAGCGTACGGGTTAGGATTAGGGTCGGGTGAGGGTCAGGCTTCGGGGAAGGGTTAGGGTTAGGGTTCGGGCTAGGGTTAGAGTTAGGGGACGGGGACGGTTTAGGGTCCAGGTGAGGGTACGGCAACGCTTTAGGGGGAGCGTGCGTGTGAGGTCGCGGGTTAGTGTTAGGGTATGGGTTAGGATTATGGGACGGGTGAGGGTCAGGCTTCGGGGAAGGGTTAGGTTTAGGGTTCGGGCTAGGGTTAGGGTTAGGGGACGGGGACGGTTTAGGGTCCAGGTGAGGGTACGGCAACGCTTTAGGGGGAGCGTGCGTGTGAGGGCGCAGGTTAGTGTTAGCGTACGGGTTAGGATTAGGGGACGGGTGAGGGTCAGGCTTCGGGGAAGGGTTAGGGTTAGGGTTCGGGCTAGGGTTAGGGTTAGGGGACGGGGATGGTTTAGGGTCCAGGTGAGGGTACGGCAACGCTTTAGGGGGAGCGTGCGTGTGAGGGCGCGGGTTAGTGTTAGCGTACGGGTTAGGATTACGGGACGGGTGAGTGTCAGGCTTCGGGGAAGGGTTAGGGTTAGGGTTCGGACTAGGGTTAGGGTTAGGGGACGGGGACGGTTTAGGGTCCAGGTGAGGGTACGGCAACGCTTTAGGGGGAGCGTGCGTGTGAGGGCGCGGGTTAGTGTTAGAGTACGGGTTAGGATTAGGGGACGGGTGAGGGTCAGGCTTCGGGGAAGGGTTAGGGTTAGGGTTCGGGCTAGGGTTAGGGTTAGGTGACGGGGACGGTTTAGGGTCCAGGTGAGGGTATGGCAACGCTTTAGGGGGAGCGTGCGTGTGAGGGCGCGGGTTAGTGTTAGCGTACGGGTTAGGATTACGGGACGGGTGAGTGTCAGGCTTCGGGGAAGGGTTAGGGTTAGGGTTCGGACTAGGGTTAGGGTTAGGGGACGGGGACGGTTTAGGGTCCAGGTGAGGGTACGGCAACGCTTTAGGGGGAGCGTGCGTGTGAGGGCGCGGGTTAGTGTTAGAGTACGGGTTAGGATTAGGGGACGGGTGAGGGTCAGGCTTCGGGGAAGGGTTAGGGTTAGGGTTCGGGCTAGGGTTAGGGTTAGGGGACGGGGATGGTTTAGGGTCCAGGTGAGGGTACGGCAACGCTTTAGGGGGAGCGTGCGTGTGAGGGCGCGGGTTAGTGTTAGCGTACGGGTTAGGATTACGGGACGGGTGAGTGTCAGGCTTCGGGGAAGGGTTAGGGTTAGGGTTCGGACTAGGGTTAGGGTTAGGGGACGGGGACGGTTTAGGGTCCAGGTGAGGGTACGGCAACGCTTTAGGGGGAGCGTGCGTGTGAGGGCGCGGGTTAGTGTTAGAGTACGGGTTAGGATTAGGGGACGGGTGAGGGTCAGGCTTCGGGGAAGGGTTAGGGTTAGGGTTCGGGCTAGGGTTAGGGTTAGGTGACGGGGACGGTTTAGGGTCCAGGTGAGGGTATGGCAACGCTTTAGGGGGAGCGTGCGTGTGAGGGGGCGGGTTAGTGTTAGCATACGGGTTAGGATTAGGGGACGGGTGAGGGTCAGGCTTCGGGGAAGGGTTAGGGTTAGGGTTCGGGCTAGGGTTAGGGTTAGGGGACGGGGACGGTTTAGGGTCCAGGTGAGGGTACGGCAACGCTTTAGGGGGAGCGTGCGTGTGAGGGCGCGGTTTAGTGTTAGCGTACGGGTTAGGAATAGGGGACGGGTGAGGGTCAGGCTTCGGGGAAGGGTTAGGGTTAGGGTTCGGGCTAGGGTTAGGGTTAGGGGACGGGGACGGTTTAGGGTCCAGGTGAGGGTACGGCAACGCTTTAGGGGGAGCGTGCGTGTGAGGGCGCGGGGTAGTGTTAGCGTACGGGTTAGGATTAGGGGACGGGTGAGGGTCAGGCTTCGGGGAAGGGTTAGGGTTAGGGTTCGGGCTAGGGTTAGGGTTAGGGGACGGGGACGGTTTAGGGTCCAGGTGAGGCTACAGCAACGCTTTAGGGGGAGCGTGCGTGTGAGGGCGCAGGTTAGTGTTAGCGTACGGGTTAGGATTAGGGGACGGGTGAGGGTCAGGCTTCGGGGAAGTGTTAGGGTTAGGGTTCGGGCTAGGGTTAGGGTTTGGGGACGGGGACGGTTTAGGGTCCAGGTGAGGGTACGGCAACGCTTTAGGGGGAGCGTGCGTGTGAGGGCGCGGGTTAGTGTTAGCGTACGGGTTAGGATTAGGGGACGTGTGAGGGTCAGGCTTCGGGGAAGGGTTAGGGTTAGGGTTAGAGCTAGGGTTAGGGTTAGGGGACGGGGACGGTTTAGGGTCCAGGTGAGGGTACGGCAACGCTTTAGGGGGAGCGTGCGTGTGAGGGCGCGGGTTAGTGTTAGCGTACGGGTTAGGATTAGGGGACGGGTGAGGGTCAGGCTTCGGGGAAGGGTTAGGGTTAGGGTTCGGGCTAGGGTTAGGGTTAGGGGACGGGGACGGTTTAGGGTCCAGGTGAGGGTACGGCAACGCTTTAGGGGGAGCGTGCGTGTGAGGGCGCACGATAGTGTTAGCATACGGCTTAGGATTAAGGGACGGGTGAGGGTCAGGCTTCGGGGAAGGGTTAGGGTTAGGGTTCGGGCTAGGGTTAGGGTTAGGGGACGGGGACGGTTTAGGGTCCAGGTGAGGGTACGGCAACGCTTTAGGGGGAGCGTGCGTGTGAGGGCGCGGGTTAGTGTTAGGGTATGGGTTAGGATTAGGGGACGGGTGAGGGTCAGGCTTCAGGGAAGGGTTAGGGTTAGGGTTCGGGCTAGGGTTAGGGTTAGGGGACGGGGACGGTTTAGGGTCCAGGTGAGGGTACGGCAACGCTTTAGGGGGAGCGTGCGTGTGAGGGCGCGGGTTAGTGTTAGCGTACGGGTTAGGATTAGGGGACGGGTGAGGGTCAGGCTTCGGGGAAGGGTTAGGGTTAGGGTTCGGGCTAGGGTTAGGGTTAGGGGACGGGGACGGTTTAGGGTCCAGGTGAGGGTACGGCAACGCTTTAGGGGGAGCGTGCGTGTGAGGGCGCGGGTTAGTGTTAGCGTACGGGTTAGGATTAGGGGACGGGTGAGGGTCAGGCTTCGGGGAAGGGTTAGGGTTAGGGTTCGGGCTAGGGTTAGGGTTAGGGGACGGGGACGGTTTAGGGTCCAGGTGAGGGTACGGCAACGCTTTAGGGGGAGCGTGCGTGTGAGGGCGCGGGGTAGTGTTAGCGTACGGGTTAGGATTAGGGGACGGGTGAGGGTCAGGCTTCGGGGAAGGGTTAGGGTTAGGGTTCGGGCTAGGGTTAGGGTTAGGGGACGGGGACGGTTTAGGGTCCAGGTGAGGCTACAGCAACGCTTTAGGGGGAGCGTGCGTGTGAGGGCGCGGGTTAGTGTTAGCGTACGTTTTAGGATTAGGGGACGGCTGAGGGTCAGGCTTCGGGGAAGGTTTAGGGTTAGGGTTCGGGCTAGGGTTAGGGTTAGGGGACGGGGACGGTTTAGGGTCCAGGTGAGTGTACGGCAACACTTTAGGGGGAGCGTGCGTGTGAGGGCGCGGGTTAGTGTTAGCGTACGGGTTAGGATTAGGGGACGGGTGAGGGTCAGGCTTCGGGGAAGTGTTAGGGTTAGGGTTCGGGCTAGGGTTAGGGTTTGGGGACGGGGACGGTTTAGGGTCCAGGTGAGGGTACGGCAACGCTTTAGGGGGAGCGTGCGTGTGAGGGCGCGGGTTAGTGTTAGCGTACGGGTTAGGATTAGGGGACGGGTGAGGGTCAGGCTTCGGGGAAGGGTTAGGGTTAGGGTTCGGGCTAGGGTTAGGGTTAGGGGACGGGGACGGTTTAGGGTCCAGGTGAGGGTACGGCAACGCTTTAGGGGGAGCGTGCGTGTGAGGGCGCGGGGTAGTGTTAGCGTACGGGTTAGGATTAGGGGACGGGTGAGGGTCAGGCTTCGGGGAAGGGTTAGGGTTAGGGTTCGGGCTAGGGTTAGGGTTAGGGGACGGGGACGGTTTAGGGTCCAGGTGAGGCTACAGCAACGCTTTAGGGGGAGCGTGCGTGTGAGGGCGCAGGTTAGTGTTAGCGTACGGGTTAGGATTAGGGGACGGCTGAGGGTCAGGCTTCGGGGAAGGGTTAGGGTTAGGGTTCGGGCTAGGGTTAGGGTTAGGGGACGGGGACGGTTTAGGGTCCAGGTGAGGGTACGGCAACGCTTTAGGGGGAGCGTGCGTGTGAGGGCGCGGGTTAGTGTTAGCGTACGGGTGAGGATTAGGGGACGGGTGAGGGTCAGGCTTCGGGGAAGGGTTAGGGTTAGGGTTCGGGCTAGGGTTAGGGTTAGGGGACGGGGACGGTTTAGGGTCCAGGTGAGGGTACGGCAACGCTTTAGGGGGAGCGTGCGTGTGAGGGCGCGGGTTAGTGTTAGCGTACGGGTGAGGATTACGGGATGGGTGAGGGTCAGGCTTCGGGGAAGGGTTAGGGTTAGGGTTCGGGCTAGGGTTAGGGTTAGGGGACGGGGACGGTTTAGGGTCCAGGTGAGGGTACGGCAACGCTTTAGGGGGAGCGTGCGTGTGAGGGCGCGGGTTAGTGTTAGGGTATGGGTTAGGATTAGGGGACGGGTGAGGGTCAGGCTTCAGGGAAGGGTTAGGGTTAGGGTTCGGGCTAGGGTTAGGGTTAGGGGACGGGGACGGTTTAGGGTCCAGGTGAGGGTACGGCAACGCTTTAGGGGGAGCGTGCGTGTGAGGGCGCGGGTTAGTGTTAGCGTACGGGTTAGGATTAGGGGACGGGTGAGGGTCAGGCTTCGGGGAAGGGTTAGGGTTAGGGTTCGGGCTAGGGTTAGGGTTAGGGGACGGGGACGGTTTAGGGTCCAGGTGAGGGTACGGCAACGCTTTAGGGGGAGCGTGCGTGTGAGGGCGCGGGTTAGTGTTAGCGTACGGGTTAGGATTAGGGGACGGGTGAGGGTCAGGCTTCGGGGAAGGGTTAGGGTTAGGGTTCGGGCTAGGGTTAGGGTTAGGGGACGGGGACGGTTTAGGGTCCAGGTGAGGGTACGGCAACGCTTTAGGGGGAGCGTGCGTGTGAGGGCGCGGGGTAGTGTTAGCGTACGGGTTAGGATTAGGGGACGGGTGAGGGTCAGGCTTCGGGGAAGGGTTAGGGTTAGGGTTCGGGCTAGGGTTAGGGTTAGGGGACGGGGACGGTTTAGGGTCCAGGTGAGGCTACAGCAACGCTTTAGGGGGAGCGTGCGTGTGAGGGCGCGGGTTAGTGTTAGCGTACGTTTTAGGATTAGGGGACGGCTGAGGGTCAGGCTTCGGGGAAGGGTTAGGGTTAGGGTTCGGGCTAGGGTTAGGGTTAGGGGACGGGGACGGTTTAGGGTCCAGGTGAGTGTACGGCAACACTTTAGGGGGAGCGTGCGTGTGAGGGCGCGGGTTAGTGTTAGCGTACGGGTTAGGATTAGGGGACGGGTGAGGGTCAGGCTTCGGGGAAGTGTTAGGGTTAGGGTTCGGGCTAGGGTTAGGGTTTGGGGACGGGGACGGTTTAGGGTCCAGGTGAGGGTACGGCAACGCTTTAGGGGGAGCGTGCGTGTGAGGGCGCGGGTTAGTGTTAGCGTACGGGTTAGGATTAGGGGACGGGTGAGGGTCAGGCTTCGGGGAAGGGTTAGGCTTAGGGTTCGGGCTAGGGTTAGGGTTAGGGGACGGGGACGGTTTAGGGTCCAGGTGAGGGTACGGCAACGCTTTAGGGGGAGCGTGCGTGTGAGGGCGCGGTTTAGTGTTAGCGTACGGGTTAGGAATAGGGGACGGGTGAGGGTCAGGCTTCGGGGAAGGGTTAGGGTTAGGGTTCGGGCTAGGGTTAGGGTTAGGGGACGGGGACGGTTTAGGGTCCAGGTGAGGGTACGGCAACGCTTTAGGGGGAGCGTGCGTGTGAGGGCGCGGGTTAGTGTTAGCGTACGGGTTAGGATTAGGGGACGGGTGAGGGTCAGGCTTCGGGGAAGGGTTAGGGTTAGGGTTCGGGCTAGGGTTAGGGTTAGGGGACGGGGACGGTTTAGGGTCCAGGTGAGGCTACAGCAACGCTTTAGGGGGAGCGTGCGTGTGAGGGCGCGGGTTAGTGTTAGCGTACGTTTTAGGATTAGGGGACGGCTGAGGGTCAGGCTTCGGGGAAGGGTTAGGGTTAGGGTTCGGGCTAGGGTTAGGGTTAGGGGACGGGGACGGTTTAGGGTCCAGGTGAGTGTACGGCAACACTTTAGGGGGAGCGTGCGTGTGAGGGCGCGGGTTAGTGTTAGCGTACGGGTTAGGATTAGGGGACGGGTGAGGGTCAGGCTTCGGGGAAGTGTTAGGGTTAGGGTTCGGGCTAGGGTTAGGGTTTGGGGACGGGGACGGTTTAGGGTCCAGGTGAGGGTACGGCAACGCTTTAGGGGGAGCGTGCGTGTGAGGGCGCGGGTTAGTGTTAGCGTACGGGTTAGGATTAGGGGACGGGTGAGGGTCAGGCTTCAGGGAAGGGTTAGGGTTAGGGTTCGGGCTAGGGTTAGGGTTAGGGGACGGGGACGGTTTCGGGTCCAGGTGAGGGTACGGCAACGCTTTAGGGGGAGCGTGCGTGTGAGGGCGCGGGTTAGTGTTAGCGTACGGGTGAGGATTACGGGACGGGTGAGGGTCAGGCTTCGGGGAAGGGTTAGGGTTAGGGTTCGGGCTAGGGTTAGGGTTAGGGGACGGGGACGGTTTAGGGTCCAGGTGAGGGTACGGCAATGCTTTAGGGGGAGCGTGCGTGTGAGGGCGCGGTTTAGTGTTAGCGTACAGGTTAGGATTAGGGGACGGGTGAGGGTCAGGCTTCGGGGAAGGGTTAGGGTTAGGGTTCGGGCTAGGGTTAGGGTTAGGGGACGGGGACGGTTTAGGGTCCAGGTGAGGGTACGGCAACGCTTTAGGGGGAGCGTGCGTGTGAGGGCGCGGGTTAGTGTTAGCGTACGGGTTAGGATTAGGGGACGGGTGAGGGTCAGGCTTCGGGGAAGGGTTAGGGTTAGGGTTCGGGCTAGGGTTAGGGTTAGGGGACGGGGACGGTTTAGGGTCCAGGTGAGGGTACGGCAACGCTTTAGGGGGAGCGTGCGTGTGAGGGCGCGGGTTAGTGTTAGCGTACGGGTTAGGATTAGGGGACAGGTGAGGGTCAGGCTTCGGGGAAGGGTTAGGGTTAGGGATCGGGCTAGGGTTAGGGTTAGGGGACGGGGACGGTTTAGGGTCCAGGTGAGGGTACGGCAACGCTTTAGGGGGAGCGTGCGTGTGAGGGCGCGGATCAGTGTTAGCCTACGGGTTAGGATTAGGGGACGGTTGAGGGTCAGGCTTCGGGGAAGGGTTAGGGTTAGGGTTCGGGCTAGGGTTAGGGTTAGGGGACGGGAATGGTTTAAGGTCCAGGTGAGGGTATGGCAACGCTTTATGTGGAGCGTGCGTGTGAGGGCGCGGGTTAGTGTTAGCGTACGGGTTAGGATTAGGGGACGGGTGAGGGTCAGGTTTCGGGGAAGGGTTAGGGTTAGGGTTCGGGCTAGGGTTAGGGTTAGGGGACGGGGACGGTTTAGGGTCCAGGTGAGGGTACGGCAACGCTTTAGGGGGAGCGTGCGTGTGAGGTCGCGGGTTAGTGTTAGCGTACGGGTTAGGATTAGGGGACGGGTGAGGGTCAGGCTTCGGGGAAGGGTTACGGTTAGGGTTCGGGCTAGGGTTAGGGTTAGGGGACGGGGACGGGGACGGTTTAGGGTCCAGTTAAGAGTACGGCAACGCTTTAGGGGGAGCGTGCATGTGAGGTTGCGGGTTAGTGTTAGGGTACGGGTTAGGATTAAGGGACGGTTGAGGGTCATGCTTCGGGGAAGGGTTAGGGTTAGGGTTCGGGCTAGGGTTAGGGTTAGGTGACGGGGACGGTTTAGGGTCCAGGTGAGGGTACGGCAACGCTTTAGGGGGAGCGTGCGTGTGAGGGCGCGTGTTAGTGTTAGAGTACGGGTTAGGATTAGGGGACGGGTGAGGGTCAGGCTTCGGGGAAGTGTTAGGGTTAGGGTTCGGGCTAGGGTTAGAGTTAGGGGACGGGGACGATTTAGGGTCCAGGTGAGGGTACGGCAACGCTTTAGGGGGAGCGTGCGTGTGAGGGCGCGGGTTAGTGTTAGCGTATGGGTTAGGATTAGGGGACGGGTGAGGGTCAGGCTTCGGGGAAGGGTTAGGTTTAGGGTTCGGGCTAGGGTTAGGGTTAGGGGACGGGGACGGTTTAGGGTGCAGGTGAGGGTACGGCAACGCTTTAGGGGGAGCGTGCGTGTGAGGGCGCGGGTTAGTGTTAGCGTACGGGTTAGGATTAGGGAATGGGTGAGGGTCAGGCTTCGGGGAAGGTTTAGGGTTAGGGTTCGGGCTAGGGTTAGGGTTAGGGGACGGGGATGGTTTAGGGTCCAGGTGAGGGTACGGCAACGCTTTAGGGGGAGCGTGCGTGTGAGGGCGCGGGTTAGTGTTAGCGTACGGGTTAGGATTAGGGGACGGGTGAGGGTCAGGCTTCGGGGAAGGGTTAGGGTTAGGGTTCGGGCTAGGGTTAGGGTTAGGGGACGGGGACGGTTTAGGGTCCAGGTGAGGGTACGGCAATGCTTTAGGGGGAGCGTGCGTGTGAGGGCGCGGGTTAGGGTTAGCGTACGGGATAGGATTAGGGGACGGGTGAGGGTCAGGCTTCGGGGAAGGGTTAGGGTTAGGGTTCGGGCTAGGGTTAGGGTTAGGGGACGGGGACGGTTTAGGGTCCAGGTGAGGGTACGGCAACGCTTTAGGGGGAGCGTGCGTGTGAGGGCGCGGGTTAGTGTTAGCGTACGGGTTAGGATTAGGGGACGGGTGAGTGTCAGGCTTCGGGGAAGGGTTAGGGTTAGGGTTCGGGCTAGGGTTAGGGTTAGGGGACGGGGACGGTTTAGGGTCCAGGTGAGGGTACGGCAACGCTTTAGGGGGAGCGTGCGTGTGAGGGCGCGGGTTAGTGTTAGCGTACGGGTTAGGATTAGGGGACGGGTGAGGGTCAGGCTTCGGGGAAGGGTTAGGGTTAGGGTTCGGGCTAGGGTTAGGGTTAGGGGACGGGGACGGTTTAGGGTCCAGGTGAGGGTACGGCAACGCTTTAGGGGGAGCGTGCGTGTGAGGGCGCGGGTTAGTGTTAGCGTACGGGTTAGGATTAGGGGACGGGTGAGTGTCAGGCTTCGGGGAAGGGTTAGGGTTAGGGTTCGGGCTAGGGTTAGGGTTAGGGGACGGGGACGGTTTAGGGTCCAGGTGAGGGTACGGCAACGCTTTAGGGGGAGCGTGCGTGTGAGGGCGCGGGTTAGTGTTAGCGTACGGGTTAGGATTAGGGGACGGGTGAGGGTCAGGCTTCGGGGAAGGGTTAGGGTTAGGGTTCAGGCTACGGTTAGGGTTAGGGGACGGGGACGGTTTAGGGTCCAGGTGAGGGTACGGCAACGCTTTAGGGGTAGCGTGCGTGTGAGGGCGCGGGTTAGTGTTAGCGTACGGGTTAGGATTAGGGGACGGGTGAGGGTCAGGCTTCGGGGAAGGGTTAGGGTTAGGGTTCGGGCTAGGGTTAGGGTTAGGGGACGGGGACGGTTTAGGGACCAGGTGAGGGTACGGCAACGCTTTAGGGGGAGCGTGCGTGTGAGGGCGCGGATCAGTGTTAGCCTACGGGTTAGGATTAGGGGACGGTTGAGGGTCAGGCTTCGGGGAAGGGTTAGGGTTAGGGTTCGGGCTAGGGTTAGGGTTAGGGGACGGGAACGGTTTAGGGTCCAGGTGAGGGTATGGCAACGCTTTATGTGCAGCGTGCGTGTGAGGGCGCGGGTTAGTGTTAGCGTACGGGTTAGGATTAGGGGACGGGTGAGGGTCAGGCTTCGGGGAAGGGTTAGGGTTAGGGTTCGGGCTAGGGTTAGGGTTAGGGGACGGGGACGGTTTAGGGTCCAGGTGAGGGTACGGCAATGCTTTAGGGGGAGCGTGCGTGTGAGGGCGCGGGTTAGTGTTAGCGTACGGGTTAGGATTAGGGGATGGGTGAGGGTCAGGCTTCGGGGAAGGGTTAGGGTTAGGGTTCGGGCTAGGGTTAGGGTTAGGGGACGGGGATGGTTTAGGGTCCAGGTGAGGGTACGGCAACGCTTTAGGGGGAGCGTGCGTGTGAGGGCGCGGGTTAGTGTTAGCGTACGGGTTAGGATTAGGGGACGGGTGAGGGTCAGGCTTCGGGGAAGGGTTAGGGTTAGGGTTCGGGCTAGGGTTAGGGTTAGGGGACGGGGACGGTTTAGGGTCCAGGTGAGGGTACGGCAACGCTTTAGGGGGAGCTTGCGTGTGAGGGCGCGGGTTAGGGTTAGCGTACGGGTTAGGATTAGGGGACGGGTGAGGGTCAGGCTTCGGGGAAGGGTTAGGGTTAGGGTTCGGGCTAGGGTTAGGGTTAGGGGACGGGGACGGTTTAGGGTCCAGGTGAGGGTACGGCAACGCTTTAGGGGGAGCGTGCGAGTGAGGGCGCGGGTTAGTGTTAGCGTATGGGTTAAGATTAGGGGACGGGTGAGGGTCAGGCTTCGGGGAAGGGTTAGGGTTAGGGTTCGGGCTAGGGTTAGGGTTAGGGGACGGGGATGGTTTAGGGTCCAGGTGAGGGTACGGCAACGCTTTAGGGGGAGCGTGCGTGTGAGGGCGCGGGTTAGTGTTAGCGTACGGGTTAGGATTAGGGGACGGGTGAGGGTCAGGCTTCGGGGAAGGGTTAGGGTTAGGGTTCGGGCTAGGGTTAGGGTTAGGGGACGGGGACGGTTTAGGGTCCAGGTGAGGGTACGGCAATGCTTTAGGGGGAGCGTGCGTGTGAGGGCGCGGGTTAGGGCTAGCGTACGGGTTAGGATTAGGGGACGGGTGAGGGTCAGGCTTCGGGGAAGGGTTAGGGTTAGGGTTCGGGCTAGGGTTAGGGTTAGGGGACGGGGACGGTTTAGGGTCCAGGTGAGGGTACGGCAACGCTTTAGGGGGAGCGTGCGTGTGAGGGCGCGGGTTAGTGTTAGCGTACGGGTTAGGATTAGGGGACGGGTGAGTGTCAGGCTTCGGGGAAGGGTTAGGGTTAGGGTTCGGGCTAGGGTTAGGGTTAGGGGACGGGGACGGTTTAGGGTCCAGGTGAGGGTACGGCAACGCTTTAGGGGGAGCGTGCGTGTGAGGGCGCGGGTTAGTGTTAGCGTACGGGTTAGGATTAGGGTACGGGTGAGGGTCAGGCTTCGGGGAAGGGTTAGGGTTAGGGTTCGGGCTAGGGTTAGGGTTAGGGGACGGGGACGGTTTCGGGTCCAGGTGAGGGTACGGCAACGCTGTAGGGGGAGCGTGTGTGTGAGGGCGCGGGTTAGTGTTAGCGTACGGGTGAGGATTACGGGACGAGTGAGGGTCAGGCTTCGGGGAAGGGTTAGGTTTAGGGTTCGGGCTAGGGTTAGGGTTAGGGGACGGGGACGGTTTAGGGTCCAGGTGAGGGTACGGCAACGCTTTAGGGGGAGCGTGTGTGTGAGGGCGCGGTTTAGTGTTAGCGTACAGGTTAGGATTAGGGGACGGGTGAGGGTCAGGCTTCGGGGAAGGGTTAGGGTTAGGGTTCGGGCTAGGGTTAGGGTTAGGGGACGGGGACGGTTTAGGGTCCAGGTGAGGGTACGGCAACGCTTTAGGGGGAGCGTGCGTGTGAGGGCGCGGGTTAGTGTTAGCGTACGGGTTAGGATTAGGGGACGGGTGAGGGTCAGGCTTCGGGGAAGGGTTAGGGTTAGGGTTCGGGCTAGGGTTAGGGTTAGGGGACGGGGACGGTTTAGGGTCCAGGTGAGGGTACGGCAACGCTTTAGGGGGAGCGTGCGTGTGAGGGCGCGGGTTAGTGTTAGCGTACGGGTTAGGATTAGGGGACGGGTGAGGGTCAGGCTTCGGGGAAGGGTTAGGGTTAGGGTTCGGGCTAGGGTTAGGGTTAGGGGACGGGGACGGTTTAGGGTCCAGGTGAGGGTACGGCAACGCTTTAGGGGGAGCGTGCGTGTGAGGGCGCGGGTTAGTGTTAGCGTACGGGTTAGGATTAGGGGACGGGTGAGGGTCAGGCTTCGGGGAAGGGTTAGGGTTAGGGTTCGGGCTAGGGTTAGGGTTAGGGGACGGGGACGGTTTAGGGACCAGGTGAGGGTACGGCAACGCTTTAGGGGGAGCGTGCGTGTGAGGGCGCGGATCAGTGTTAGCCTACGGGTTATGATTAGGGGACGGGTGAGGGTCAGGCTTCGGGGAAGGGTTAGGGTTAGGGTTCGGGCTAGGGTTAGGGTTAGGGGACGGGGACGGTTTAGGGTCCAGGTGAGGGTACGGCAACGCTTTAGGGGGAGCGTGCGTGTGAGGGCGCGGGTTAGGGTTAGCGTACGGGTTAGGATTAGGGGACGGGTGAGGGTCAGGCTTCGGGGAAGGGTTAGGGTTAGGGTTCGGGCTAGGGTTAGGGTAGGGGACGGGGACGGTTTAGGGTCCAGGTGAGGGTACGGCAACGCTTTAGGGGGAGCGTGCGTGTGAGGGCGCGGGTTAGTGTTAGCGTACGGGTTAGGATTAGGGGACGGGTGAGGGTCAGGCTTCGGGGAAGGGTTAGGGTTAGGGTTCGGGCTAGGGTTAGGGTTAGGGGACGGGGACGGTTTAGGGTCCAGGTGAGGGTACGGCAACGGTTTAGGGGGAGCGTGCGTGTGAGGGCGCGGGTTAGTGTTAGCGTACGGGTTAGGATTAAGGGACGGGTGAGGGTCAGGCTTCGGGGAAGGGTTAGGGTTAGGGTTCGGGCTAGGGTTAGTGTTAGGGGACGGGGACGGTTTAGGGTCCAGGTGAGGGTACGGCAACGCTTTAGGGGGAGCGTGCGTGTGAGGGCGCGGGTTAGTGTTAGCGTACGGGTTAGGATTAGGGGACGGGTGAGGGTCAGGCTTCGGGGAAGTGTTAGGGTTAGGTATCGGGCTAGGGTTAGGGTTAGGGGACGAGGACGGTTTAGGGTCCAGGTGAGGGTACGGCAACGCTTTAGGGGGAGCGTGCGTGTGAGGGCGCGGGTTAGTGTTAGCGTACGGGTTAGGATTAGGGGACGGGTGAGGGTCAGGCTTGGGGGAAGGGTTAGGTTTAGGGTTCGGGCTAGGGTTAGCGTTAGGGGACGGGGACGGTTTAGGGTCCAGGTGAGGGTACGGCAACGCTTTAGGGGGAGCGTGCGTGTGAGGGCGCGGGTTAGTGTTAGCGTACGAGTTAGGATTAGGGGACGGGTGAGGGTCAGGCTTCGTGGAAGGGTTAGGGTTAGGGTTCGGGCTAGGGTTAGGGTTAGGGGATGGGGACGGTTTAGGGTCCAGGTGAGGGTACGGCAACGCTTTACGGGGAGCGTGCGTGTGAGGGCGCGGGTTAGTGTTAGCGTATGGGTTAGGATTAGGGGACGGGTGAGGGTCAGGCTTCGGGGAAGGGTTAGGGTTAGGGTTCGGGCTAGGGTTAGGGTTAGGGGATGGGGACGGTTTAGGGTCCAGGTGAGGGTACGGCAACGCTTTAGGGGGAGCGTGCGTGTGAGGGCGCGGGTTAGTGTTAGCGTACGGGTTAGGATTGGGGACGGGTGAGGGTCAGGCTTCGGGGAAGGGTTAGGGTTAGGGTTCGGGCTAGGGTTAGGGTTAGGGGACGGGGACGGTTTAGGGTCCAGGTGAGGGTACGGCAACGCTTTAGGGGGAGCGTGCGTGTGAGGGCGCAGGTTAGTGTTAGCGTACGGGTTAGGATTAGGGGACGGGTGAGGGTCAGGCTTCGGGGAAGGGTTAGGGTTAGGGTTCGGGCTAGGGTTAGGGTTAGGGGACGGGGACGGTTTAGGGTCCAGGTGAGGGTACGGCAACGCTTTAGGGGGAGCGTGCGTGTGAGGGCGCGGGTTAGTGTTAGCGTACGGGTTAGGATTAGGGGACGGGTGAGGGTCAGGCTTCGGGGAAGGGTTAGGGTTAGGGTTCGGGCTAGGGTTAGGGTTAGGGGACGGGGACGGTTTAGGGTCCAGGTGAGGGTACGGCAACGTTTTAGGGGGAGTGTGCGTGTGAGGGCGTGGGTTAGTGTTAGCGTACGGGTTAGGATTACGGGACGGGTGAGGGTCAGGCTTCGGGGAAGGGTTAGGGTTAGGGTTCGGGCTAGGGTTAGGGTTAGGAGACGGGGACGGTTTAGGGTCCAGGTGAGGGTACGGCAACGCTTTAGGGGGAGCGTGCGTGTGAGGTCGCGGGTTAGTGTTAGCGTACGGGTTAGGATTACGGGACGGGTGAGGGTCAGGCTTCGGGGAAGGGTTACGGTTAGGGTTCGGGCTAGGGTTAGTGTTAGGGGACGGGGACGGGGACGGTTTAGGGTCCAGGTAAGGGTACGGCAACGCTTTAGGGGGAGCGTGCATGTGAGGGTGCGGGTTAGTGTTAGGGTACGGGTTAGGATTAAGGGACGGTTGAGGGTCATGCTTCGGGGAAGGGTTAGGGTTAGGGTTTGGGCTAGGGTTAGGGTTAGGTGACGGGGACGGTTTAGGGTCCAGGTGAGGGTACGGCAACGCTTTAGGGGGAGCGTGCGTGTGAGGGCGCGGGGTAGTGTTAGCGTACGGGTTAGGATTAGGGGACGGGTGAGGGTCAGGCTTCGGGGAAGGGTTAGGGTTAGGGTTCGGGCTAGGGTTAGGGTTAAGGGGCGGGGACGGTTTAGGGTCCAGGTGAGGGTACGGCAACGCTTTAGGGGGAGCGTGCGTGTGAGGGCGCGGGTTAGTGTTAGTGTACGGGTTAGGATTAGAGGATGGGTGAGGGTCAGGCTTCGGGGAAGGGTTAGGGTTAGGGTTTGGGCTAGGGTTAGGGTTAGGGGACGTGGACGGTTTAGGGTCCAGGTGAGGGTACAGCAACGCTTTAGGTGGAGCATGCGTGTGAGGGCGCGGGTTAGTGTTAGCGTACGGGTTAGGATTAGGGGACGGGTGAGGGTTAGGCTTCGGGGAAGGGTTAGGGTTAGGGTTCGGGCTAGGGTTAGGGTTAGGGGACGGGGACGGTTTAGGGTCCAGGTGAGGGTACGGCAACGCTTTAGGGGGAGCGTGCGTGTGAGGGCGCGGGTTAGTGTTAGCGTACGGGTTAGGATTAGGGGACGGGTGAGGGTCAGGCTTCGGGGAAGGGTTAGGGTTAGGGTTCGGGCTAGGGTTAGGGTTAGGGGACGGGGACGGTTTAGGGTCCAGGTGAGGGTACGGCAACGCTTTAGGGGGAGCGTGCGTGTGAGGGCGCGGGTTAGTGTTAGCGTACGGGTTAGGATTAGGGGACGGGTGAGGGTCAGGCTTCGGGGAAGGGTTAGGGTTAGGGTTCGGGCTAGGGTTAGGGTTAGGGGACGGGGACGGTTTAGGGTCCAGGTGAGGGTACGGCAACGCTTTAGGGGGAGCGTGCGTGTGAGGGCGCAGGTTAGTGTTAGCGTACGGGTTAGGATTAGGGGACGGGAGAGGGTCAGGCTTCGGGGAAGGGTTAGGGTTAGGGTTTGGGTTAGGGTTAGGGTTAGGGGACGGGGACGGGTTAGGGTCCAGGTGAGGGTATGGCAACGCTTTAGGGGGAGCGTGCGTGTGAGGGTGCGGGGTAGTGTTAGCGTACGGGTTAGGATTAGGGGACGGGTGAGGGTCAGGCTTCGGGGAAGGGTTAGGGTTAGGGTTCGGGCTAGGGTTAGGGTTAGGGGACGGGGACGGTTTAGGGTCCAGGTGAGGGTACGGCAACGCTTTAGGGGGAGCGTGCGTGTGAGGGCGCGGGTTAGTGTTAGCGTACGGTTTAGGATTAGGGGACGGGTGAGGGTCAGGCTTCGGGGAAGGGTTAGGGTTAGGGTTCGGGCTAGGGTTAGGGTTAGGGGACGGGGACGGTTTAGGGTCCAGGTGAGGGAACGGCAACGCTTTAGGGGGAGCGTGCGTGTGAGGGCGCGGGTTAGTGTTAGCGTACGGCTTAGGATTAGGGGACGGGTGAGGGTCAGGCTTCGGGGAAGGGGTAGGGTTAGGGTTCGGGCTAGGGTTAGGGTTAGGGGACGGGGACGGTTTAGGGTCCAGGTGAGGGAACGGCAACGCTTTAGGGGGAGCGTGCGTGTGAGGGCGCGGGTTAGTGTTAGCGTACGGCTTAGGATTAGGGGACGGGTGAGGGTCAGGCTTCGGGGAAGGGGTAGGGTTAGGGTTCGGGCTAGGGTTAGGGTTAGGGGACGGGGACGGTTTCGGGTCCAGGTGAGGGTACGGCAACGCTTTAGGGGGAGCGTGCGTGTGAGGGCGCAGGTTAATGTTAGCGTACGGGTGAGGATTACGGGACGGGTGAGGGTCAGGCTTCGGGGAAGGGTTAGTGTTAGGGTTCGGGCTAGGGTTAGGGTTAGGGGACGGGGACGGTTTAGGGTCCAGGTGAGGGTACGGCAACGCTTTAGGGGGAGCGTGCGTGTGAGGGCGCGGGTTAGTGTTAGCGTACGGCTTAGGATTACGGGACGGGTGAGGGTCAGGCTTCGGGGAAGTGTTAGGGTTAGGGTTCGGGCTAGGGTTAGGGTTAGGGGACGGGGATGGTTTAGGGTCCAGGTGAGGGTACGGCAACGCTTTAGGGGGAGCGTGCGTGTGAGGGCGCGGGTTAGTGTTAGCGTACGGGTTAGGATTAGGGGACGGGTGAGGGTCATGCTTCGGGGAAGGGTTAGGGTTAGGGTTCGGGCTAGGGTTAGGGTTAAGTGGCGGGGACGGTTTAGGGTCCAGGTGAGGGTACGGCAACGCTTTAGGGGGAGCGTGCGTGTGAGGGCGCGGGTTAGTGTTAGTGTACGGATTAGGATTCGTGGATGGGTGAGGGTCAGGCTTCGGGGAAGGGTTAGGGTTAGGGTTCGGGCTAGGGTTAGGGTTAGGGGACGTGGACGGTTTAGGGTCCAGATGAGGGTACGGCAACGCTTTAGGTGGAGCATGCGTGTGAGGGCGCGGGTTAGTGTTAGCGTACGGGTTAGGATTAGGGGACGGGTGAGGGTCACGCTTCGGGGAAGGGTTAGGGTTAGGGTTCGGGCTAGGGTTAGGGTTAGGGGACGGGGACGGTTTAGGGTCCAGGTGAGTGTACGGCAACGCTTTAGGGGGAGCGTGCGTGTGAGGGCGCGGGGTAGTGTTAGCGTACGGGTTAGGATTAGGGGACGGGTGAGGGTCAGGCTTCGGGGAAGGGTTGGGGTTAAGGTTCGGGCTAGGGTTAGGGTTAGGGGACGGGGACGGTTTAGGGTCCAGGTGAGGGTACGGCAACACTTTAGGGGGAGCGTGCGTGTGAGGGCGCGGGTTAGTGTTAGTGTACGGGTTAGGATTAGGGGACGGGTGAGGGTCAGGCTTCGGGGAAGGGTTAGGGTTAGGGTTCGGGCTAGGGTTAGGGTTAGGGGACGGGGACGGTTTAGGGTCCAGGTGAGGGTACGGCAACGCTTTAGGGGGAGCGTGCGTGTGAGGGCGCGGGTTAGTGTTAGGGTATGGGTTAGGATTAGGGGACGGGTGAGGGTTAGGCTTCGGGGAAGGGTTAGGGTTAGTGTTCGGGCTAGGGTTAGGGTTAGGGGACGGGGACGGTTTCGGGTCCAGGTGAGGGTACGGCAACGCTTTAGGGGGAGCGTGCGTGTGAGGGCGCGGGTTAGTGTTAGCGTACGGGTTAGGATTAGGGGACGGGTGAGGGTCAGGCTTCGGGGAAGGGTTAGGGTTAGGGTTCGGGCTAGGGTTAGGGTTAGGGGACGGGGACGGTTTAGGGTCCAGGTGAGGGTACGGCAACGCTTTAGGGGGAGCGTGCGTGTGAGGGCGCGGGTTAGTGTTAGCGTACGGGTTAGGATTAGGGGACGGGTGAGGGTCAGGCTTCGGGGAAGGGTTAGGGTTAGGGTTCGGGCTAGGGTTAGGGTTAGGGGACGGGGACGGTTTAGGGTCCAGGTGAGGGTACGGCAACGCTTTAGGGGGAGCGTGCGTGTGAGGGCGCGCGATAGTGTTAGCGTACGGCTTAGGATTAGGGGACGGGTGAGGGTCAGGCTTCGGGGAAGGGTTAGGGTTAGGGTTCGGGCTAGGGTTAGGGTTAGGTGACGGGGACGGTTTAGGGTCCAGGTGAGGGTACGGCAACGCTTTAGGGGGAGCGTGCGTGTGAGGGCGCGGGGTAGTGTTAGGGTATGGGTTAGGATTAGGGGACGGGTGAGGGTCAGGCTTCGGGGAAGGGTTAGGGTTAGGGTTCGGGCTAGGGTTAGGGATAGGGGACGGGGACGGTTTAGGGTCCAGGTGAGGGTACGGCAACGCTTTAGGGGGAGCGTGCGTGTGAGGGCGCGGGTTAGTGTTAGCGTACGGGTTAGGATTAGGGGACGGGTGAGGGTCAGGCTTCGGGGAAGGGTTAGGGTTAGGGTTCGGGCTAGGGTTAGGGTTAGGGGACGGGGACGGTTTAGGGTCCAGGTGAGGGTACGGCAACGCTTTAGGGGGAGCGTGCGTGTGAGGGCGCGGTTTAGTGTCAGCGTACGGGTTAGGATTAGGGGACGGGAAAGGGTCAGGCTTCGGGGAAGGGTTAGGGTTACGGTTCGGGCTAGGGTTAGGGTTAGGGGACGGGGACGGTTTAGGGTCCAGGTGAGGGTACGGAAACGCTTTAGGGGGAGCGTGCGTGTGAGGGCGCGGGTTAGTGTTAGCGTATGGTTTAGGATGAGGGGACGGGTGAGGGTCAAGCTTCGGGGAAGGGTTAGGGTTAGGGTTCGGGCTAGGGTTAGGGTTAGGGGACGGGGACGGTTTCGGGTCCAGGTGAGGGTACGGCAACGCTTTAGGGGGAGCGTGCGTGTGAGGGCGCAGGTTAATGTTAGCGTACGGGTGAGGATTACGGGACGGGTGAGTGTCAGGCTTCGGGGAAGGGTTAGTGTTAGGGTTCGGGCTAGGGTTAGGGTTAGGGGACGGGGACGGTTTAGGGTCCAGGTGAGGGTACGGCAACGCTTTAGGGGGAGCGTGCGTGTGAGGGCGCGGGTTAGTGTTAGCGTACTGGTTAGGATTACGGGACGGGTGAGGGTCAGGCTTCGGGGAAGGGTTAGGGTTAGGGTTCGGGCTAGGGTTAGGGTTAGGGGACGGGGATGGTTTAGGGTCCAGGTGAGGGTACGGCAACGCTTTAGGGGGAGCGTGCGTGTGAGGGCGCGGGTTAGTGTTAGCGTACGGGTTAGGATTAGGGGCCGGGTGAGGGTCAGGCTTCGGGGTAGGGTTAGGGTTAGGGTTCGGGCTAGGGTTAGGGTTAAGGGGCGGGGACGGTTTAGGGTCCAGGTGAGGGTACGGCAACGCTTTAGGGGGAGCGTGCGTGTGAGGGCGCGGGTTAGTGTTAGTGTACGGGTTAGGATTCGTGGATGGGTGAGGGTCAGGCTTCGGGGAAGGGTTAGGGTTAGGGTTCGGGCTAGGGTTAGGGTTAGGGGACGTGGACGGTTTAGGGTCCAGGTGAGGGTACGGCAACGCTTTAGGTGGAGCATGCGTGTGAGGGCACGGGTTAGTGTTAGCGTACGGGTTAGGATTAGGGGACGGGTGAGGGTCACGCTTCGGGGAAGGGTAAGGGTTAGGTTTCGGGCTAGGGTTAGGGTTAGGGGACGGGGACGGTTTAGGGTCCAGGTGAGTGTACGGCAACGCTTTAGGGGGAGCGTGCGTGTGAGGGCGCGGGTTAGTGTTAGTGTACGGGTTAGGGTTAGTGTATGGGTGAGGGTCAGGCTTCGGGGAAGGGTTAGGGTTAGGGTTCGGGCTAGGGTTAGGGTTAGGGGACGGGGACGGTTTAGGGTCCAGGTGAGGGTACGGCAACGCTTTAGGGGGAGCGTGCGTGTGAGGGCGCGGGTTAGTGTTAGTGTACGGGTTAGGATTAGGGGACGGGTGAGGGTCAGGCTTCGGGGAAGGGTTAGGGTTAGGGTTCGGGCTAGGGTTAGGGTTAGGGGACGGGGACGGTTTAGGGTCCAGGTGAGGGTACGGCAACGCTTTAGGGGGAGCGTGCGTGTGAGGGCGCGGGTTAGTGTTAGGGTATGGGTTAGGATTAGGGGACGGGTGAGGGTTAGGCTTCGGGGAAGGGTTAGGGTTAGGGTTCGGGCTAGGGTTAGGGTTAGGGGACGGGGACGGTTTCGGGTCCAGGTGAGGGTACGGCAACGCTTTAGGGGGAGCGTGCGTGTGAGGGCGCGGGTTAGTGTTAGCGTACGGGTTAGGATTAGGGGACGGGTGAGGGTCAGGCTTCGGGGAAGGGTTAGGGTTAGGGTTCGGGCTAGGGTTAGGGTTAGGGGACGGGGACGGTTTAGGGTCCAGGTGAGGGTACGGCAATGCTTTAGGGGGAGCGTGCGTGTGAGGGCGCGCGATAGTGTTAGCGTCCGGCTTAGGATTAGGGGACGGGTGAGGGTCAGGCTTCGGGGAAGGGTTAGGGTTAGGGTTCGGGCTAGGGTTAGGGTTAGGGGACGGGGACGGTTTAGGGTCCAGGTGAGGGTACGGCAACGCTTTAGGGGGAGCATGCGTGTGAGGGCGCGGGTTAGTGTTAGGTTATGGGTTAGGATTAGGGGACGGGTGAGGGTCAGGCTTCGGGGAAGGGTTAGGGTTAGGGTTCGGGCTAGGGTTAGGGTTAGGGGACGGGGACGGTTTAGGGTCCAGGTGAGGGTACGGCAATGCTTTAGGGGGAGCGTGCGTGTGAGGGCGCGGGTTAGTGTTAGCGTACGGGTTAGGATTAGGGGACGGGTGAGGGTCAGGCTTCGGGGAAGGGTTAGGGTTAGGGTTCGGGCTAGGGTTAGGGTTAGGGGACGGGGACGGTTTAGGGTCCAGGTGAGGGTACGGCAACGCTTTAGGGGGAGCGTGCGTGTGAGGGCGCGGGTTAGTGTTAGCGTACGGGTTAGGATTAGGGGACGGGTGAGGGTCAGGCTTCGGGGACGGGTTAGGGTTACGGTTCGGGCTAGGGTTATGGTTAGGGGACGGGGACGGTTTAGGGTCCAGGTGAGGGTATGGCAACGCTTTAGGGGGAGCGTGCGTGTGAGGGCGCGGGTTAGTGTTAGCGTACGGCTTAGGATTAGGGGACGGGTGAGGGTCAGGCTTCGGGGAAGGGTTAGGGTTAGGGTTCGGTCTAGGGTTAGGGGACGGGGACGGGGACGGTTTAGGGTCCAGGTGAGGGTACGGCAACGCTTTAGGGGGAGCGTGCGTGTGAGGGCGCGGGGTAGTGTTAGCGTACGGGTTAGGATTAGGGGACGGGTGAGGGTCAGGCTTCGGGGAAGGGTTAGGGTTAGGGTTCGGGCTAGGGTTAGGGTTAGGGGACGGGGACGGTTTAGGGTCCAGGTGAGGCTACAGCAACGCTTTAGGGGGAGCGTGCGTGTGAGGGCGCGGGTTAGTGTTAGCGTACGTTTTAGGATTAGGGGACGGGTGAGGGTCAGGCTTCGGGGAAGGGTTAGGGTTAGGGTTCGGGCTAGGGTTAGGGTTAGGGGACGGGGACGGTTTAGGGTCCAGGTGAGGGTACGGCAACGCTTTAGGGGGAGCGTGCGTGTGAGGGCGCACGATAGTGTTAGCATACGGCTTAGGATTAAGGGACGGGTGAGGGTCAGGCTTCGGGGAAGGGTTAGGGTTAGGGTTCGGGCTAGGGTTAGGGTTAGGGGACGGGGACGGTTTAGGGTCCAGGTGAGGGTACGGCAACGCTTTAGGGGGAGCGTGCGTGTGAGGGCGCGGGTTAGTGTTAGGGTATGGGTTAGGATTAGGGGACGGGTGAGGGTCAGGCTTCGGGGAAGGGTTAGGGTTAGGGTTCGGGCTAGGGTTAGGGTTAGGGGACGGGGACGGTTTAGGGTCCAGGTGAGGGTACGGCAACGCTTTAGGGGGAGCGTGCGTGTGAGGGCGCAGGTTAATGTTAGCGTACGGGTGAGGATTACGGGACGGGTGAGTGTCAGGCTTCGGGGAAGGGTTAGTGTTAGGGTTCGGGCTAGGGTTAGGGTTAGGGGACGGGGACGGTTTAGGGTCCAGGTGAGGGTACGGCAACGCTTTAGGGGGAGCGTGCGTGTGAGGGCGCGGGTTAGTGTTAGCGTACGGGTTAGGATTAGGGGACGGGTGAGGGTCAGGCTTCGGGGAAGGGTTAGGGTTAGGGTTCGGGCTAGGGTTAGGGTTAGGGGACGGGGACGGTTTAGGGTCCAGGTGAGGGTACGGCAACGCTTTAGGGGGAGCGTGCGTGTGAGGGCGCGGGTTAGTGTTAGCGTACGGGTTAGGATTAGGGGACGGGTGAGGGTCAGGCTTCGGGGAAGGGTTAGGGTTAGGGTTCGGGCTAGGGTTAGGGTTAGGGGACGGGGACGGTTTAGGGTCCAGGTGAGGGTACGGCAACGCTTTAGGGAGAGCGTGCGTGTGAGGGCGCGCGATAGTGTTAGCGTACGGCTTAGGATTAAGGGACGGGTGAGGGTCAGGCTTCGGGGAAGGGTTAGGGTTAGGGTTCGGGCTAGGGTTAGGGTTAGGGGACGGGGACGGTTTAGGGTCCAGGTGAGGGTACGGCAACGCTTTAGGGGGAGCGTGCGTGTGAGGGCGCGGGTTAGTGTTAGCGTACGGGTTAGGTTTAGGGGACGGGTGAGGGTCAGGCTTCGGAGAAGGGTTAGGGTTAGGGTTCGGGCTAGGGTTAGGGTTAGGGGACGGGGACGGTTTAGGGTCCAGGTGAGGGTACGGCAACGCTTTAGGGGGAGCGTGCGTGTGAGGGCGCGGGTTAGTGTTAGCGTACGGGTTAGGATTAGGGGACGGGTGAGGGTCAGGCTTCGGGGAAGGGTTAGGGTTAGGGTTAGGGCTAGGGTTAGGGTTAGGGGACGGGGACGGTTTAGGGTCCAGGTGAGGGTACGGCAACGCTTTAGGGGGAGCGTGCGTGTGAGGGCGCGGGTTAGTGTTAGCGTACGGGTTAGGATTAGGGGACGGGTGAGGGTCAGGCTTCGGGGAAGGGTTAGGGTTAGGGTTCGGGCTAGGGTTAGAGTTAGGGGACGGGGACGGTTTAGGGTCCAGGTGAGGGTACGGCAACGCTTTAGGGGGAGCGTGCGTGTGAGGGCGCGGGTTAGTGTTAGCGTACGGGTTAGGATTAGGGGACGGGTGAGGGTCAGGCTTCGGGGAAGGGTTAGGGTTAGGGTTAGGGCTAGGGTTAGGGTTAGGGGACGGGGACGGTTTAGGGTCCAGGTGAGGGTACGGCAACGCTTTAGGGGGAGCGTGCGTGTGAGGGCGCGGGTTAGTGTTAGCGTACGGGTTAGGATTAGGGGACGGGTGAGGGTCAGGCTTCGGGGAAGGGTTAGGGTTAGGGTTCGGGCTAGGGTTAGGGTTAGGGGACGGGGACGGTTTAGGGTCCAGGTGAGGGTACGGCAACGCTTTAGGGAGAGCGTGCGTGTGAGGGCGCGCGATAGTGTTAGCGTACGGCTTAGGATTAAGGGACGGGTGAGGGTCAGGCTTCGGGGAAGGGTTAGGGTTAGGGTTCGGGCTAGGGTTAGGGTTAGGGGACGGGGACGGTTTAGGGTCCAGGTGAGGGTACGGCAACGCTTTAGGGGGAGCGTGCGTGTGAGGGCGCGGGTTAGTGTTAGCGTACGGGTTAGGTTTAGGGGACGGGTGAGGGTCAGGCTTCGGAGAAGGGTTAGGGTTAGGGTTCGGGCTAGGGTTAGGGTTAGGGGACGGGGACGGTTTAGGGTCCAGGTGAGGGTACGGCAACGCTTTAGGGGGAGCGTGCGTGTGAGGGCGCGGGTTAGTGTTAGCGTACGTTTTAGGATTAGGGGACGGGTGAGGGTCAGGCTTCGGGGAAGGGTTAGGGTTAGGGTTCGGGCTAGGGTTAGGGTTAGGGGACGGGGACGGTTTAGGGTCCAGGTGAGGGTACGGCAACGCTTTAGGGGGAGCGTGCGTGTGAGGGCGCACGATAGTGTTAGCATACGGCTTAGGATTAAGGGACGGGTGAGGGTCAGGCTTCGGGGAAGGGTTAGGGTTAGGGTTCGGGCTAGGGTTAGGGTTAGGGGACGGGGACGGTTTAGGGTCCAGGTGAGGGTACGGCAACGCTTTAGGGGGAGCGTGCGTGTGAGGGCGCGGGTTAGTGTTAGGGTATGGGTTAGGATTAGGGGACGGGTGAGGGTCAGGCTTCGGGGAAGGGTTAGGGTTAGGGTTCGGGCTAGGGTTAGGGTTAGGGGACGGGGACGGTTTAGGGTCCAGGTGAGGGTACGGCAACGCTTTAGGGGGAGCGTGCGTGTGAGGGCGCGGGTTAGGGTTAGCGTACGGGTTAGGATTAGGGGACGGGTGAGGGTCAGGCTTCGGGGAAGGGTTAGGGTTAGGGTTCGGGCTAGGGTTAGGGGACGGGGACGGGGACGGTTTAGGGTCCAGGTGAGGGTACGGCAACGCTTTAGGGGGAGCGTGCATGTGAGGGCGCGGGTTAGTGTTAGCGTACGGGTTAGGATTAGGGGACGGGTGAGGGTCAGGCTTCGGGGAAGGGTTAGGGTTAGGGTTCGGGCTAGGGTTAGGGTTAGGGGACGGGGACGGTTTAGGGTCCAGGTGAGGGTACGGCAACGCTTTAGGGGGAGCGTGCGTGTGAGGGCGCGGGTTAGTGTTAGCGTACGGGTTAGGATTAGGGGACGGGTGAGGGTCAGGCTTCGGGGAAGGGTTAGGGTTAGGGTTCGGGCTAGGGTTAGGGTTAGGTGACGGGGACGGTTTCGGGTCCAGGTGAGGGTACGGCAACGCTTTAGGGGGAGCGTGCGTGTGAGGGCGCGGGTTAGTGTTAGCGTACGGGTGAGGATTACGGGACGGGTGAGGGTCAGGCTTCGGGGAAGGGTTAGGGTTAGGGTTCGGGCTAGGGTTAGGGTTAGGGGACGGGGACGGTTTAGGGTCCAGGTGAGGGTACGGCAATGCTTTAGGGGGAGCGTGCGTGTGAGGGCGCGGTTTAGTGTTAGCGTACAGGTTAGGATTAGGGGACGGGTGAGGGTCAGGCTTCGGGGAAGGGTTAGGGTTAGGGTTCGGGCTAGGGTTAGGGTTAGGGGACAGGGACGGTTTAGGGTCCAGGTGAGGGTACGGCAACGCTTTAGGGGGAGCGTGCGTGTGAGGGCGCGGGTTAGTGTTAGCGTACGGGTTAGGATTAGGGGACGGGTGAGGGTCAGGCTTCGGGGAAGGGTTAGGGTTAGGGTTCGGGCTAGGGTTAGGGTTAGGGGACGGGGACGGTTTAGGGTCCAGGTGAGGGTACGGCAACGCTTTAGGGGGAGCGTGCGTGTGAGGGCGCGGGTTAGTGTTAGCGTACGGGTTAGGATTAGGGGACAGGTGAGGGTCAGGCTTCGGGGAAGGGTTAGGGTTAGGGTTCGGGCTAGGGTTAGGGTTAGGGGACGGGGACGGTTTAGGGTCCAGGTGAGGGTACGGCAACGCTTTAGGTGGAGCGTGCGTGTGAGGGCGCGGATCAGTGTTAGCCTACGGGTTAGGATTAGGGGACGGTTGAGGGTCAGGCTTCGGGGAAGGGTTAGGGTTAGGGTTCGGGCTAGGGTTAGGGTTAGGGGACGGGAACGGTTTAAGGTCCAGGTGAGGGTATGGCAACGCTTTATGTGGAGCGTGCGTGTGAGGGCGCGGGTTAGTGTTAGCGTACGGGTTAGGATTAGGGGACGGGTGAGGGTCAGGCTTCGGGGAAGGGTTAGGGTTAGGGTTCGGGCTAGGGTTAGGGTTAGGGGACGGGGACGGTTTAGGGTCCAGGTGAGGGTACGGCAACGCTTTAGGGGGAGCGTGCGTGTGAGGTCGCGGGTTAGTGTTAGCGTACGGGTTAGGATTAGGGGACGGGTGAGGGTCAGGCTTCGGGGAAGGGTTACGGTTAGGGTTCGGGCTAGGGTTAGGGTTAGGGTACGGGGACGGGGACGGTTTAGGGTCCAGGTAAGAGTACGGCAACGCTTTCGGGGGAGCGTGCATGTGAGGTTGCGGGTTAGTGTTAGGGTACGGGTTAGGATTAAGGGACGGTTGAGGGTCATGCTTCGGGGAAGGGTTAGGGTTAGGGTTCGGGCTAGGGTTAGGGTTAGGTGACGGGGACGGTTTAGGGTCCAGGTGAGGGTACGGCAACGCTTTAGGGGGAGCGTGCGTGTGAGGGCACGGGTTAGTGTTAGAGTACGGGTTAGGATTAGGGGACGGGTGAGGGTCAGGCTTCGGGGAAGGGTTAGGGTTAGGGTTAGGGCTAGGGTTAGGGTTAGGGGACGGGGACGGTTTAGGGTCCAGGTGAGGGTACGGCAACGCTTTAGGGGGAGCGTGCGTGTGAGGGCGCGGGTTAGTGTTAGCGTACGGGTTAGGATTAGGGGACGGGTGAGGGTCAGGCTTCGGGGAAGTGTTAGGGTTAGGGTTCGGGCTAGGGTTAGAGTTAGGGGACGGGGACGGTTTAGGGTCCAGGTGAGGGTACGGCAACGCTTTAGGGGGAGCGTGCGTGTGAGGGCGCGGGTTAGTGTTAGGGTATGGGTTAGGATTAGGGGACGGGTGAGGGTCAGGCTTCGGGGAAGGGTTAGGTTTAGGGTTCGGGCTAGGGTTAGGGTTAGGGGACGGGGACGGTTTAGGGACCAAGTGAGGTTACGGCAACGCTTTAGGGGGAGCGTGCGTGTGAGGGCGCGGATCAGTGTTAGCCTACGGGTTAGGATTAGGGGACGGTTGAGGGTCAGGCTTCGGGGAAGGGTTAGGGTTAGGGTTCGGGCTAGGGTTAGGGTTAGGGAACGGGAACGGTTTAGGGTCCAGGTGAGGGTATGGCAACGCTTTATGTGGAGCGTGCGTGTGAGGGCGCGGGTTAGTGTTAGCGTACGGGTTAGGATTAGGGGACGGGTGAGGGTCAGGCTTCGGGGAAGGGTTAGGGTTAGGGTTCGGGCTAGGGTTAGGGTTAGGGGACGGGGACGGTTTAGGGTCCAGGTGAGGGTACGGCAATGCTTTAGGGGGAGCGTGCGTGTGAGGGCGCGGGTTAGTGTTAGCGTACGGGTTAGGATTAGGGGATGGGTGAGGGTCAGGCTTCGGGGAAGGGTTAGGGTTAGGGTTCGGGCTAGGGTTAGGGTTAGGGGACGGGGACGGTTTAGGGTGCAGGTGAGGGTACGGCAACGCTTTAGGGGGAGCGTGCGTGTGAGGGCGCGGGTTAGTGTTAGCGTACGGGTTAGGATTAGGGGATGGGTGAGGGTCAGGCTTCGGGGAAGGTTTAGGGTTAGGGTACGGGCTAGGGTTAGGGTTAGGGGACGGGGACGGTTTAGGGTCCAGGTGAGGGTACGGCAACGCTTTAGGGGGAGCGTGCGTGTGAGGGCGCGGGTTAGTGTTAGCGTACGGGTTAGGATTAGGGGACGGGTGAGGGTCAGGCTTCGGGGAAGGGTTAGGGTTAGGGTTCGGGCTAGGGTTAGGGTTAGGGGACGGGGACGGTTTAGAGTCCAGGTGAGGGTACGGCAATGCTTTAGGGGGAGCGTGCGTGTGAGGGCGCGGGTTAGGGTTAGCGTACGTGTGAGGATTACGGGACGGGTGAGGGTCAGGCTTCGGGGAAGGGTTAGGGTTAGGGTTCGGGCTAGGGTTAGGGTTAGGGGACGGGGACGGTTTAGGGTCCAGGTGAGGGTACGGCAACGCTTTAGGGGGAGCGTGCGTGTGAGGGCGCGGGTTAGTGTTAGCGTACGGGTTAGGATTAGGGGACGGGTGAGTGTCAGGCTTCGGGGAAGGGTTAGGGTTAGGGTTCGGGCTAGGGTTAGGGTTAGGGGACGGGGACGGTTTAGGGTCCAGGTGAGGGTACGGCAACGCTTTAGGGGGAGCGTGCGTGTGAGGGCGCGGGTTAGTGTTAGCGTACGGGTTAGGATTAGGGGACGGGTGAGGGTCAGGCTTCGGGGAAGGGTTAGGGTTAGGGTTCGGGCTAGGGTTAGGGTTAGGGGACGGGGACGGTTTCGGGTCCAGGTGAGGGTACGGCAACGCTTTAGGGGGAGCGTGCGTGTGAGGGCGCGGGTTAGTGTTAGCATACGGGTTAGGATTAGGGGACGGGTGAGGGTCAGGCTTCGGGGAAGGGTTAGGGTTAGGGTTCGGGCTAGGGTTAGGGTTAGGGGACGGGGACGGTTTAGGGTCCAGGTGAGGGTACGGCAACGCTTTAGGGGGAGCGTGCGTGTGAGGGCGCGGGTTAGTGTTAGCGTACGGGTTAGGATTAGGGGACGGGTGAGGGTCAGGCTTCGGGGAAGGGTTAGGGTTAGGGTTCGGGCTACGGTTAGGGTTAGGGGACGGGGACGGTTTAGGGTCCAGGTGAGGGTACGGCAACGCTTTAGGGGGAGCGTGCGTGTGAGGGCGCGGGTTAGTGTTAGCGTACGGGTTAGGATTAGGGGACGGGTGAGGGTCAGGCTTCGGGGAAGGGTTAGGGTTAGGGTTCGGGCTAGGGTTAGGGTTAGGGGACGGGGACGGTTTAGGGACCAAGTGAGGTTACGGCAACGCTTTAGGGGGAGCGTGCGTGTGAGGGCGCGGATCAGTGTTAGCCTACGGGTTAGGATTAGGGGACGGTTGAGGGTCAGGCTTCGGGGAAGGGTTAGGGTTAGGGTTCGGGCTAGGGTTAGGGTTAGGGAACGGGAACGGTTTAGGGTCCAGGTGAGGGTATGGCAACGCTTTATGTGGAGCGTGCGTGTGAGGGCGCGGGTTAGTGTTAGCGTACGGGTTAGGATTAGGGGACGGGTGAGGGTCAGGCTTCGGGGAAGGGTTAGGGTTAGGGTTCGGGCTAGGGTTAGGGTTAGGGGACGGGGACGGTTTAGGGTCCAGGTGAGGGTACGGCAATGCTTTAGGGGGAGCGTGCGTGTGAGGGCGCGGGTTAGTGTTAGCGTACGGGTTAGGATTAGGGGATGGGTGAGGGTCAGGCTTCGGGGAAGGGTTAGGGTTAGGGTTCGGGCTAGGGTTAGGGTTAGGGGACGGGGATGGTTTAGGGTCCAGGTGAGGGTACGGCAACGCTTTAGGGGGAGCGTGCGTGTGAGGGCGCGGGTTAGTGTTAGCGTACGGGTTAGGATTAGGGGACGGGTGAGGGTCAGGCTTCGGGGAAGGGTTAGGGTTAAGGTTCGGGCTAGGGTTAGGGTTAGGGGACGGGGACGGTTTAGGGTCCAGGTGAGGGTACGGCAACGCTTTAGGGGGAGCGTGCGTGTGAGGGCGCGGGTTAGGGTTAGCGTACGGGTTAGGATTAGGGGACGGGTGAGGGTCAGGCTTCGGGGAAGGGTTAGGGTTAGGGTTCGGGCTAGGGTTAGGGTTAGGGGACGGGGACGGTTTAGGGTCCAGGTGAGGGTACGGCAACGCTTTAGGGGGAGCGTGCGAGTGAGGGCGCGGGTTAGTGTTAGCGTATGGGTTAAGATTAGGGGACGGGTGAGGGTCAGGCTTCGGGGAAGGGTTAGGGTTAGGGTTCGGGCTAGGGTTAGGGTTAGGGGACGGGGATGGTTTAGGGTCCAGGTGAGGGTACGGCAACGCTTTAGGGGGAGCGTGCGTGTGAGGGCGCGGGTTAGTGTTAGCGTACGGGTTAGGATTAGGGGACGGGTGAGGGTCAGGCTTCGGGGAAGGGTTAGGGTTAGGGTTCGGGCTAGGGTTAGGGTTAGGGGACGGGGACGGTTTAGGGTCCAGGTGAGGGTACGGCAATGCTTTAGGGGGAGCGTGCGTGTGAGGGCGCGGGTTAGGGTTAGCGTACGGGTTAGGATTAGGGGACGGGTGAGGGTCAGGCTTCGGGGAAGGGTTAGGGTTAGGGTTCGGGCTAGGGTTAGGGTTAGGGTACGGGGACGGTTTAGGGTCCAGGTGAGGGTACGGCAACGCTTTAGGGGGAGTGTGCGTGTGAGGGCGCGGGTTAGTGTTAGCGTACGGGTTAGGATTAGGGGACGGGTGAGTATCAGGCTTCGGGGAAGGGTTAGGGTTAGGGTTCGGGCTAGGGTTAGGGTTAGGGGACGGGGACGGTTTAGGGTCCAGGTGAGGGTACGGCAACGCTTTAGGGGGAGCGTGCGTGTGAGGGCGCGGGTTAGTGTTAGCGTACGGGTTAGGATTAGGGGACGGGTGAGGGTCAGGCTTCGGGGAAGGGTTAGGGTTAGGGTTCGGGCTAGGGTTAGGGTTAGGGGACGGGGACGGTTTCGGGTCCAGGTGAGGGTACGGCAACGCTTTAGGGGGAGCGTGTGTGTGAGGGCGCGGGTTAGTGTTAGCGTACGGGTGAGGATTACGGGACGGGTGAGGGTCAGGCTTCAGGGAAGGGTTAGGGTTAGGGTTCGGGCTAGGGTTAGGGTTAGGGGACGGGGACGGTTTAGGGTCCAGGTGAGGGTACGGCAACGCTTTAGGGGGAGCGTGCGTGTGAGAGCGCGGTTTAGTGTTAGCGTACGGGTTAGGATTAGGGGACGGGTGAGGGTCAGGCTTCGGGGAAGGGTTAGGGTTAGGGTTCGGGCTACGGTTAGGGTTAGGGGACGGGGACGGTTTAGGGTCCAGGTGAGGGTACGGCAACGCTTTAGGGGGAGCGTGCGTGTGAGGGCGCGGGTTAGTGTTAGCGTACGGGTTAGGATTAGGGGACGGGTGAGGGTCAGGCTTCGGGGAAGGGTTAGGGTTAGGGTTCGGGCTAGGGTTAGGGTTAGGGGACGGGGACGGTTTAGGGTCCAGGTGAGGTTACGGCAACGCTTTAGGGGGAGCGTGCGTGTGAGGGCGCGGGTTAGTGTTAGCGTACGGGTTAGGATTAGGGGACGGGTGAGGGTCAGGCTTCGGGGAAGGGTTAGGGTTAGGGTTCGGGCTAGGGTTAGGGTTAGGGGACGGGGACGGTTTAGGGACCAGGTGAGGGTACGGCAACGCTTTAGGGGGAGCGTGCGTGTGAGGGCGCGGATCAGTGTTAGCCTACGGGTTAGGATTAGGGGACGGTTGAGGGTCAGGCTTCGGGGAAGGGTTAGGGTTAGGGTTCGGGCTAGGGTTAGGGTTAGGGGACGGGAACGGTTTAGGGTCCAGGTGAGGGTATGGCAACGCTTTATGTGGAGCGTGCGTGTGAGGGCGCGGGTTAGTGTTAGCGTACGGGTTAGGATTAGGGGACGGGTGAGGGTCAGGCTTCGGGGAAGGGTTAGGGTTAGGGTTCGGGCTAGGGTTAGGGTTAGGGGACGGGGACGGTTCAGGGTCCAGGTGAGGGTACGGCAACGCTTTAGGGGGAGCGTGCGTGTGAGGGCGCGGGTTAGTGTTAGCGTACGGGTTAGGATTAGGGGATGGGTGAGGGTCAGGCTTCGGGGAAGGGTTAGGGTTAGGGTTCGGGCTAGGGTTAGGGTTAGGGGACGGGGATGGTTTAGGGTCCAGGTGAGGGTACGGCAACGCTTTAGGGGGAGCGTGCGTGTGAGGGCGCGGGTTAGTGTTAGCGTACGGGTTAGGATTAGGGGACGGGTGAGGGTCAGGCTTCGGGGAAGGGTTAGGGTTAGGGTTCGGGCTAGGGTTAGGGTTAGGGGACGGGGACGGTTTAGGGTCCAGGTGAGGGTACGGCAACGCTTTAGGGGGAGCGTGCGTGTGAGGGCGCGGGTTAGGGTTAGCGTACGGGTTAGGATTAGGGGACGGGTGAGGGTCAGGCTTCGGGGAAGGGTTAGGGTTAGGATTCGGGCTAGGGTTAGGGTTAGGGGACGGGGACGGTTTAGGGTCCAGGTGAGGGTACGGCAACGCTTTAGGGGGAGCGTGCGAGTGAGGGCGCGGGTTAGTGTTAGCGTATGGGTTAAGATTAGGGGACGGGTGAGGGTCAGGCTTCGGGGAAGGGTTAGGGTTAGGGTTCGGGCTAGGGTTAGGGTTAGGGGACGGGGATGGTTTAGGGTCCAGGTGAGGGTACGGCAACGCTTTAGGGGGAGCGTGCGTGTGAGGGCGCGGGTTAGTGTTAGCGTACGGGTTAGGATTAGGGGACGGGTGAGGGTCAGGCTTCGGGGAAGGGTTAGGGTTAGGGTTCGGGCTAGGGTTAGGGTTAGGGGACGGGGACGGTTTCGGGTCCAGGTGAGGGTACGGCAACGCTTTAGGGGGAGCGTGCGTGTGAGGGCGCGGGTTAGTGTTAGCGTACGGGTGAGGATTACGGGACGGGTGAGGGTCAGGCTTCGGGGAAGGGTTAGGGTTAGGGTTCGGGCTAGGGTTAGGGTTAGGGGACGGGGACGGTTTAGGGTCCAGGTCAGGGTACGGTAACGCTTTAGGGGGAGCGTGCATGTGAGGGCGCGGTTTAGTGTTAGCGTACAGGTTAGGATTAGGGGACGGGTGAGGGTCAGGCTTCGGGGAAGGGTTAGGGTTAGGGTTCGGGCTAGGGTTAGGGTTAGGGGACGGGGACGGTTTAGGGTCCAGGTGAGGGTACGGCAACGCTTTAGGGGGAGCGTGCGTGTGAGGGCGCGGGTTACTGTTAGCGTACGGGTTAGGATTAGGGGACGGGTGAGGGTCAGGCTTCGGGGAAGGGTTAGGGTTAGGGTTCGGGCTAGGGTTAGGGTAGGGGACGGGGACGGTTTAGGGTCCAGGTGAGGGTACGGCAACGCTTTAGGGGGAGCGTGCGTGTGAGGGCGCGGGTTAGTGTTAACGTACGGGTTAGGATTAGGGGATGGGTGAGGGTCAGGCTTCGGTGAAGGGTTAGGGTTAGGGTTCGGGCTAGGGTTAGGGTTAGGTGACGGGGACGGTTTAGGGTCCAGGTGAGGGTACGGCAACGCTTTAGGGGGAGCGTGCGTGTGAGGGCGCGGTTTAGTGTTAGCGTACGGGTTAGGATTAGGGGACGGGTGAGGGTCAGGCTTCGGGGAAGGGTTAGGGTTAGGGTTCGGGCTAGGGTTAGGGTTAGGGGACGGGGACGGTTTAGGGTCCAGGTGAGGGTACGGCAACGGTTTAGGGGGAGCGTGCGTGTGAGGGCGCGGGTTAGTGTTAGCGTACGGGTTAGGATTAAGGGACGGGTGAGGGTCAGGCTTCGGGGAAGGGTTAGGGTTAGGGTTCGGGCTAGGGTTAGTGTTAGGGGACGGGGACGGTTTAGGGTCCAGGTGAGGGTACGGCAACGCTTTAAGGGGAGCGTGCGTGTGAGGGCGCGGGTTAGTGTTAGCGTACGGGTTAGGATTAGGGGACGGGTGAGGGTCAGGCTTCGGGGAAGTGTTAGGGTTAGGTATCGGGCTAGGGTTAGGGTTAGGGGACGAGGACGGTTTAGGGTCCAGGTGAGGGTACGGCAACGCTTTAGGGGGAGCGTGCGTGTGAGGGCGTGGGTTAGTGTTAGCGTACGGGTTAGGATTAGGGGACGGGTGAGGGTCAGGCTTGGGGGAAGGGTTAGGGTTAGGGTTCGGGCTAGGGTTAGGGTTAGGGGACGGGGACGGTTTAGGGTCCAGGTGAGGGTACGGCAACGCTTTAGGGGGAGCGTGCGTGTGAGGGCGCGGGTTAGTGTTAGCGTACGAGTTAGGATTAGGGGACGGGTGAGGGTCAGGCTTCGTGGAAGGGTTAGGGTTAGGGTTCGGGCTAGGGTTAGGGTTAGGGGATGGGGACGGTTTAGGGTCCAGGTGAGGGTACGGCAACGCTTTACGGGGAGCGTGCGTGTGAGGGCGCGGGTTAGTGTTAGCGTATGGGTTAGGATTAGGGGACGGGTGAGGGTCAGGCTTCGGGGAAGGGTTAGGGTTAGGGTTCGGGCTAGGGTTAGGGTTAGGGGATGGGGACGGTTTAGGGTCCAGGGGAGGGTACGGCAACGCTTTAGGGGGAGCGTGCGTGTGAGGGCGCGGGTTAGTGTTAGCGTACGGGTTAGGATTGGGGACGGGTGAGGGTCAGGCTTCGGGGAAGGGTTAGGGTTAGGGTTCGGGCTAGGGTTAGGGTTAGGGGACGGGGACGGTTTAGGGTCCAGGTGAGGGTACGGCAACGCTTTAGGGGGAGCGTGCGTGTGAGGGCGCGGGTTAGTGTTAGTGTACGGGTTAGGATTAGTGGATGGGTGAGGGTCAGGCTTCGGGGAAGGGTTAGGGTTAGGGTTTGGGCTACGGTTAGGGTTAGGGGACGTGGACGGTTTAGGGTCCAGGTGAGGGTACAGCAACGCTTTAGGTGGAGCATGCGTGTGAGGGCGCGGGTTAGTGTTAGCGTACGGGTTAGGATTAGGGGACGGGTGAGGGTTAGGCTTCGGGGAAGGGTTAGGGTTAGGGTTCGGGCTAGGGTTAGGGTTAGGGGACGGGGACGGTTTAGGGTCCAGGTGAGGGTATGGCAACGCTTTAGGGGGAGCGTGCGTGTGAGGGCGCGGGTTAGTGTTAGCGTACGGGTTAGGATTAGGGGACGGGTGAGGGTCAGGCTTCGGGGAAGGGTTAGGGTTAGGGTTCGGGCTAGGGTTAGGGTTAGGGGACGGGGACGGTTTAGGGTCCAGGTGAGGGTACGGCAACGCTTTAGGGGGAGCGTGCGTGTGAGGGCGCAGGTTAGTGTTAGCGTACGGGTTAGAATTAGGGGACGGGAGAGGGTCAGGCTTCGGGGAAGGGTTAGGGTTAGGGTTTGGGCTAGGGTTAGGGTTAGGGGACGGGGACGGGTTAGGGTCCAGGTGAGGGTACGGCAACGCTTTAGGGGGAGTGTGCGTGTGAGGGCGCGGGTTAGTGTTAGCGTACGGGTTAGGATTAGGGGACGGGTGAGGGTCAGGCTTCGGGGAAGGGTTAGGGTTAGGGTTCGGGCTAGGGTTAGGGTTAGGGGACGGGGACGGTTTCGGGTCCAGGTGAGGGTACGGCAACGCTTTAGGGGGTGCGTGCGTGTGAGGGCGCGGGTTAGTGTTAGCGTACGGGTTAGGATTAGGGGACGGGTGAGGGTCAGGCTTCGGGGAAGGGTTAGGGTTAGGGTTCGGGCTAGGGTTAGGTTTAGGGGACGGGGACGGTTTCGGGTCCAGGTGAGGGTACGGCAACGCTTTAGGGGGAGCGTGCGTGTGAGGGCGCGGGTTAGTGTTAGCGTATGGCTTAGGATTAGGGGACGGGTGAGGGTCAGGCTTCGGGGAAGGGTTAGGGTTAGGGTTCGGGCTAGGGTTAGGGTTAGGGGACGGGGACGGTTTAGGGTCCAGGTGAGGGTATGGCAACGCTTTAGGGGGAGCGTGCGTGTGAGGGCGCGGGTTAGTGTTAGCGTACGGGTTAGGATTAGGGGACGGGTGAGGGTCAGGCTTCGGGGAAGGGTTAGGGTTAGGGTTCGGGCTAGGGTTAGGGTTAGGGGACGGGGACGGTTTAGGGTCCAGGTGAGGGTACGGCAACGCTTTAGGGGGAGCGTGCGTGTGAGGGGGCGGGGTAGTGTTAGCGTACGGGTTAGGAATAGGGGACGGGTGAGGGTCAGGCTTCGGGGAAGGGTTAGGGTTAGGGTTCGGGCTAGGGTTAGGGTTAGGGGACGGGGACGGTTTAGGGTCCAGGTGAGGGTACGGCAACGCTTTAGGGGGAGCGTGCGTGTGAGGGCGCGGGGTAGTGTTAGTGTACGGGTTAGGATTAGGGGACGGGTGAGGGTCAGGCTTCGGGGAAGGGTTAGGGTTAGGGTTCGGGCTAGGGTTAGGGTTAGGGGACGGGGACGGTTTAGGGTCCAGGTGAGGGTACGGCAACGCTTTAGGGGGAGCGTGCGTGTGAGGGCGCGGGTTAGAGTTAGGGTATGGGTTAGGATTAGGGGACGGGTGAGGGTTAGGCTTCGGGGAAGGGTTAGGGTTAGGGTTCGGGCTAGGGTTAGGGTTAGGGGACGGGGACGGTTTCGGGTCCAGGTGAGGGTACGGCAACGCTTTAGGGGGAGCGTGCGTGTGAGGGCGCGGTTTAGTGTTAGCGTACGGGTTAGGATTAGGGGACGGGTGAGGGTCAGGCTTCGGGGAAGGGTTAGGGTTAGGGTTCGGGCTAGGGTTAGGGTTAGGGGACGGGGACGGTTTAGGGTCCAGGTGAGGGTACGGCAATGCTTTAGGGGGAGCGTGCGTGTGAGGGCGCGCGATAGTGTTAGCGTACGGCTTAGGATTAAGGGACGGGTGAGGGTCAGGATTCGGGGAAGGGTTAGGGTTAGGGTTCGGGCTAGGGTTAGGGTTAGGGGACGGGGACGGTTTAGGGTCCAGGTGAGGGTACGGCAACGCTTTAGGGGGAGCGTGCTTGTGAGGGCGCGGGTTAGTGTTAGGTTATGGGTTAGGATTAGGGGACGGGTGAGGGTCAGGCTTCGGGGAAGGGTTAGGGTTAGGGTTCGGGCTAGGGTTAGCGTTAGGGGACGGGGACGGTTTAGGGTCCAGGTGAGGGTACGGCAATGCTTTAGGGGGAGCGTGCGTGTGAGGGCGCGGGTTAGTGTTAGCGTACGGGTTAGGATTCGGGGACGGGTGAGGGTCAGGCTTCGGGGAAGGGTTAGGGTTAGGGTTCGGGCTAGGGTTAGGGTTAGGGGACGGGGACGGTTTAGGGTCCAGGTGAGGGTACGGCAACGCTTTAGGGGGAGCGTGCGTGTGAGGGCGCGGGTTAGTGTTAGCGTACGGGTTAGGATTAGGGGACGGGTGAGGGTCAGGCTTCGGGGACGGGTTAGGGTTACGGTTCGGGCTAGGGTTATGGTTAGGGGACGGGGACGGTTTAGGGTCAGGTGAGGGTATGGCAACGCTTTAGGGGGAGCGTGCGTGTGAGGGCGCGGGTTAGTGTTAGCGTACGGCTTAGGATTAGGGGACGGGTGAGGGTCAGGCTTCGGGGAAGGGGTAGGGTTAGGGTTCGGGCTATGGTTAGGGTTAGGGGACGGGGACGGTTTCGGGTCCAGGTGAGGGTACGGCAATGCTTTAGGGGGAGCGTGCGTGTGAGGGCGCAGGTTAATGTTAGCGTACGGGTGAGGATTACGGGACGGGTGAGGGTCAGGCTTCGGGGAAGGGTTAGTGTTAGGGTTCGGGCTAGGGTTAGGGTTAGGGGACGGGGACGGTTTAGGGTCCAGGTGAGGGTACGGCAACGCTTTAGGGGGAGCGTGCGTGTGAGGGCGCGGGTTAGTGTTAGCGTACGGCTTAGGATTACGGGACGGGTGAGGGTCAGGCTTCGGGGAAGTGTTAGGGTTAGGGTTCGGGCTAGGGTTAGGGTTAGGGGACGGGGATGGTTTAGGGTCCAGGTGAGGGTACGGCAACGCTTTAGGGGGAGCGTGCGTGTGAGGGCGCGGGTTAGTGTTAGCGTACGGGTTAGGATTAGGGGACGGGTGAGGGTCACGCTTCGGGGAAGGGTTAGGGTTAGGGTTCGGGCTAGGGTTAGGGTTAAGTGGCGGGGACGGTTTAGGGTCCAGGTGAGGGTACGGCAACGCTTTAGGGGGAGCGTGCGTGTGAGGGCGCGGGTTAGTGTTAGTGTACGGATTAGGATTCGTGGATGGGTGAGGGTCAGGCTTCGGGGAAGGGTTAGGGTTAGGGTTCGGGCTAGGGTTAGGGTTAGGGGACGTGGACGGTTTAGGGTCCAGATGAGGGTAAGGCAACGCTTTAGGTGGAGCATGCGTGTGAGGGCGCGGGTTAGTGTTAGCGTACGGGTTAGGATTAGGGGACGGGTGAGGGTCACGCTTCGGGGAAGGGTTAGGGTTAGGGTTCGGGCTAGGGTTAGGGTTAGGGGACGGGGACGGTTTAGGGTCCAGGTGAGTGTACGGCAACGCTTTAGGGGGAGCGTGCGTGTGAGGGCGCGGGGTAGTGTTAGCGTACGGGTTAGGATTAGGGGACGGGTGAGGGTCAGGCTTCGGGGAAGGGTTAGGGTTAGGGTTCGGGCTAGGGTTAGGGTTAGGGGACAGGGACGGTTTAGGGTCCAGGTGAGGGTACGGCAACGCTTTAGGGGGAGCGTGCGTGTGAGGGCGCGGGTTAGTGTTAGTGTACGGGTTAGGATTAGGGGACGGGTGAGGGTCAGGCTTCGGGGAAGGGTTAGGGTTAGGGTTCGGGCTAGGGTTAGGGTTAGGGGACGGGGACGGTTTAGGGTCCAGGTGAGGGTACGGCAACGCTTTAGGGGGAGCGTGCGTGTGAGGGCGCGGGTTAGTGTTAGGGTATGGGTTAGGATTAGGGGACGGGTGAGGGTTAGGCTTCGGGGAAGGGTTAGGGTTAGGGTTCGGGCTAGGGTTAGGGTTAGGGGACGGGGACGGTTTCGGGTCCAGGTGAGGGTACGGCAACGCTTTAGGGGGAGCGTGCGTGTGAGGGCGCGGGTTAGTGTTAGCGTACGGGTTAGGATTAGGGGACGGGTGAGGGTCAGGCTTCGGGGAAGGGTTAGGGTTAGGGTTCGGGCTAGGGTTAGGGTTAGGGGACGGGGACGGTTTAAGGTCCAGGTGAGGGTAAGGGCAACGCTTTAGGGGGAGCGTGCGTGTGAGGGCGCGGGTTAGTGTTAGCGTACGGGTTAGGATTAGGGGACGGGTGAGGGTCAGGCTTCGGGGAAGGGTTAGGGTTAGGGTTCGGGCTAGGGTTAGGGTTAGGGGACGGGGACGGTTTAGGGTCCAGGTGAGGGTACGGCAACGCTTTAGGGGGAGCGTGCGTGTGAGGGCGCGCAATAGTGTTAGCGTACGGCTTAGGATTAGGGGACGGGTGAGGGTCAGGCTTCGGGGAAGGGTTAGGGTTAGGGTTCGGGCTAGGGTTAGGGTTAGGTGACGGGGACGGTTTAGGGTCCAGGTGAGGGTACGGCAACGCTTTAGGGGGAGCGTGCGTGTGAGGGCGCGGGTTAGTGTTAGGGTATGGGTTAGGATTAGGGGACGGGTGAGGGTCAGGCTTCGGGGAAGGGTTAGGGTTAGGGTTCGGGCTAGGGTTAGGGTTAGGGGACGGGGACGGTTTAGGGTCCAGGTGAGGGTACGGCAACGCTTTAGGGGGAGCGTGCGTGTGAGGGCGCGGGTTAGTGTTAGCGTACGGGTTAGGATTAGGGGACGGGTGAGGGTCAGGCTTCGGGGAAGGGTTAGGGTTAGGGTTCGGGCTAGGGTTAGGGTTAGGGGACGGGGACGGTTTAGGGTCCAGGTGAGGGTACGGCAACGCTTTAGGGGGAGCGTGCGTGTGAGGGCGCGGTTTAGTGTCAGCGTACGGGTTAGGATTCGGGGACGGGAAAGGGTCAGGCTTCGGGGAAGGGTTAGGGTTAGGGTTCGGGCTAGGGTTAGGGTTAGGGGACGGGGACGGTTTAGGGTCCAGGTGAGGGTACGGAAACGCTTTAGGGGGAGCGTGCGTGTGAGGGCGCGGGTTAGTGTTAGCGTATGGTTTAGGATGAGGGGACGGGTGAGGGTCAAGCTTCGGGGAAGGGTTAGGGTTAGGGTTCGGGCTAGGGTTAGGGTTAGGGGACGGGGACGGTTTCGGGTCCAGGTGAGGGTACGGCAACGCTTTAGGGGGAGCGTGCGTGTGAGGGCGCAGGTTAATGTTAGCGTACGGGTGAGGATTACGGGACGGGTGAGTGTCAGGCTTCGGGGAAGTGTTAGTGTTAGGGTTCGGGCTAGGGTTAGGGTTAGGGGACGGGGACGGTTTAGGGTCCAGGTGAGGGTACGGCAACGCTTTAGGGGGAGCGTGCGTGTGAGGGCGCGGGTTAGTGTTAGCGTACTGGTTAGGATTACGGGACGGGTGAGGGTCAGGCTTCGGGGAAGGGTTAGGGTTAGGGTTCGGGCTAGGGTTAGGGTTAGGGGACGGGGACGGTTTAGGGTCCAGGTGAGGGGACGGCAACGCTTTAGGGGGAGCGTGCGTGTGAGGGCGCGGGTTAGTGTTAGCGTACGGGTTAGGATTAGGGGCCGGGTGAGGGTCAGGCTTCGGGGTAGGGTTAGGGTTAGGGTTCGGGCTAGGGTTAGGGTTAAGGGGCGGGGACGGTTTAGGGTCCAGGTGAGGGTACGGCAACGCTTTAGGGGGAGCGTGCGTGTGAGGGCGCGGGTTAGTGTTAGTGTACGGGTTAGGGTTAGTGGATGGGTGAGGGTCAGGCTTCGGGGAAGGGTTAGGGTTAGGGTTCGGGCTAGGGTTAGGGTTAGGGGACGGGGACGGTTTAGGGTCCAGGTGAGGGTACGGCAACGCTTTAGGGGGAGCGTGCGTGTGAGGGCGCGGGTTAGTGTTAGTGTACGGGTTAGGATTAGGGGACGGGTGAGGGTCAGGCTTCGGGGAAGGGTTAGGGTTAGGGTTCGGGCTAGGGTTAGGGTTAGGGGACGGGGACGGTTTAGGGTCCAGGTGAGGGTACGGCAACGCTTTAGGGGGAGCGTGCGTGTGAGGGCGCGGGTTAGTGTTAGGGTATGGGTTAGGATTAGGGGACGGGTGAGGGTTAGGCTTCGGGGAAGGGTTAGGGTTAGGGTTCGGGCTAGGGTTAGGGTTAGGGGACGGGGACGGTTTCGGGTCCAGGTGAGGGTACGGCAACGCTTTAGGGGGAGCGTGCGTGTGAGGGCGCGGGTTAGTGTTAGCGTACGGGTTAGGATTAGGGGACGGGTGAGGGTCAGGCTTCGGGGAAGGGTTAGTGTTAGGGTTCAGGCTAGGGTTAGGGTTAGGGGACGGGGATGGTTTAGGGTCCAGGTGAGGGTACGGCAACGCTTTAGGGGGAGCGTGCGTGTGAGGGCGCGGGTTAGTGTTAGCGTACGGGTTAGGATTAGGGGCCGGGTGAGGGTCAGGCTTCGGGGAAGGGTTAGGGTTAGGGTTCGGGCTAGGGTTAGGGTTAAGGGGCGGGGACGGTTTAGGGTCCAGGTGAGAGTACGGCAACGCTTTAGGGGGAGCGTGCGTGTGAGGGCGCGGGTTAGTGTTAGTGTACGGGTTAGGATTCGTGGATGGGTGAGGGTCAGGCTTCGGGGAAGGGTTAGGGTTAGGGTTCGGGCTAGGGTTAGGGTTAGGGGACGGGGACGGTTTAGGGTCCAGGTGAGGGTACGGCAACGCTTTAGGTGGAGCATGCGTGTGAGGGCGCGTGTTAGTGTTAGCGTACGGGTTAGGATTAGGGGACGGGTGAGGGTCACGCTTCGGGGAAGGGTTAGGGTTAGGGTTCGGGCTAGGGTTAGGGTTAGGGGACGGGGACGGTTTAGGGTCCAGGTGAGTGTACGGCAACGCTTTAGGGGGAGCGTGCATGTGAGGGCGCGGGTTAGTGTTAGTGTACGGGTTAGGATTAGTGGATGGGTGAGGGTCAGGCTTCGGGGAAGGGTTTGGGTTAGGGTTCGGGCTAGGGTTAGGGTTAGGGGACGTGGACGGTTTAGGGTCCAGGTGAGGGTACGGCAACGCTTTAGGGGGAGCGTGCGTGTGAGGGCGCGGGGTAGTGTTAGCGTACGGGTTAGGATTAGGGGACGGGTGAGGGTCAGGCTTCGGGGAAGTGTTAGGGTTAGGGTTCGGGCTAGGGTTAGGGTTAGGGGACGGGGACGGTTTAGGGTCCAGGTGAGGGTACGGCAACGCTTTAGGGGGAGCGTGCGTGTGAGGGCGCGGGTTAGTGTTAGTGTACGGGTTAGGATTAGGGGACGGGTGAGGGTCAGGCTTCGGGGAAGGGTTAGGGTTAGGGTTCGGGCTAGGGTTAGGGTTAGGGGACGGGGACGGTTTAGGGTCCAGGTGAGGGTACGGCAACGCTTTAGGGGGAGCGTGCGTGTGAGGGCGCGGGTTAGTGTTAGGGTATGGGTTAGGATTAGGTGACGGGTGAGGGTTAGGCTTCGGGGAAGGGTTAGGGTTAGGGTTCGGGCTAGGGTTAGGGTTAGGGGACGGGGACGGTTTCGGGTCCAGGTGAGGGTACGGCAACGCTTTAGGGGGAGCGTGCGTGTGAGGGCGCGGGTTAGTGTTAGCGTACGGGTTAGGATTAGGGGACGGGTGAGGGTCAGGCTTCGGGGAAGGGTTAGGGTTAGGGTTCGGGCTAGGGTTAGGGTTAGGGGACGGGGACGGTTTAGGGTCCAGGTGAGGGTACGGCAACGCTTTAGGGGGAGCGTGCGTGTGAGGGCGCGGGTTAGTGTTAGCGTACGGGTTAGGATTAGGGGACGGGTGAGGGTCAGGCTTCGGGGAAGGGTTAGGGTTAGGGTTCGGGCTAGGGTTAGGGTTAGGGGACGGGGACGGTTTAGGGTCCAGGTGAGGGTACGGCAACGCTTTAGGGGGAGCCTGCGTGTGAGGGCGCGCGATAGTGTTAGCGTACGGCTTAGGATTAGGGGACGGGTGAGGGTCAGGCTTCGGGGAAGGGTTAGGGTTAGGGTTCGGGCTAGGGTTAGGGTTAGGTGACGGGGACGGTTTAGGGTCCAGGTGAGGGTACGGCAACGCTTTAGGGGGAGCGTGCGTGTGAGGGCGCGGGTTAGTGTTAGGTTATGGGTTAGGATTAGGGGACGGGTGAGGGTCAGGCTTCGGGGAAGGGTTAGGGTTAGGGTTCGGGCTAGGGTTAGGGTTAGGGGACGGGGACGGTTTCGGGTCCAGGTGAGGGTACGGCAACGCTTTAGGGGGAGCGTGCGTGTGAGGGCGCGGGTTAGTGTTAGCGTACGGGTTAGGATTAGGGGACGGGTGAGGGTCAGGCTTCGGGGAAGGGTTAGGGTTAGGGTTCGGGCTAGGGTTAGGGTTAGGGGACGGGGACGGTTTAGGGTCCAGGTGAGGGTACGGCAACACTTTAGGGGGAGCGTGCGTGTGAGGGCGCGGTTTAGTGTCAGCGTACGGGTTAGGATTAGGGGACGGGAAAGGGTCAGGCTTCGGGGAAGGGTTAGGGTTACGGTTCGGGCTAGGGTTAGGGTTAGGGGACGGGGACGGTTTAGGGTCCAGGTGAGGGTACGGAAACGCTTTAGGGGGAGCGTGCGTGTGAGGGCGCGGGTTAGTGTTAGGTTATGGGTTAGGATTAGGGGACGGGTGAGGGTCAGGCTTCGGGGAAGGGTTAGGGTTAGGGTTCGGGCTAGGGTTAGGGTTAGGGGACGGGGACGGTTTAGGGTCCAGGTGAGGGTACGGCAATGCTTTAGGGGGAGCGTGCGTGTGAGGGCGCGGGTTAGTGTTAGCGTACGGGTTAGGATTAGGGGACGGGTGAGGGTCAGGCTTCGGGGAAGGGTTAGGGTTAGGGTTCGGGCTAGGGTTAGGGTTAGGGGACGGGGACGGTTTAGGGTCCAGGTGAGGGTACGGCAACGCTTTAGGGGGAGCGTGCGTGTGAGGGCGCGGGTTAGTGTTAGCGTACGGGTTAGGATTAGGGGACGGGTGAGGGTCAGGCTTCGGGGACGGGTTAGGGTTACGGTTCGGGCTAGGGTTATGGTTAGGGGACGGGGACGGTTTAGGGTCCAGGTGAGGGTATGGCAACGCTTTAGGGGGAGCGTGCGTGTGAGGGCGCGGGTTAGTGTTAGCGTACGGCTTAGGATTAGGGGACGGGTGAGGGTCAGGCTTCGGGGAAGGGGTAGGGTTAGGGTTCGGGCTAGGGTTAGGGTTAGGGGACGGGGACGGTTTCGGGTCCAGGTGAGGGTACGGCAACGCTTTAGGGGGAGCGTGCGTGTGAGGGCGCAGGTTAATGTTAGCGTACGGGTGAGGATTACGGGACGGGTGAGGGTCAGGCTTCGGGGAAGGGTTAGTGTTAGGGTTCGGGCTAGGGTTAGGGTTAGGGGACGGGGACGGTTTAGGGTCCAGGTGAGGGTACGGCAACGCTTTAGTGGGAGCGTGCGTGTGAGGGCGCGGGTTAGTGTTAGCGTACGGGTTAGGATTACGGGACGGGTGAGGGTCAGGCTTCGGGGAAGGGTTAGGGTTAGGGTTCAGGCTAGGGTTAGGGTTAGGGGACGGGGACGGTTTAGGGTCCAGGTGAGGGTACGGCAACGCTTTAGGGGGAGCGTGCGTGTGAGGGCGCGGGTTAGTGTTAGCGTACGGGTTAGGATTAGGGGCCGGGTGAGGGTCAGGCTTCGGGGAAGGGTTAGGGTTAGGGTTCGGGCTAGGGTTAGGGTTAAGGGGCGGGGACGGTTTAGGGTCCAGGTGAGAGTACGGCAACGCTTTAGGGGGAGCGTGCGTGTGAGGGCGCGGGTTAGTGTTAGTGTACGGGTTAGGATTCGTGGATGGGTGAGGGTCAGGCTTCGGGGAAGGGTTAGGGTTAGGGTTCGGGCTAGGGTTAGGGTTAGGGGACGTGGACGGTTTAGGGTCCAGGTGAGGGTACGGCAACGCTTTAGGTGGAGCATGCGTGTGAGGGCGCGGGTTAGTGTTAGCGTACGGGTTAGGATTAGGGGACGGGTGAGGGTCACGCTTCGGGGAAGGGTTAGGGTTAGGGTTCGGGCTAGGGTTAGGGTTAGGGGACGGGGACGGTTTAGGGTCCAGGTGAGGGTACGGCAACGCTTTAGGGGGAGCGTGCGTGTGAGGGCGCGGGTTAGTGTTAGTGTACGGGTTAGGATTAGGGGACGGGTGAGGGTCAGGCTTCGGGGAAGGGTTAGGGTTAGGGTTCGGGCTAGGGTTAGGGTTAGGGGACGGGGACGATTTAGGGTCCAGGTGAGGGTACGGCAACGCTTTAGGGGGAGCGTGCGTGTGAGGGCGCGGGTTAGTGTTAGGGTATGGGTTAGGATTAGGTGACGGGTGAGGGTTAGGCTTCGGGGAAGGGTTAGGGTTAGGGTTCGGGCTAGGGTTAGGGTTAGGGGACGGGGACGGTTTCGGGTCCAGGTGAGGGTACGGCAACGCTTTAGGGGGAGCGTGCGTGTGAGGGCGCGGGTTAGTGTTAGCGTACGGGTTAGGATTAGGGGACGGGTGAGGGTCAGGCTTCGGGGAAGGGTTAGGGTTAGGGTTCGGGCTAGGGTTAGGGTTAGGGGACGGGGACGGTTTAGGGTCCAGGTGAGGGTACGGCAACGCTTTAGGGGGAGCGTGCGTGTGAGGGCGCGCGATAGTGTTAGCGTACGGCTTAGGATTAGGGGACGGGTGAGGGTCAGGCTTCGGGGAAGGGTTAGGGTTAGGGTTCGGGCTAGGGTTAGGGTTAGGTGACGGGGACGGTTTAGGGTCCAGGTGAGGGTACGGCAACGCTTTAGGGGGAGCGTGCGTGTGAGGGCGCGGGTTAGTGTTAGGGTATGGGTTAGGATTAGGGGACGGGTGAGGGTCAGGCTTCGGGGAAGGGTTAGGGTTAGGGTTCGGGCTAGGGTTAGGGTTAGGGGACGGGGACGGTTTAGGGTCCAGGTGAGGGTACGGCAACGCTTTAGGGGGAGCGTGCGTGTGAGGGCGCGGGTTAGTGTTAGCGTACGGGTTAGGATTAGGGGACGGGTGAGGGTCAGGCTTCGGGGAAGGGTTAGGGTTAGGGTTCGGGCTAGGGTTAGGGTTAGGGGACGGGGACGGTTTAGGGTCCAGGTGAGGGTACGGCAACACTTTAGGGGGAGCGTGCGTGTGAGGGCGCGGTTTAGTGTCAGCGTACGGGTTAGGATTAGGGGACGGGAAAGGGTCAGGCTTCGGGGAAGGGTTAGGGTTACGGTTCGGGCTAGGGTTAGGGTTAGGGGACGGGGACGGTTTAGGGTCCAGGTGAGGGTACGGAAACGCTTTAGGGGGAGCGTGCGTGTGAGGGCGCGGGTTAGTGTTAGCGTATGGTTTAGGATGAGGGGACGGGTGAGGGTCAAGCTTCGGGGAAGGGTTAGGGTTAGGGTTCGGGCTAGGGTTAGGGTTAGGGGACGGGGACGGTTTCGGGTCCAGGTGAGGGTACGGCAACGCTTTAGGGGGAGCGTGCGTGTGAGGGCGCAGGTTAATGTTAGCGTACGGGTGAGGATTACGGGACGGGTGAGTGTCAGGCTTCGGGGAAGGGTTAGTGTTAGGGTTCGGGCTAGGGTTAGGGTTAGGGGACGGGGACGGTTTAGGGTCCAGGTGAGGGTACGGCAACGCTTTAGGGGGAGCGTGCGTGTGAGGGCGCGGGTTAGTGTTAGCGTACTGGTTAGGATTACGGGACGGGTGAGGGTCAGGCTTCGGGGAAGGGTTAGGGTTAGGGTTCGGGCTAGGGTTAGGGTTAGGGGACGGGGATGGTTTAGGGTCCAGGTGAGGGTACGGCAACGCTTTAGGGGGAGCGTGCGTGTGAGGGCGCGGGTTAGTGTTAGCGTACGGGTTAGGATTAGGGGCCGGGTGAGGGTCAGGCTTCGGGGTAGGGTTAGGGTTAGGGTTCGGGCTAGGGTTAGGGTTAAGGGGCGGGGACGGTTTAGGGTCCAGGTGAGGGTACGGCAACGCTTTAGGGGGAGCGTGCGTGTGAGGGCGCGGGTTAGTGTTAGCGTACGGGTTAGGATTCGTGGATGGGTGAGGGTCAGGCTTCGGGGAAGGGATAGGGTTAGGGTTCGGGCTAGGGTTAGGGTTAGGGGACGTGGACGGTTTAGGGTCCAGGTGAGGGTACGGCAACGCTTTAGGGGGAGCATGCGTGTGAGGGCACGGGTTAGTGTTAGCGTACGGGTTAGGATTAGGGGACGGGTGAGGGTCACGCTTCGGGGAAGGGTAAGGGTTAGGGTTCGGGCTAGGGTTAGGGTTAGGGGACGGGGACGGTTTAGGGTCCAGGTGAGTGTACGGCAACGCTTTAGGGGGAGCGTGCGTGTGAGGGCGCGGGTTAGTGTTAGTGTACGGGTTAGGGTTAGTGGATGGGTGAGGGTCAGGCTTCGGGGAAGGGTTAGGGTTAGGGTTCGGGCTAGGGTTAGGGTTAGGGGACGGACACGGTTTAGGGTCCAGGTGAGGGTACGGCAACGCTTTAGGGGGAGCGTGCGTGTGAGGGCGCGGGTTAGTGTTAGTGTACGGGTTAGGATTAGGGGACGGGTGAGGGTCAGGCTTCGGGGAAGGGTTAGGGTTAGGGTTCGGGCTAGGGTTAGGGTTAGGGACGGGGACGGTTTAGGGTCCAGGTGAGGGTACGGCAACGCTTTAGGGGGAGCGTGCGTGTGAGGGCGCGGGTTAGTGTTAGGGTATGGGTTAGGATTAGGGGACGGGTGAGGGTTAGGCTTCGGGGAAGGGTTAGGGTTAGGGTTCGGGCTAGGGTTAGGGTTAGGGGACGGGGACGGTTTCGGGTCCAGGTGAGGGTACGGCAACGCTTTAGGGGGAGCGTGCGTGTGAGGGCGCGGGTTAGTGTTAGCGTACGGGTTAGGATTAGGGGACGGGTGAGGGTCAGGCTTCGGGGAAGGGTTAGGGTTAGGGTTCGGGCTAGGGTTAGGGTTAGGGGACGGGGACGGTTTAGGGTCCAGGTGAGGGTACGGCAATGCTTTAGGGGGAGCGTGCGTGTGAGGGCGCGCGATAGTGTTAGCGTACGGCTTAGGATTAAGGGACGGGTGAGGGTCAGGCTTCGGGGAAGGGTTAGGGTTAGGGTTCGGGCTAGGGTTAGGGTTAGGGGACGGGGACGGTTTAGGGTCCAGGTGAGGGTACGGCAACGCTTTAGGGGGAGCGTGCGTGTGAGGGCGCGGGTTAGTGTTAGGTTATGGGTTAGGATTAGGGAACGGGTGAGGGTCAGGCTTCGGGGAAGGGTTAGGGTTAGGGTTCGGGCTAGGGTTAGCGTTAGGGGACGGGGACGGTTTAGGGTCCAGGTGAGGGTACGGCAATGCTTTAGGGGGAGCGTGCGTGTGAGGGCGCGGGTTAGTGTTAGCGTACGGGTTAGGATTAGGGGACGGGTGAGGGTCAGGCTTCGGGGAAGGGTTAGGGTTAGGGTTCGGGCTAGGGTTAGGGTTAGGGGACGGGGACGGTTTAGGGTCCAGGTGAGGGTACGGCAACGCTTTAGGGGGAGCGTGCGTGTGAGGGCGCGGGTTAGTGTTAGCGTACGGGTTAGGATTAGGGGACGGGTGAGGGTCAGGCTTCGGGGACGGGTTAGGGTTACGGTTCGGGCTAGGGTTATGGTTAGGGGACGGGGACGGTTTAGGGTCCAGGTGAGGGTATGGCAACGCTTTAGGGGGAGCGTGCGTGTGAGGGCGCGGGTTAGTGTTAGCGTATGGTTTAGGATTAGGGGACGGGTGAGGGTCAGGCTTCGGGGAAGGGTTAGGGTTAGGGTTCGGGCTAGGGTTAGGGTTAGGGGACGGGGACGGTTTCGGGTCCAGGTGAGGGTATGGCAACGCTTTAGGGGGAGCGTGCGTGTGAGGGCGCAGGTTAATGTTAGCGTACGGGTGAGGATTACGGGACGGGTGAGGGTCAGGCTTCGGGGAAGGGTTAGTGTTAGGGTTCGGGCTAGGGTTAGGGTTAGGGGACGGGGACGGTTTAGGGTCCAGGTGAGGGTACGGCAACGCTTTAGGGGGAGCGTGCGTGTGAGGGCGCGGGTTAGTGTTAGCGTACGGGTTAGGATTACGGGACGGGTGAGGGTCAGGCTTCGGGGAAGGGTTAGGGTTAGGGTTCAGGCTAGGGTTAGGGTTAGGGGACGGGGATGGTTTAGGGTCCAGGTGAGGGTACGGCAACGCTTTAGGGGGAGCGTGCGTGTGAGGGCGCGGGTTAGTGTTAGCGTACGGGTTAGGATTAGGGGCCGGGTGAGGGTCAGGCTTCGGGGAAGGGTTAGGGTTAGGGTTCGGGCTAGGGTTAGGGTTAAGGGGCGGGGACGGTTTAGGGTCCAGGTGAGGGTACGGCAACGCTTTAGGGGGAGCGTGCGTGTGAGGGCGCGGGTTAGTGTTAGTGTACGGGTTAGGATTAGGGGACGGGTGAGGGTCAGGCTTCGGGGAAGGGTTAGGGTTAGGGTTCGGGCTAGGGTTAGGGTTAGGGGACGGGGACGGTTTAGGGTCCAGGTGAGGGTACGGCAACGCTTTAGGGGGAGCGTGCGTGTGAGGGCGCGGGTTAGTGTTAGGGTAAGGGTTAGGATTAGGGGACGGGTGAGGGTTAGGCTTCGGGGAAGGGTTAGGGTTAGGGTTCGGGCTAGGGTTAGGGTTAGGGGACGGGGACGGTTTCGGGTCCAGGTGAGGGTACGGCAACGCTTTAGGGGGAGCGTGCGTGTGAGGGCGCGGGTTAGTGTTAGCGTACGGGTTAGGATTAGGGGCCGGGTGAGGGTCAGGCTTCGGGGAAGGGTTAGGGTTAGGGTTCGGGCTAGGGTTAGCGTTAGGGGACGGGGACGGTTTAGGGTCCAGGTGAGGGTACGGCAACGCTTTAGGGGGAGCGTGCGTGTGAGGGCGCGGGTTAGTGTTAGCGTACGGGTTAGGATTAGGGGACGGGTGAGGGTCAGGCTTCGGGGAAGGGTTAGGGTTAGGGTTAGGGCTAGGGGACGGGGACGCTTTAGGGTCCAGGTGAGGGTACGGCAACGCTTTAGGGGGAGCGTGCGTGTGAGGGCGCGGGTTAGTGTTAACGTACGGTTAGGATTACAGGACGGGTGAGGGTCAGGCTTCGGGGAAGGGTTAGGGTTAGGGTTCGGGCTAGGGTTACGGTTAGGGGACGGGGACGGTTTAGGGTCCAGGTGAGGGTACGGCAACGCTTTAGGGGGAGCGTGCGTGTGAGGGCGCGGGTTAGTGTTAGCGTACGGGTTGGGATTAGGGGACGGGTGAGGGTCACGCTTCGGGGAAGGGTTAGGGTTAGGGTTCGGGCTAGGGTTAGGGTTAGGGGACGGGGACGGTTTAGGGTCCAGGTGAGGGTACGGCAACGCTTTAGGGGGAGCATGCGTGTGAGGGCGCGGGTTAGTGTTAGGGTATGGGTTAGGATTAGGGGACGGGTGAGGGTCAGGCTTCGGGGAAGGGTTAGGGTTAGGGTTCGGGCTAGGATTAGGGTTAGGGGACGGGGACGGTTTAGGGTCCAGGTGAGGGTACGGCAACGCTTTAGGGGGAGCGTGCGTGTGAGGGCGCGGGTTAGTGTTAGGGTATGGGTTAGGATTAGGGGACGGGTGAGGGTCAGGCTTCGGAGAAGTGTTAGGGTTAGGGTTCGGGCTAGGGTTAGGGTTAGGGGATAGGGACGGTTTAGGGTCCAGGTGAGGGTACGGCAACGCTTTAGGGGGAGCGTGCGTGTGAGGGCGCTGGTTAGTGTTAGCGTACGGGTTAGGATTAGGGGACGGGTGAGGGTCAGGCTTCGGGGAAGGGTTAGGGTTAGGGTTCGGGCTAGGGTTAGGGTTAGGGGACGGGGACGGTTTAGGGTACAGATGAGGGTACGGCAACGCTTTAGGGGGAGCGTGCGTGTGAGGGCGTGGGTTAGTGTCAGCGTACGGGTTAGGATTAGGGGACGGGTGAGGGTCAGGCTTCGGGGAAGGGTTAGGGTTAGGGTTCGGGCTAGGGTTAGGGTTAGGGGACGGGGACGGTTTAGTGTCCAGGTGAGGGTACGGCAACGCTTTAGGGGGAGCGTGCGTGTGAGGGTGTGGGTTAGTGTAGGGTATTGGTTAGGATTAGGGGACGGGTGAGGGTCAGGCTTCGGGGAAGGGTTAGGGTTAGGGTTCGGGCTAGGGTTAGGGTTAGGGGACGGGGACGGTTTAGGGTACAGGTGAGGGTACGGCAACGCTTTAGGGGGAGCGTGCGTGTGAGGGCGCGGGTTAGTGTTACCGTACGGGTTAGGATTAGGGGACGGGTGAGGGTCAGGCTTCGGGGAAGGGTTAGGGTTAGGGTTCGGGCTAGGGTTAGGGTTAGGGGACGGGGACGGTTTAGGGTCCAGGTGAGGGTACGGCAATGCTTTAGGGGGAGCGTGCGTGTGAGGGCGCGGGTTAGTGTTAGGGTACGGGTTAGGATTAGGGGACGGGTGAGGGTCAGGCTTCGGGGAAGTGTTAGGGTTAGGGTTCGGGCTAGGGTTAGGGTTAGGGGACGGGGACGGTTTAGGGTCCAGGTGAGGGTACGGCAACGCTTTAGGGGGAGCGTGCGTGTGAGGGTGCGGGTTAGTGTTAGCGTACGGGTTAGGATTAGGGGACGGGTGAGGGTCAGGCTTCGGGGAAGTGTTAGGGTTAGGGTTCGGGCTAGGGTTAGGGTTAGGGGACGGGGACGGTTTAGGGTCCAGGTGAGGGTACGGCAACGCTTTAGGGGGAGCGTGCGTGTGAGGGCGCGGGTTAGTGTTAAGGTATGGGTTAGGATTAGGGGACGGGTGAGGGTCAGGCTTCTGGGAAGGGTTAGGGTTAGGGTTCGGGCTAGGGTTAGGGTTAGGGGACGGGGACGATTTAGGGTCCAGGTGAGGGTACGGCAACGCTTTAGGGGGAGCGTGCGTGTGAGGGCGCGGGTTAGTGTTAGCGTACGGGTTAGGATTAGGGGACGGGTGAGGGTCAGGCTTCGGGGAAGGGTTAGGGTTAGGGTTCGGGCTAGGGTTAGGGTTAGGGGACGGGGACGGTTTAGGGTCCAGGTGAGGGTACGGCAACCCTTTAGGGGGAGCGTGCGTGTGAGGGCGCGGGTTAGTGTTAGCGTACGGGTTAGGATTAGGGGACGGGTGAGGGTCAGGCTTCGGGGAAGTGTTAGGGTTAGGGTTCGGGCTAGGGTTAGGGTTAGGGGACGGGGACGGTTTAGGGTCCAGGTGAGGGTACGGCAACGCTTTAGGGGGAGCGTGCGATGAGGGCGCGGGTTAGTGTCAGCGTACGGGTTAGGATTAGGGGACGTGTGAGGGTCAGGCTTAAGGGAAGGGTTAGGGTTAGGTTTCGGGCTAGGGTTAGGGTTAGGGGACGGGGACGGTTTAGGGTCCAGGTGAGGGTATGGCAACGCTTTAGGGGGAGCGTGCGTGTGAGGGCGCGCGTTAGTGTTAGCGTACGGCTTAGGATTAGGGGACGGCTGAGGGTCAGGCTTCGGGGAAGGGTTAGGGTTAGGTTTCGGGCTAGGGTTAGGGTTAGGGGACGGGGACGGTTTAGGGTCCAGGTGAGGGTACGGCAACGCTTTAGGGGGAGCGTGCGTGTGAGGGCGCGGGTTAGTGTTAGCGTAAGGGTTAGGATTAGGGGACGGGTGAGGGTCAGGCTTCGGGGAAGGGTTAGGGTTAGGGTTAGGGCTAGGGTTAGGGTTAGGGGACGGGGACGCTTTAGGGTCCAGGTGAGGGTACGGCAACGCTTTATGGGGAGCGTGCGTGTGAGGGCGTGCGATAGTGTTAGCGTACGGCTTAGGATTAGGGGACGAGTGAGGGTCAGGCTTCGGGGAAGGGTTAGGGTTAGGGTTCGGGCTAGGGTTAGGGTTAGGGGACGGGGACAGTTTAGGGTCCAGGTGAGGGTACGGCAACGCTTTAGGGGGAGCGTGCGTGTGAGGGCGCTGGTTAGTGTTAGCGTACGGGTTAGGATTAGGGGACGGGTGAGGGTCAGGATTCTGGGAAGGGTTAGGGTTAGGGTTCGGGCTAGGGTTAGGGTTAGGGGACGGGGACGGTTTAGGGTCCAGGTGAGGGTACGGCAACGCTTTAGGGGGAGGGTGCGTGTGAGGGCGCGGGTTAGTGTTAGCGTACAGGTTAGGATTAGGGAACGGGTGAGGGTCACGCTTCGGGGAAGGGTTAGGGTTAGGGTTCGGGCTAGGGTTAGGGTTAGGGGACGGGGACGGTTTAGGGTCCAGGTGAGGGTACGGCAACACTTTAGGGGGAGCGTGCGTGTGAGGGCGCGGGTTAGTGTTAGGGTATGGGTTAGGATTAGGGGACAGGTGAGGGTCAGGCTTCGGGGAAGGGTTAGGGTTAGGGTTCGGGCTAGGGTTAGGGTTAGGGGACGGGGACGGTTTAGGGTCCAGGTGAGGGTACGGCAACGCTTTAGGGGGAGCGTGCGTGTGAGGGCGCGGGTTAGTGTTAGCGTATGGGTTAGGATTAGGGGACGGGGGAGGGTCACGCTTCAGGGAAGGGTTAGGGTTAGGGTTCGGGCTAGGGTTAGGGTTAGGGGACGGGGACGGTTTAGGGTCCAGGTGAGGGTACGGCAACGCTTTAGGGGGAGCGTGCATGTGAGAGCGCGGGTTAGTGTTAGGGTATGGGTTAGGATTAGGGGACGGGTGAGGGTCAGGCTTCGGAGAAGGGTTAGGGTTAGGGTTCGGGCTAGGGTTAGGGTTAGGGGATGGGGACGGTTTAGGGTCCAGGTGAGGGTACGGCAACGCTTTAGGGGGAGCGTGCGTGTGAGGGCGCTGGTTAGTGTTAGCGTACGGGTTAGGATTAGGGGACGGGTGAGGGTCAGGCTTCGGGGAAGGGTTAGGGTTAGGGTTCGGGCTAGGGTTAGGGTTAGGGGACGGGGACGGTTTAGGGTCCAGGTGAGGGTACGGCAATGCTTTAGGGGGAGCGTGCGTGTGAGGGCGCGCGATACTGTTAGCGTACGGCTTAGGATTAAGGGACGGGTGAGGGTCAGGCTTCGGGGAAGGGTTAGGGTTAGGGTTCGGGCTAGGGTTAGGGTTAGGGGACGGGGACGGTTTAGGGTCCAGGTGAGGGTACGGCAACGCTTTAGGGGGAGCGTGCGTGTGAGGGCGCGGGTTAGTGTTAGGGTATGGGTTAGGATTAGGGGACGGGTGAGGGTCAGGCTTCGGGAAAGGGTTAGGGTTAGGGTTCGGGCTAGGGTTAGGGTTAGGGGACGGGGACGGTTTAGGGTCCAGGTGAGGGTACGGCAACCCTTTAGGGGGAGCGTGCGTGTGAGGGCGCGGGTTAGTGTTAGCGTACAGGTTAGGATTAGGGGACGGGTGAGGGTCAGGCTTCGGGAAAGGGTTAGGGTTAGGGTTCGGGCTAGGGTTAGGGTTAGGGGACGGGGACGGTTTAGGGTCCAGGTGAGGGTACGGCAACGCTTTATGGGGAGCGTGCGTGTGAGGGCACGGGTTAGTGTTAGCGTACGGGTTAGGATTATGGGACGGGTGAGGGTCAGGCTTCGGGGAAGGGTTAGGGTTAGGGTTCGGGCTAGGGTTAGGGTTAGGGGACGGGGACGGTTTAGGGTCCAGGTGAGGGTACGGCAACGCTTTAGGGGGAGCGTGCGTGTGAGGGCGCGGGTTAGTGTTAGCGTACGGGTTAGGATTAGGGGACGGGTGAGGGTCAGGCTTCGGGGAAGGGTTAGGGTTACGGTTCGGGCTAGGGTTATGGTTAGGGGACGGGGACGGTTTAGGGTCCAGGTGAGGGTACGGCAACGCTTTAGAGGGAGCGTGCGTGTGAGGGCGCGGGTTAGTGTTAGCGTATGGTTTAGGATTAGGGGACGGGTGAGGGTCAGGCTTCGGGGAAGGGTTAGGGTTAGGGTTCGGGCTAGGGTTAGGGTTCCGGGACGGGGATGGTTTCGGGTCCAGGTGAGGGTACGGCAACGCTTTAGGGGGAGCGTGCGTGTGAGGGCGCGGGTTAATGTTAGCGTACGGGTGAGGATTACGGGACGGGTGAGGGTCAGGCTTCGGGAAAGGGTAAGTGTTAGGGTTCGGGCTAGGTTTAGGGTTAGGGGACGGGGACGGTTTAGGGTCCAGGTGAGGGTACGGCAACGCTTTAGGGGGAGCGTGCGTGTGAGGGCGCGGGTTAGTGTTAGCGTACGCGTTAGGATTAGGGGACGGGTGAGGGTCAGGCTTCGGGGAAGGGTTAGGGTTAGGGTTCGGGCTAGGGTTAGGGTTAGGGGACGAGGACGGTTTAGGGTCCAGGTGAGGGTACGGCAACGCTTTAGGGGGAGCGTGCGTGTGAGGGCGCGGGTTAGTGTTAGCGTACGGGTTAGGATTAGGGGACGGGTGAGGGTCAGGCTTCGGGGAAGGGTTAGGGTTAGGGTTCGGGCTAGGGTTAGGGTTAGGGGACGGGGACGGTTTAGGGTCCAGGTGAGGGTACGGCAACGCTTTAGGGGGAGCGTGCGTGTGAGGGCGCTGGTTAGTGTTAGCGTACGGGTTAGGATTAGGGGACGGGTGAGGGTCAGGCTTCGGGGAAGGGTTAGGGTTAGGGTTCGGGCTAGGGTTAGGGTTAGGGGACGGGGACGGTTTAGGGTCCAGGTGAGGGTACGGCAACGCTTTAGGGGGAGCGTGCGTGTGAGGGCGCGGGTTAGTGTTAGGGTATGGGTTAGGATTAGGGGACGGGTGAGGGTCAGGCTTCGGGGAAGGGTTAGAGTTAGGGTTCGGGCTAGGGTTAGAGTTAGGGGACGGGGACGGTTTAGGGTCCAGGTGAGGGTACGGCAACGCTTTAGGGGGAGCGTGCGTGTGAGGGCGCGGGTTAGTGTTAGCGTACGGGTTAGGATTAGGGGACGGGTGAGGGTCAGGCTTCGGGGAAGGGTTAGGGTTAGGGTTCGGGCTAGGGTTAGGGTTAGGGGACGGGGACGGTTTAGGGTCCAGGTGAGGGTACGGCAACGCTTTAGGGGGAGCGTGCGTGTGAGGGCGCGGGTTAGTGTTAGCGTACGGGTTAGGATTAGGGGACGGGTGAGGGTCAGGCTTCGGGGAAGGGATAGGGTTAGGGTTCGGGCTAGGGTTAGGGTTAGGGGACGGGGATGGTTTAGGGTCCAGGTGAGGGTACGGCAACGCTTTAGGGAGAGCGTGCGTGTGAGGGCGCGCGATAGTGTTAGCGTACGGCTTAGGATTAAGGGACGGGTGAGGGTCAGGCTTCGGGGAAGGGTTAGGGTTAGGGTTCGGGTAGGGTTAGGGTTAGGGGACGGGGACGGTTTAGGGTCCAGGTGAGGGTACGGCAACGCTTTAGGGAGAGCGTGCGTGTGAGGGCGCGGGTTAGTGTTAGGGTATGGGTTAGGATTAGGGGACGGGTGAGGGTCAGGCTTCGGGGAAGGGTTAGGGTTAGGGTTCGGGCTAGGGTTAGGGTTAGGGGACGGGGACGGTTTAGGGTACAGGTGAGGGTACGGCAACGCTTTAGGGGTAGCGTGCGTGTGAGGGCGCGGGTTAGTGTTAGCGTACGGGTTAGGTTTAGGGGACGGGTGAGGGTCAGGCTTCGGGGAAGGGTTAGGGTTAGGGTTCGGGCTAGGTTTAGGGTTAGGGGACGGGGACGGTTTAGGGTCCAGGTGAGGGTACGGCAACGCTTTCGGGGGAGCGTGCGTGTGAGGGCGCGGGTTAGTGTTAGGGTATGGGTTAGGATTAGGGGACGGGTGAGGGTCAGGCTTCGGGGAAGGGTTAGGGTTAGGGTTCGGGCTAGGGTTAGGGTTAGGGGACGGGGACGGTTTAGGGTCCAGGTGAGGGTACGGCAACGCTTTAGGGGGAGCGTGCGTGTGAGGGCGCGGGTTAGTGTTAGCGTACGGGTTAGGTTTAGGGGACGGGTGAGGGTCAGGCTTCGGGGAAGGGTTAGGGTTAGGGTTAGGGCTTGGGTTAGGGTTAGGGGACGGGGACGGTTTAGGGTCCAGGTGAGGGTACGGCAACGCTTTAGGGGGAGCGTGCGTGTGAGGGCGCGGGTTAGTGTTAGCGTACGGGTTAGGATTAGGGGACGGGTGAGGGTCAGGCTTCGGGGAAGTGTTAGGGTTAGGGTTCGGGCTAGGGTTAGGGTTAGGGAACGGGGACGGTTTAGGGTCCAGGTGAGGGTACGGCAACGCTTTAGGGGGAGCGTGCGTGTGAGGGCGCGGGTTAGTGTTAGGGTATGGGTTAGGATTAGGGGACGGGTGAGGGTCAGGCTTCGGGGAAGGGTTAGGGTTAGGGTTTGGGCTAGGGTTAGGGTTAGGGGACGGGGACGGTTTAGGGTCCAGGTGAGGGTACAGCAACGCTTTAGGGGGAGCGTGCGTGTGAGGGCGCGCGATAGTGTTAGCGTACGGGTTAGGATTAGGGGACGGGTGAGGGTCACGCTTCGGGGAAGGGTTAGGGTTAGGGTTCGGGCTAGGGTTAGGGTTAGGGGACGGGGACGGTTTAGGGTCCAGGTGAGGGTACGGCAACGCTTTAGGGGGAGCGTGCGTGTGAGGGCGCGGGTTAGTGTTAGGGTATGGGTTAGGATTAGGGGACGGGTGAGGGTCAGGCTTCGGGGAAGGGTTAGGGTTAGGGTTCGGGCTAGGGTTAGGGTTAGGGGACGGGGACGGTTTAGGGTCCAGGTGAGGGTACGGCAACGCTTTAGGGGGAGCGTGCGTGTGAGGGCGCGGGTTAGTGTTAGGGTATGGGTTAGGATTAGGGGACGGGTGAGGGTCAGGCTTCGGAGAAGGGTTAGGGTTAGGGTTCGGGCTAGGGTTAGGGTTAGGGGTTGGGGACGGTTTAGGGTCCAGGTGAGGGTACGGCAACGCTTTAGGGGGAGCGTGCGTGTGAGGGCGGTGGTTAGTGTTTGCGTACGGGTTAGGATTATGGGACGGGTGAGGGTCAGGCTTCGGGGAAGGGTTAGGGTTAGGTTTCGGGCTAGGGTTAGGGTTAGGGGACGGGGACGGTTTAGGGTCCAGGTGAGGGTACGGCAATGCTTTAGGGGGAGCGTGCGTGTGAGGGCGCGCGATAGTGTTAGCGTACGGCTTAGGATTAAGGGACGGGTGAGGGTCAGGCTTCGGGGAAGGGTTAGGGTTAGGGTTCGGGCTAGGGTTAGGGTTAGGGGACGGGGACGGTTTAGGGTCCAGGTGAGGGTACGGCAACGCTTTAGGGGGAGCGTGCGTGTGAGGGCGCGGGTTAGTGTTAGGGTATGGGTTAGGATTAGGGGACGGGTGAGGGTCAGGCTTCGGGAAAGGTTTAGGGTTAGGGTTCGGGCTAGGGTTAGGGTTAGGGGACGGGGACGGTTTAGGGTCCAGGTGAGGGTACGGCAACGCTTTAGGGGGAGCGTGCGTGTGAGGGCGCGGGTTAGTGTTAGCGTACGGGTTAGGATTAGGGGACGGGTGAGGGTCAGGCTTCGGGGAAGGGTTAGGGTTAGGGTTCGGGCTAGGGTTAGGGTTAGGGGACGGGGACGGTTTAGGGTCCAGGTGAGGGTACGGCAACGCTTTAGGGGGAGCGTGCGTGTGAGGGCGTGGGTTAGTGTTAGCGTACGGGTTAGGATTAGGGGACGGGTGAGGGTCAGGCTTCGGGGAAGGGTTAGGGTTACGGTTCGGGCTAGGGTTATGGTTAGGGGACGGGGACGGTTTAGGGTCCAGGTGAGGGTACGGCAACGCTTTAGGGGGAGCGTGCGTGTGAGGGCGTGGGTTAGTGTTAGCGTATGGTTTAGGATTAGGGGACGGGTGAGGGTCAGGCTTCGGGGAAGGGTTAGGGTTAGGGTTCGGGCTAGGGTTAGGGTTCGGGGACGGGGACGGTTTCGGGTCCAGGTGAGGGTACGGCAACGCTTTAGGGGGAGCGTGCGTGTGAGGGCGCGGGTTAGTGTTAGGGTATGGGTTAGGATTAGGGGACGGGTGAGGGTCAGGCTTCGGGGAAGGGTTAGGGTTAGGGTTCGGGCTAGGGTTAGGGTTAGGGGACGGGGACGGTTTAGGGTCCAGGTGAGGGTACGGCAACGCTTTAGGGGGAGCGTGCGTGTGAGGGCGCGGGTTAGTGTTAGCGTACGGGTTAGGATTAGGGGACGGGTGAGGGTCAGGCTTCGGGGAAGGGTTAGGGTTAGGGTTCGGGCTAGGGTTAGGGTTAGGGGACGGGGACGGTTTAGGGTCCAGGTGAGGGTACGGCAACACTTTAGGGGGAGCGTGCGTGTGAGGGCGCGGTTTAGTGTCAGCGTACGGGTTAGGATTAGGGGACGGGAAAGGGTCAGGCTTCGGGGAAGGGTTAGGGTTACGGTTCGGGCTAGGGTTAGGGTTAGGGGACGGGGACGGTTTAGGGTCCAGGTGAGGGTACGGAAACGCTTTAGGGGGAGCGTGCGTGTGAGGGCGCGGGTTAGTGTTAGCGTATGGTTTAGGATGAGGGGACGGGTGAGGGTCAAGCTTCGGGGAAGGGTTAGGGTTAGGGTTCGGGCTAGGGTTAGGGTTAGGGGACGGGGACGGTTTCGGGTCCAGGTGAGGGTACGGCAACGCTTTAGGGGGAGCGTGCGTGTGAGGGCGCAGGTTAATGTTAGCGTACGGGTGAGGATTACGGGACGGGTGAGTGTCAGGCTTCGGGGAAGGGTTAGTGTTAGGGTTCGGGCTAGGGTTAGGGTTAGGGGACGGGGACGGTTTAGGGTCCAGGTGAGGGTACGGCAACGCTTTAGGGGGAGCGTGCGTGTGAGGGCGCGGGTTAGTGTTAGCGTACTGGTTAGGATTACGGGACGGGTGAGGGTCAGGCTTCGGGGAAGGGTTAGGGTTAGGGTTCGGGCTAGGGTTAGGGTTAGGGGACGGGGATGGTTTAGGGTCCAGGTGAGGGTACGGCAACGCTTTAGGGGGAGCGTGCGTGTGAGGGCGCGGGTTAGTGTTAGCGTACGGGTTAGGATTAGGGGACGGGTGAGGGTCAGGCTTCGGGGAAGGGTTAGGGTTACGGTTCGGGCTAGGGTTATGGTTAGGGGACGGGGACGGTTTAGGGTCCAGGTGAGGGTACGGCAACGCTTTAGGGGGAGCGTGCGTGTGAGGGCGTGGGTTAGTGTTAGCGTATGGTTTAGGATTAGGGGACGGGTGAGGGTCAGGCTTCGGGGAAGGGTTAGGGTTAGGGTTCGGGCTAGGGTTAGGGTTCGGGGACGGGGACGGTTTCGGGTCCAGGTGAGGGTACGGCAACGCTTTAGGGGGAGCGTGCGTGTGAGGGCGCGGGTTAGTGTTAGGGTATGGGTTAGGATTAGGGGACGGGTGAGGGTCAGGCTTCGGGGAAGGGTTAGGGTTAGGGTTCGGGCTAGGGTTAGGGTTAGGGGACGGGGACGGTTTAGGGTCCAGGTGAGGGTACGGCAACGCTTTAGGGGGAGCGTGCGTGTGAGGGCGCGGGTTAGTGTTAGCGTACGGGTTAGGATTAGGGGACGGGTGAGGGTCAGGCTTCGGGGAAGGGTTAGGGTTAGGGTTCGGGCTAGGGTTAGGGTTAGGGGACGGGGACGGTTTAGGGTCCAGGTGAGGGTACGGCAACACTTTAGGGGGAGCGTGCGTGTGAGGGCGCGGTTTAGTGTCAGCGTACGGGTTAGGATTAGGGGACGGGAAAGGGTCAGGCTTCGGGGAAGGGTTAGGGTTACGGTTCGGGCTAGGGTTAGGGTTAGGGGACGGGGACGGTTTAGGGTCCAGGTGAGGGTACGGAAACGCTTTAGGGGGAGCGTGCGTGTGAGGGCGCGGGTTAGTGTTAGCGTATGGTTTAGGATGAGGGGACGGGTGAGGGTCAAGCTTCGGGGAAGGGTTAGGGTTAGGGTTCGGGCTAGGGTTAGGGTTAGGGGACGGGGACGGTTTCGGGTCCAGGTGAGGGTACGGCAACGCTTTAGGGGGAGCGTGCGTGTGAGGGCGCAGGTTAATGTTAGCGTACGGGTGAGGATTACGGGACGGGTGAGTGTCAGGCTTCGGGGAAGGGTTAGTGTTAGGGTTCGGGCTAGGGTTAGGGTTAGGGGACGGGGACGGTTTAGGGTCCAGGTGAGGGTACGGCAACGCTTTAGGGGGAGCGTGCGTGTGAGGGCGCGGGTTAGTGTTAGCGTACTGGTTAGGATTACGGGACGGGTGAGGGTCAGGCTTCGGGGAAGGGTTAGGGTTAGGGTTCGGGCTAGGGTTAGGGTTAGGGGACGGGGATGGTTTAGGGTCCAGGTGAGGGTACGGCAACGCTTTAGGGGGAGCGTGCGTGTGAGGGCGCGGGTTAGTGTTAGCGTACGGGTTAGGATTAGGGGCCGGGTGAGGGTCAGGCTTCGGGGTAGGGTTAGGGTTAGGGTTCGGGCTAGGGTTAGGGTTAAGGGGCGGGGACGGTTTAGGGTCCAGGTGAGGGTACGGCAACGCTTTAGGGGGAGCGTGCGTGTGAGGGCGCGGGTTAGTGTTAGCGTACGGGTTAGGATTCGTGGATGGGTGAGGGTCAGGCTTCGGGGAAGGGATAGGGTTAGGGTTCGGGCTAGGGTTAGGGTTAGGGGACGTGGACGGTTTAGGGTCCAGGTGAGGGTACGGCAACGCTTTAGGGGGAGCATGCGTGTGAGGGCACGGGTTAGTGTTAGCGTACGGGTTAGGATTAGGGGACGGGTGAGGGTCACGCTTCGGGGAAGGGTAAGGGTTAGGGTTCGGGCTAGGGTTAGGGTTAGGGGACGGGGACGGTTTAGGGTCCAGGTGAGTGTACGGCAACGCTTTAGGGGGAGCGTGCGTGTGAGGGCGCGGGTTAGTGTTAGTGTACGGGTTAGGGTTAGTGGATGGGTGAGGGTCAGGCTTCGGGGAAGGGTTAGGGTTAGGGTTCGGGCTAGGGTTAGGGTTAGGGGACGGACACGGTTTAGGGTCCAGGTGAGGGTACGGCAACGCTTTAGGGGGAGCGTGCGTGTGAGGGCGCGGGTTAGTGTTAGTGTACGGGTTAGGATTAGGGGACGGGTGAGGGTCAGGCTTCGGGGAAGGGTTAGGGTTAGGGTTCGGGCTAGGGTTAGGGTTAGGGACGGGGACGGTTTAGGGTCCAGGTGAGGGTACGGCAACGCTTTAGGGGGAGCGTGCGTGTGAGGGCGCGGGTTAGTGTTAGGGTATGGGTTAGGATTAGGGGACGGGTGAGGGTTAGGCTTCGGGGAAGGGTTAGGGTTAGGGTTCGGGCTAGGGTTAGGGTTAGGGGACGGGGACGGTTTCGGGTCCAGGTGAGGGTACGGCAACGCTTTAGGGGGAGCGTGCGTGTGAGGGCGCGGGTTAGTGTTAGCGTACGGGTTAGGATTAGGGGACGGGTGAGGGTCAGGCTTCGGGGAAGGGTTAGGGTTAGGGTTCGGGCTAGGGTTAGGGTTAGGGGACGGGGACGGTTTAGGGTCCAGGTGAGGGTACGGCAATGCTTTAGGGGGAGCGTGCGTGTGAGGGCGCGCGATAGTGTTAGCGTACGGCTTAGGATTAAGGGACGGGTGAGGGTCAGGCTTCGGGGAAGGGTTAGGGTTAGGGTTCGGGCTAGGGTTAGGGTTAGGGGACGGGGACGGTTTAGGGTCCAGGTGAGGGTACGGCAACGCTTTAGGGGGAGCGTGCGTGTGAGGGCGCGGGTTAGTGTTAGGTTATGGGTTAGGATTAGGGGACGGGTGAGGGTCAGGCTTCGGGGAAGGGTTAGGGTTAGGGTTCGGGCTAGGGTTAGCGTTAGGGGACGGGGACGGTTTAGGGTCCAGGTGAGGGTACGGCAATGCTTTAGGGGGAGCGTGCGTGTGAGGGCGCGGGTTAGTGTTAGCGTACGGGTTAGGATTAGGGGACGGGTGAGGGTCAGGCTTCGGGGAAGGGTTAGGGTTAGGGTTCGGGCTAGGGTTAGGGTTAGGGGACGGGGACGGTTTAGGGTCCAGGTGAGGGTACGGCAACGCTTTAGGGGGAGCGTGCGTGTGAGGGCGCGGGTTAGTGTTAGCGTACGGGTTAGGATTAGGGGACGGGTGAGGGTCAGGCTTCGGGGACGGGTTAGGGTTACGGTTCGGGCTAGGGTTATGGTTAGGGGACGGGGACGGTTTAGGGTCCAGGTGAGGGTATGGCAACGCTTTAGGGGGAGCGTGCGTGTGAGGGCGCGGGTTAGTGTTAGCGTATGGTTTAGGATTAGGGGACGGGTGAGGGTCAGGCTTCGGGGAAGGGTTAGGGTTAGGGTTCGGGCTAGGGTTAGGGTTAGGGGACGGGGACGGTTTCGGGTCCAGGTGAGGGTATGGCAACGCTTTAGGGGGAGCGTGCGTGTGAGGGCGCAGGTTAATGTTAGCGTACGGGTGAGGATTACGGGACGGGTGAGGGTCAGGCTTCGGGGAAGGGTTAGGGTTAGGGTTAGGGCTAGGGGACGGGGACGCTTTAGGGTCCAGGTGAGGGTACGGCAACGCTTTAGGGGGAGCGTGCGTGTGAGGGCGCGGGTTAGTGTTAACGTACGGTTAGGATTACAGGACGGGTGAGGGTCAGGCTTCGGGGAAGGGTTAGGGTTAGGGTTCGGGCTAGGGTTAGGGTTAGGGGACGGGGACGGTTTAGGGTCCAGGTGAGGGTACGGCAACGCTTTAGGGGGAGCGTGCGTGTGAGGGCGCGGGTTAGTGTTAGCGTACGGGTTGGGATTAGGGGACTTGTGAGGGTCACGCTTCGGGGAAGGGTTAGGGTTAGGGTTCGGGCTAGGGTTAGGGTTAGGGGACGGGGACGGTTTAGGGTCCAGGTGAGGGTACGGCAACGCTTTAGGGGGAGCATGCGTGTGAGGGCGCGGGTTAGTGTTAGGGTATGGGTTAGGATTAGGGGACGGGTGAGGGTCAGGCTTCGGGGAAGGGTTAGGGTTAGGGTTCGGGCTAGGATTAGGGTTAGGGGACGGGGACGGTTTAGGGTCCAGGTGAGGGTACGGCAACGCTTTAGGGGGAGCGTGCGTGTGAGGGCGCGGGTTAGTGTTAGGGTATGGGTTAGGATTAGGGGACGGGTGAGGGTCAGGCTTCGGAGAAGTGTTAGGGTTAGGGTTCGGGCTAGGGTTAGGGTTAGGGGATAGGGACGGTTTAGGGTCCAGGTGAGGGTACGGCAACGCTTTAGGGGGAGCGTGCGTGTGAGGGCGCTGGTTAGTGTTAGCGTACGGGTTAGGATTAGGGGACGGGTGAGGGTCAGGCTTCGGGGAAGGGTTAGGGTTAGGGTTCGGGCTAGGGTTAGGGTTAGGGGACGGGGACGGTTTAGGGTACAGATGAGGGTACGGCAACGCTTTAGGGGGAGCGTGCGTGTGAGGGCGTGGGTTAGTGTCAGCGTACGGGTTAGGATTAGGGGACGGGTGAGGGTCAGGCTTCGGGGAAGGGTTAGGGTTAGGGTTCGGGCTAGGGTTAGGGTTAGGGGACGGGGACGGTTTAGTGTCCAGGTGAGGGTACGGCAACGCTTTAGGGGGAGCGTGCGTGTGAGGGTGTGGGTTAGTGTAGGGTATTGGTTAGGATTAGGGGACGGGTGAGGGTCAGGCTTCGGGGAAGGGTTAGGGTTAGGGTTCGGGCTAGGGTTAGGGTTAGGGGACGGGGACGGTTTAGGGTACAGGTGAGGGTACGGCAACGCTTTAGGGGGAGCGTGCGTGTGAGGGCGCGGGTTAGTGTTACCGTACGGGTTAGGATTAGGGGACGGGTGAGGGTCAGGCTTCGGGGAAGGGTTAGGGTTAGGGTTCGGGCTAGGGTTAGGGTTAGGGGACGGGGACGGTTTAGGGTCCAGGTGAGGGTACGGCAATGCTTTAGGGGGAGCGTGCGTGTGAGGGCGCGGGTTAGTGTTAGGGTACGGGTTAGGATTAGGGGACGGGTGAGGGTCAGGCTTCGGGGAAGTGTTAGGGTTAGGGTTCGGGCTAGGGTTAGGGTTAGGGGACGGGGACGGTTTAGGGTCCAGGTGAGGGTACGGCAACGCTTTAGGGGGAGCGTGCGTGTGAGGGTGCGGGTTAGTGTTAGCGTACGGGTTAGGATTAGGGGACGGGTGAGGGTCAGGCTTCGGGGAAGTGTTAGGGTTAGGGTTCGGGCTAGGGTTAGGGTTAGGGGACGGGGACGGTTTAGGGTCCAGGTGAGGGTACGGCAACGCTTTAGGGGGAGCGTGCGTGTGAGGGCGCGGGTTAGTGTTAAGGTATGGGTTAGGATTAGGGGACGGGTGAGGGTCAGGCTTCTGGGAAGGGTTAGGGTTAGGGTTCGGGCTAGGGTTAGGGTTAGGGGACGGGGACGGTTTAGGGTCCAGGTGAGGGTACGGCAACGCTTTAGGGGGAGCGTGCGTGTGAGGGCGCGGGTTAGTGTTAGCGTACGGGTTAGGATTAGGGGACGGGTGAGGGTCAGGCTTCGGGGTAGGGTTAGGGTTAGGGTTCGGGCTAGGGTTAGGGTTAGGGGACGGGGACGGTTTAGGGTCCAGGTGAGGGTACGGCAACCCTTTAGGGGGAGCGTGCGTGTGAGGGCGCGGGTTAGTGTTAGCGTACGGGTTAGGATTAGGGGACGGGTGAGGGTCAGGCTTCGGGGAAGTGTTAGGGTTAGGGTTCGGGCTAGGGTTAGGGTTAGGGGACGGGGACGGTTTAGGGTCCAGGTGAGGGTACGGCAACGCTTTAGGGGGAGCGTGCGATGAGGGCGCGGGTTAGTGTCAGCGTACGGGTTAGGATTAGGGGACGTGTGAGGGTCAGGCTTAAGGGAAGGGTTAGGGTTAGGTTTCGGGCTAGGGTTAGGGTTAGGGGACGGGGACGGTTTAGGGTCCAGGTGAGGGTATGGCAACGCTTTAGGGGGAGCGTGCGTGTGAGGGCGCGCGTTAGTGTTAGCGTACGGCTTAGGATTAGGGGACGGCTGAGGGTCAGGCTTCGGGGAAGGGTTAGGGTTAGGTTTCGGGCTAGGGTTAGGGTTAGGGGACGGGGACGGTTTAGGGTCCAGGTGAGGGTACGGCAACGCTTTAGGGGGAGCGTGCGTGTGAGGGCGCGGGTTAGTGTTAGCGTAAGGGTTAGGATTAGGGGACGGGTGAGGGTCAGGCTTCGGGGAAGGGTTAGGGTTAGGGTTAGGGCTAGGGTTAGGGTTAGGGGACGGGGACGCTTTAGGGTCCAGGTGAGGGTACGGCAACGCTTTATGGGGAGCGTGCGTGTGAGGGCGTGCGATAGTGTTAGCGTACGGCTTAGGATTAGGGGACGAGTGAGGGTCAGGCTTCGGGGAAGGGTTAGGGTTAGGGTTCGGGCTAGGGTTAGGGTTAGGGGACGGGGACAGTTTAGGGTCCAGGTGAGGGTACGGCAACGCTTTAGGGGGAGCGTGCGTGTGAGGGCGCTGGTTAGTGTTAGCGTACGGGTTAGGATTAGGGGACGGGTGAGGGTCAGGATTCTGGGAAGGGTTAGGGTTAGGGTTCGGGCTAGGGTTAGGGTTAGGGGACGGGGACGGTTTAGGGTCCAGGTGAGGGTACGGCAACGCTTTAGGGGGAGGGTGCGTGTGAGGGCGCGGGTTAGTGTTAGCGTACAGGTTAGGATTAGGGAACGGGTGAGGGTCACGCTTCGGGGAAGGGTTAGGGTTAGGGTTCGGGCTAGGGTTAGGGTTAGGGGACGGGGACGGTTTAGGGTCCAGGTGAGGGTACGGCAACACTTTAGGGGGAGCGTGCGTGTGAGGGCGCGGGTTAGTGTTAGGGTATGGGTTAGGATTAGGGGACAGGTGAGGGTCAGGCTTCGGGGAAGGGTTAGGGTTAGGGTTCGGGCTAGGGTTAGGGTTAGGGGACGGGGACGGTTTAGGGTCCAGGTGAGGGTACGGCAACGCTTTAGGGGGAGCGTGCGTGTGAGGGCGCGGGTTAGTGTTAGCGTATGGGTTAGGATTAGGGGACGGGTGAGGGTCACGCTTCAGGGAAGGGTTAGGGTTAGGGTTCGGGCTAGGGTTAGGGTTAGGGGACGGGGACGGTTTAGGGTCCAGGTGAGGGTACGGCAACGCTTTAGGGGGAGCGTGCATGTGAGAGCGCGGGTTAGTGTTAGGGTATGGGTTAGGATTAGGGGACGGGTGAGGGTCAGGCTTCGGAGAAGGGTTAGGGTTAGGGTTCGGGCTAGGGTTAGGGTTAGGGGATGGGGACGGTTTAGGGTCCAGGTGAGGGTACGGCAACGCTTTAGGGGGAGCGTGCGTGTGAGGGCGCTGGTTAGTGTTAGCGTACGGGTTAGGATTAGGGGACGGGTGAGGGTCAGGCTTCGGGGAAGGGTTAGGGTTAGGGTTCGGGCTAGGGTTAGGGTTAGGGGACGGGGACGGTTTAGGGTCCAGGTGAGGGTACGGCAATGCTTTAGGGGGAGCGTGCGTGTGAGGGCGCGCGATACTGTTAGCGTACGGCTTAGGATTAAGGGACGGGTGAGGGTCAGGCTTCGGGGAAGGGTTAGGGTTAGGGTTCGGGCTAGGGTTAGGGTTAGGGGACGGGGACGGTTTAGGGTCCAGGTGAGGGTACGGCAACGCTTTAGGGGGAGCGTGCGTGTGAGGGCGCGGGTTAGTGTTAGGGTATGGGTTAGGATTAGGGGACGGGTGAGGGTCAGGCTTCGGGAAAGGGTTAGGGTTAGGGTTCGGGCTAGGGTTAGGGTTAGGGGACGGGGACGGTTTAGGGTCCAGGTGAGGGTTCGGCAACCCTTTAGGGGGAGCGTGCGTGTGAGGGCGCGGGTTAGTGTTAGCGTACAGGTTAGGATTAGGGGACGGGTGAGGGTCAGGCTTCGGGAAAGGGTTAGGGTTAGGGTTCGGGCTAGGGTTAGGGTTAGGGGACGGGGACGGTTTAGGGTCCAGGTGAGGGTACGGCAACGCTTTATGGGGAGCGTGCGTGTGAGGGCGCGGGTTAGTGTTAGCGTACGGGTTAGGATTATGGGACGGGTGAGGGTCAGGCTTCGGGGAAGGGTTAGGGTTAGGGTTCGGGCTAGGGTTAGGGTTAGGGGACGGGGACGGTTTAGGGTCCAGGTGAGGGTACGGCAACGCTTTAGGGGGAGCGTGCGTGTGAGGGCGCGGGTTAGTGTTAGCGTACGGGTTAGGATTAGGGGACGGGTGAGGGTCAGGCTTCGGGGAAGGGTTAGGGTTACGGTTCGGGCTAGGGTTATGGTTAGGGGACGGGGACGGTTTAGGGTCCAGGTGAGGGTACGGCAACGCTTTAGAGGGAGCGTGCGTGTGAGGGCGCGGGTTAGTGTTAGCGTATGGTTTAGGATTAGGGGACGGGTGAGGGTCAGGCTTCGGGGAAGGGTTAGGGTTAGGGTTCGGGCTCGGATTAGGGTTCCGGGACGGGGATGGTTTCGGGTCCAGGTGAGGGTACGGCAACGCTTTAGGGGGAGCGTGCGTGTGAGGGCGCGGGTTAATGTTAGCGTACGGGTGAGGATTACGGGACGGGTGAGGGTCAGGCTTCGGGAAAGGGTAAGTGTTAGGGTTCGGGCTAGGTTTAGGGTTAGGGGACGGGGACGGTTTAGGGTCCAGGTGAGGGTACGGCAACGCTTTAGGGGGAGCGTGCGTGTGAGGGCGCGGGTTAGTGTTAGCGTACGCGTTAGGATTAGGGGACGGGTGAGGGTCAGGCTTCGGGGAAGGGTTAGGGTTAGGGTTCGGGCTAGGGTTAGGGTTAGGGGACGAGGACGGTTTAGGGTCCAGGTGAGGGTACGGCAACGCTTTAGGGGGAGCGTGCGTGTGAGGGCGCGGGTTAGTGTTAGCGTACGGGTTAGGATTAGGGGACGGGTGAGGGTCAGGCTTCGGGGAAGGGTTAGGGTTAGGGTTCGGGCTAGGGTTAGGGTTAGGGGACGGGGACGGTTTAGGGTCCAGGTGAGGGTACGGCAACGCTTTAGGGGGAGCGTGCGTGTGAGGGCGCTGGTTAGTGTTAGCGTACGGGTTAGGATTAGGGGACGGGTGAGGGTCAGGCTTCGGGGAAGGGTTAGGGTTAGGGTTCGGGCTAGGGTTAGGGTTAGGGGACGGGGACGGTTTAGGGTCCAGGTGAGGGTACGGCAACGCTTTAGGGGGAGCGTGCGTGTGAGGGCGTGGGTTAGTGTTAGGGTATGGGTTAGGATTAGGGGACGGGTGAGGGTCAGGCTTCGGGGAAGGGTTAGAGTTAGGGTTCGGGCTAGGGTTAGAGTTAGGGGACGGGGACGGTTTAGGGTCCAGGTGAGGGTACGGCAACGCTTTAGGGGGAGCGTGCGTGTGAGGGCGCGGGTTAGTGTTAGCGTACGGGTTAGGATTAGGGGACGGGTGAGGGTCAGGCTTCGGGGAAGGGTTAGGGTTAGGGTTCGGGCTAGGGTTAGGGTTAGGGGACGGGGACGGTTTAGGGTCCAGGTGAGGGTACGGCAACGCTTTAGGGGGAGCGTGCGTGTGAGGGCGCGGGTTAGTGTTAGCGTACGGGTTAGGATTAGGGGACGGGTGAGGGTCAGGCTTCGGGGAAGGGATAGGGTTAGGGTTCGGGCTAGGGTTAGGGTTAGGGGACGGGGATGGTTTAGGGTCCAGGTGAGGGTACGGCAACGCTTTAGGGAGAGCGTGCGTGTGAGGGCGCGCGATAGTGTTAGCGTACGGCTTAGGATTAAGGGACGGGTGAGGGTCAGGCTTCGGGGAAGGGTTAGGGTTAGGGTTCGGGTAGGGTTAGGGTTAGGGGACGGGGACGGTTTAGGGTCCAGGTGAGGGTACGGCAACGCTTTAGGGAGAGCGTGCGTGTGAGGGCGCGGGTTAGTGTTAGGGTATGGGTTAGGATTAGGGGACGGGTGAGGGTCAGGCTTCGGGGAAGGGTTAGGGTTAGGGTTCGGGCTAGGGTTAGGGTTAGGGGACGGGGACGGTTTAGGGTACAGGTGAGGGTACGGCAACGCTTTAGGGGTAGCGTGCGTGTGAGGGCGCGGGTTAGTGTTAGCGTACGGGTTAGGTTTAGGGGACGGGTGAGGGTCAGGCTTCGGGGAAGGGTTAGGGTTAGGGTTCGGGCTAGGTTTAGGGTTAGGGGACGGGGACGGTTTAGGGTCCAGGTGAGGGTACGGCAACGCTTTCGGGGGAGCGTGCGTGTGAGGGCGCGGGTTAGTGTTAGGGTATGGGTTAGGATTAGGGGACGGGTGAGGGTCAGGCTTCGGGGAAGGGTTAGGGTTAGGGTTCGGGCTAGGGTTAGGGTTAGGGGACGGGGACGGTTTAGGGTCCAGGTGAGGGTACGGCAACGCTTTAGGGGGAGCGTGCGTGTGAGGGCGCGGGTTAGTGTTAGCGTACGGGTTAGGTTTAGGGGACGGGTGAGGGTCAGGCTTCGGGGAAGGGTTAGGGTTAGGGTTAGGGCTTGGGTTAGGGTTAGGGGACGGGGACGGTTTAGGGTCCAGGTGAGGGTACGGCAACGCTTTAGGGGGAGCGTGCGTGTGAGGGCGCGGGTTAGTGTTAGCGTACGGGTTAGGATTAGGGGACGGGTGAGGGTCAGGCTTCGGGGAAGTGTTAGGGTTAGGGTTCGGGCTAGGGTTAGGGTTAGGGAACGGGGACGGTTTAGGGTCCAGGTGAGGGTACGGCAACGCTTTAGGGGGAGCGTGCGTGTGAGGGCGCGGGTTAGTGTTAGGGTATGGGTTAGGATTAGGGGACGGGTGAGGGTCAGGCTTCGGGGAAGGGTTAGGGTTAGGGTTTGGGCTAGGGTTAGGGTTAGGGGACGGGGACGGTTTAGGGTCCAGGTGAGGGTACAGCAACGCTTTAGGGGGAGCGTGCGTGTGAGGGCGCGCGATAGTGTTAGCGTACGGGTTAGGATTAGGGGACGGGTGAGGGTCACGCTTCGGGGAAGGGTTAGGGTTAGGGTTCGGGCTAGGGTTAGGGTTAGGGGACGGGGACGGTTTAGGGTCCAGGTGAGGGTACGGCAACGCTTTAGGGGGAGCGTGCGTGTGAGGGCGCGGGTTAGTGTTAGGGTATGGGTTAGGATTAGGGGACGGGTGAGGGTCAGGCTTCGGGGAAGGGTTAGGGTTAGGGTTCGGGCTAGGGTTAGGGTTAGGGGACGGGGACGGTTTAGGGTCCAGGTGAGGGTACGGCAACGCTTTAGGGGGAGCGTGCGTGTGAGGGCGCGGGTTAGTGTTAGGGTATGGGTTAGGATTAGGGGACGGGTGAGGGTCAGGCTTCGGAGAAGGGTTAGGGTTAGGGTTCGGGCTAGGGTTAGGGTTAGGGGTTGGGGACGGTTTAGGGTCCAGGTGAGGGTACGGCAACGCTTTAGGGGGAGCGTGCGTGTGAGGGCGGTGGTTAGTGTTTGCGTACGGGTTAGGATTATGGGACGGGTGAGGGTCAGGCTTCGGGGAAGGGTTAGGGTTAGGTTTCGGGCTAGGGTTAGGGTTAGGGGACGGGGACGGTTTAGGGTCCAGGTGAGGGTACGGCAATGCTTTAGGGGGAGCGTGCGTGTGAGGGCGCGCGATAGTGTTAGCGTACGGCTTAGGATTAAGGGACGGGTGAGGGTCAGGCTTCGGGGAAGGGTTAGGGTTAGGGTTCGGGCTAGGGTTAGGGTTAGGGGACGGGGACGGTTTAGGGTCCAGGTGAGGGTACGGCAACGCTTTAGGGGGAGCGTGCGTGTGAGGGCGCGGGTTAGTGTTAGGGTATGGGTTAGGATTAGGGGACGGGTGAGGGTCAGGCTTCGGGAAAGGTTTAGGGTTAGGGTTCGGGCTAGGGTTAGGGTTAGGGGACGGGGACGGTTTAGGGTCCAGGTGAGGGTACGGCAACGCTTTAGGGGGAGCGTGCGTGTGAGGGCGCGGGTTAGTGTTAGCGTACGGGTTAGGATTAGGGGACGGGTGAGGGTCAGGCTTCGGGGAAGGGTTAGGGTTAGGGTTCGGGCTAGGGTTAGGGTTAGGGGACGGGGACGGTTTAGGGTCCAGGTGAGGGTACGGCAACGCTTTAGGGGGAGCGTGCGTGTGAGGGCGCGGGTTAGTGTTAGCGTACGGGTTAGGATTATGGGACGGGTGAGGGTCAGGCTTCGGGGAAGGGTTAGGGTTAGGGTTCGGGCTAGGGTTAGGGTTAGGGGACGGGGACGGTTTAGGGTCCAGGTGAGGGTACGGCAACGCTTTAGGGGGAGCGTGCGTGTGAGGGCGCGGGTTAGTGTTAGCGTACGGGTTAGGATTAGGGGACGGGTGAGGGTCAGGCTTCGGGGAAGGGTTAGGGTTACGGTTCGGGCTAGGGTTATGGTTAGGGGACGGGGACGGTTTAGGGTCCAGGTGAGGGTACGGCAACGCTTTAGGGGGAGCGTGCGTGTGAGGGCGTGGGTTAGTGTTAGCGTATGGTTTAGGATTAGGGGACGGGTGAGGGTCAGGCTTCGGGGAAGGGTTAGGGTTAGGGTTCGGGCTAGGGTTAGGGTTCGGGGACGGGGACGGTTTCGGGTCCAGGTGAGGGTACGGCAACGCTTTAGGGGGAGCGTGCGTGTGAGGGCGTGGGTTAATGTTAGCGTACAGGTGAGGATTACGGGACGGGTGAGGGTCAGGCTTCGGGGAAGGGTTAGTGTTAGGGTTCGGGCTAGGTTTAGGGTTAGGGGACGGGGACGGTTTAGGGTCCAGGTGAGGGTACGGCAACGCTTTAGGGGGAGCGTGCGTGTGAGGGCGCGGGTTAGTGTTAGCGTACGGGTTAGGGTTACGGGACGGGTGAGGGTCCGGCTTCGGGGAAGGGTTAGGGTTAGGGTTCGGTCTAGGGTTAGGGTTAGGGGACGGGGATGGTTTAGGGTCCAGGTGAGGGTACGGCAACGCTTTAGTGGGAGCGTGCGTGTGAGGGCGCGGATTAGTGTTAGCGTACGGGTTAGGATTAGGGGACGGGTGAGGGTCAGGCTTCGGGGAAGGGTTAGGGTTACGGTTCGGGCTAGGGTTAGGGTTAGGGGACGGGGACGGTTTAGGGTCCAGGTGAGGGTACGGCAACGCTTTAGGGGGAGTGTGCGTGTGAGGGCGCGGGTTAGTGTTAGCGTACGCGTTAGGATTAGGGGACGGGTGAGGGTCAGGCTTCGGGGAAGGGTTAGGGTTAGGGTTCGGGCTAGGGTTAGGGTTAGGGGACGGGGACGGTTTAGGGTCCAGGTGAGGGTACGGCAACGCTTTAGGGGGAGCGTGCGTGTGAGGGCGCGGGTTAGTGTTAGCGTACGGGTTAGGATTAGGGGACGGGTGAGGGTCAGGCTTCGGGGAAGGGTTAGGGTTAGGGTTCGGGCTAGGGTTAGGGTTAGGGGACGGGGACGGTTTAGGGTCCAGGTGAGGGTACAGCAACGCTTTAGGGGGAGCGTGCGTGTGAGGGCGCGGGTTAGTGTTAGGGTATGGGTTAGGATTAGGGGACGGGTGAGGACAGGCTTCGGGGAAGGGTTAGGGTTAGGGTTTGGGCTAGGGTTAGGGTTAGGGGACGGGGACGGTTTAGGGTCCAGGTGAGGGTACGGCAATGCTTTAGGGGGAGCGTGCGTGTGAGGGCGCGCGATAGTGTTAGCGTACGGCTTAGGATTAAGGGACGGGTGAGGGTCAGGCTTCGGGGAAGGGTTAGGGTTAGGGTTCGGGCTAGGGTTAGGGTTAGGGGACGGGGACGGTTTAGGGTCCAGGTGAGGGTATGGCAACGCTTTAGGGGGAGCGTGCGTGTGAGGGCGCGGGTTAGTGTTAGGGTATGGGCTAGGATTAGGGGACGGGTGAGGGTCAGGCTTCGGGAAAGGGTTAGGGATAGGGTTCGGGCTAGGGTTAGGGTTAGGGGACGGGGACGGTTTAGGGTCCAGGTGAGGGTACGGCAACGCTTTAGGGGGAGCGTGCGTGTGAGGGCGCGGGTTAGTGTTAGCGTACGGGTTAGGATTAGGGGACGGGTGAGGGTCAGGCTTCGGAGAAGGGTTAGGGTTAGGGTTCGGGCTAGGGTTAGGGTTAGGGGACGGGGACGGTTTAGGGTCCAGGTGATGGTACGGCAACGCTTTAGGGGGAGCGTGCGTGTGAGGGCGCGGGTTAGTGTTAGCGTACGGGTTAGGATTAGGGGACGGGTGAGGGTCAGGCTTCGGGGAAGGGTTAGGGTTAGGGTTCGGGCTAGGGTTAGGGTTAGGGGACGGGGACGGTTTAGGGTCCAGGTGAGGGTACGGCAACGCTTTAGGGGGAGCGTGCGTGTGAGGGCGCGGGTTAGTGTTAGCGTACGGGTTAGGATTAGGGGACGGGTGAGGGTCAGGCTTCGGGGAAGGGTTAGGGTTACGGTTCGGGCTAGGGTTATGGTTAGGGGACGGGGACGGTTTAGGGTCCAGGTGAGGGTACGACAACGCTTTAGGGGGAGCGTGCGTGTGAGGGCGCGGGTTAGTGTTAGCGTATGGTTTAGGATTAGGGGACGGGTGAGGGTCAGGCTTCGGGGAAGGGTTAGGGTTAGGGTTCGGGCTAGGGTTAGGGTTCGGGAACGGGGACGGTTTAGGGTCCAGGTGAGGGTACGGCAACGCTTTAGGGGGAGCGTGCGTGTTAGGGCACGGGTTAATGTTAGCGTACGGGTGAGGATTACGGGACGGATGAGGGTCAGGCTTCGGGGAAGGCTTAGTGTTAGGGTTCGGGCTAGGTTTAGGGTTAGGGGACGGGGACGGTTTAGGGTCCAGGTGAGGGTACGGCAACGCTTTAGGGGGGCGTGCGTGTGAGGGCGCGGGTTAGTGTTAGCGTACGGGTTAGGATTACGGGACGGTTGAGGGTCCGGCTTCGGGTAAGGGTTAGGGTTAGGGTTCGGGCTAGGGTTAGGGTTAGGGTACGGGGATGGTTTAGGGTCCAGGTGAGGGTACGGCAACGCTTTAGGGGGAGCGTGCGTGTGAGGGCGCGGGTTAGTGTTAGCGTACGGGTTAGGATTAGGGGACGGGTGAGGGTCAGGCTTCGGGGAAGGGTTAGGGTTACGGTTCGGGCTAGGGTTAGGGTTAGGGGACGGGGACGGTTTAGGGTCCAGGTGAGGGTACGGCAACGCTTTAGGGGGAGCGTGCGTGTGAGGGCGCGGGTTAGTGTTAGCGTACGCGTTAGGATTAGGGGACGGGTGAGGGTCAGGCTTCGGGGAAGGGTTAGGGTTAGGGTTCGGGCTAGGGTTAGGGTTAGGGGACGAGGACGGTTTAGGGTCCAGGTGAGGGTACGGCAACGCTTTAGGGGGAGCGTGCGTGTGAGGGCGCAGGTTAGTGTTAGCGTACGGGTTAGGATTAGGGGACGGGTGAGGGTCAGGCTTCGGGGAAGGCTTAGGGTTAGGGTTCGGGCTAGGGTTAGGGTTAGGGGACGGGGACGGTTTAGGGTCCAGGTGAGGGTACGGCAACGCTTTAGGGGGAGCGTGCGTGTGAGGGCGCGGGTTAGTGTTAGCGTACGGGTTAGGATTAGGGGACGGGTGAGGGTCAGGCTTCGGGGAAGGGTTAGGGTTAGGGTTCGGGCTAGGGTTAGGGTTAGGGGACGGGGACGGTTTAGGGTCCAGGTGAGGGTACGGCAACGCTTTAGGGGGAGCGTGCGTGTGAGGGCGCGGGTTAGTGTTAGGGTATGGGTTAGGATTAGGGGACGGGTGAGGGTCAGGCTTCGGGGAAGGGTTAGGGTTAGGGTTCGGGCTAGGGTTAGGGTTAGGGGACGGGGACGGTTTAGGGTCCAGGTGAGGGTACGGCAACGCTTTAGGGGGAGCGTGCGTGTGAGGGCGCACGATAGTGTTAGCGTACGGCTTAGGATTAAGGGACGGGTGAGGGTCAGGCTTCGGGGAAGGGTTAGGGATAGGGTTCGGGCTAGGGTTAGGGTTAGGGGACGGGGACGGTTTAGGGTCCAGGTGAGGGTACGGCAACGCTTTAGGGGGAGCGTGCGTGTGAGGGCGCGGGTTAGTGTTAGGGTATGGGTTAGGATTAGGGGACGGGTGAGGGTCAGGCTTCGGGGAAGGGTTAGGGTTAGGGTTCGGGCTAGGGTTAGGGTTAGGGGACGGGGACGGTTTAGGGTCCAGGTGAGGGTACGGCAACGCTTTAGGGGGAGCGTGCGTGTGAGGGCGCGGGTTAGTGTTAGCGTACGGGTTAGGATTAGGGGACGGGTGAGGGTCAGGCTTCGGGGAAGGGTTAGGGTTAGGGTTCGGGCTAGGGTTAGGGTTAGGGGACGGGGATGGTTTAGGGTCCAGGTGAGGGTACGGCAATGCTTTAGGGGGAGCGTGCGTGTGAGGGCGCGGGTTAGTGTTAGCGTACGGGTTAGGATTATGGGACGGGTGAGGGTCAGGCTTCGGGGAAGGGTTAGGGTTAGGGTTCGGGCTAGGGTTAGGGTTAGGGGACGGGGACGGTTTAGGGTCCAGGTGAGGGTACGGCAATGCTTTACGGGGAGCGTGCGTGTGAGGGCGCGGGTTAGTGTTAGCGTACGGGTTAGGATTAGGGGACGGGTGAGGGTCAGGCTTCGGGGAAGGGTTAGGGTTACGGTTCGGGCTAGGGTTATGGTTAGGGGACGGGGACGGTTTAGGGTCCAGGTGAGGGTACGGCAACGCTTTAGGGGGAGCGTGCGTGTGAGGGCGCGGGTTAGTGTTAGCGTATGGTTTAGGATTAGGGGACGGGTGAGGGTCAGGCTTCGGGGAAGGGTTAGGGTTAGGGTTCGGGCTAGGGTTAGGGTTCGGGGACGGGGACGGTTTCGGGTCCAGGTGAGGGTACGGCAACGCTTTAGGGGGAGCGTGCGTGTGAGGGCGCGGGTTAATGTTAGCGTACGGGTGAGGATTACGGGACGGGTGAGGGTCAGGCTTCGGGGAAGGGTTAGTGTTATGGTTCGGGCTAGGTTTAGGGTTAGGGGACGGGGACGGTTTAGGGTCCAGGTGAGGGTACGGCAACGCTTTAGGGGGAGCGTGCGTGTGAGGGCGCGGGTTAGTGTTAGCGTACGGGTTAGGATTACGGGACGGGTGAGGGTCCGGCTTCGGGGAAGGGTTAGGGTTAGGGTTCGGTCTAGGGTTAGGGTTATGGGACGGGGATGGTTTAGGGTCCAGGTGAGGGTACGGCAACGCTTTAGGGGGAGCGTGCGTGTGAGGGCGCGGGTTAGTGTTAGCGTACGGGTTAGGATAGGGGACGGGTGAGGGTCAGATTTCGGGGAAGGGTTAGGGTTACGGTTCGGGCTAGGGTTAGGGTTAGGGGACGGGGACGGTTTAGGGTCCAGGTGAGGGTACGGCAACGCTTTAGGGGGAGCGTGCGTGTGAGGGCGCGGGTTAGTGTTAGCGTACGCGTTAGGATTAGGGGACGGGTGAGGGTCAGGCTTCGGGGAAGGGTTAGGGTTAGGTTTCGGGCTAGGGTTAGGGTTAGGGGACGAGGACGGTTTAGGGTCCAGGTGAGGGTACGGCAACGCTTTAGGGGGAGCGTGCGTGTGAGGGCGCGGGTTAGTGTTAGCGTACGTGTTAGGATTAGGGGACGGGTGAGGGTCAGGCTTCGGGGAAGGGTTAGGGTTAGGGTTCGGGCTAGGGTTAGGGTTAGGGGACGGGGACGGTTTAGGGTCCAGGTGAGGGTACGGCAACGCTTTAGGGGGAGCGTGCGTGTGAGGGCGCGGGTTAGTGTTAGCGTACGGGTTAGGATTAGGGGACGGGTGAGGGTCAGGCTTCGGGGAAGGGTTAGGGTTAGGGTTCGGTCTAGGGTTAGGGTTAGGGGACGGGGACGGTTTAGGGTCCAGGTGAGGGTACGGCAACGCTTTAGGGGGAGCGTGCGTGTGAGGGCGCGGGTTAGTGTTAGCGTACGGGTTAGGATTAGGGGACGGGTGAGGGTCAGGCTTCGGGGAAGGGTTAGGGTTAGGGTTCGGGCTAGGGTTAGGGTTAGGGGACGGGGACGGTTTAGGGTCCAGGTGAGGGTACGGCAACGCTTTAGGGAGAGCGTGCGTGTGAGGGCGCGTGATAGTGTTAGCGTACGGCTTAGTTTTAAGGGACGGGTGAGGGTCAGGCTTCGGGGAAGGGTTAGGGTTAGGGTTCGGGCTAGGGTTAGGGTTAGGGGACAGGGACGGTTTAGGGTCCAGGTGAGGGTACGGCAACGCTTTAGGGGGAGCGTGCGTGTGAGGGCGCGGGTTAGTGTTAGCGTACGGGTTAGGTTTAGGGGACGGGTGAGGGTCAGGCTTCGGAGAAGTGTTAGGGTTAGGGTTCGGGCTAGGGTTAGGGTTAGGGGACGGGGACGGTTTAGGGTCCAGGTGAGGGTACGGCAACGCTTTAGGGGGAGCGTGCGTGTGAGGGCGCGGGTTAGTGTTAGCGTACGGGTTAGGATTAGGGGACGGGTGAGGGTCAGGCTTCGGGGAAGTGTTAGGGTTAGGGTTAGGGCTAGGGTTAGGGTTAGGGGACGGGGACGGTTTAGGGTCAAGGTGAGGGTACGGCAATGCTTTAGGGGGAGCGTGCGTGTGAGGGCGCGGTTTAGTGTTAGCGTACAGGTTAGGATTAGGGGACGGGTGAGGGTCAGGCTTCGGGGAAGGGTTAGGGTTACGGTTCGGGCTAGGGTTAGGGTTAGGGGACGGGGACGGTTTAGGGTCCAGGTGAGGGTACGGCAACGCTTTAGGGGGAGCGTGCGTGTGAGGGCGCGGGTTAGTGTTAGCGTACGGGCTAGGATTAGGGGACGGGTGAGGGTCAGGCTTCGGGGAAGGGTTAGGGTTAGGGTTCGGGCTAGGGTTAGGGTTAGGGGACGGGGACGGTTTAGGGCCCAGGTGAGGGTACGGCAACGCTTTAGGGGGAGCGTGCGTGTGAGGGCGCGGATCAGTGTTAGCCTACGGGGTAGGATTAGGGGACGGTTGAGGGTCTTGCTTCGGGGAAGGGTTAGGGTTAGGGTTCGGGCTAGGGTTAGGGTTAGGTGACGAGAACGGTTTAGGGTCCAGGTGAGGGTATGGCAACGCTTTATGTGGAGCGTGCGTGTGAGGGCGCGGGTTAGTGTTAGCGTATGGGTTAGGATTAGGGGACGGGTGAGGGTCAGGCTTCGGGGAAGGGTTAGGGTTAGGGTTCGGGCTAGGGTTAGGGTTAGGGGACGGGGACGGTTTAGGGTCCAGGTGAGGGTACGGCAACGCTTTAGGGGGAGCGTGCGTGTGAGGTCGCGGGTTAGTGTTAGCGTACGGGTTAGGATTAGGGGACGGGTGAGGGTCAGGCTTCGGGGAAGGGTTACGGTTAGGGTTCGGGCTAGGGTTAGGGTTAGGGGACGGGGACGGGGACGGTTTAGGGTCCAGGTAAGGGTACGGCAACGCTTTAGTGGGAGCGTGCATGTGAGGGTGCGGGTTAGTGTTAGGTTACGGGTTAGGATTAAGGGACGGTTGAGGGTCATGCTTCGGGGAAGGGTTAGGGTTAGGGTTCGGGCTAGGGTTAGGGTTAGGTGACGGGGACGGTTTAGGGTCCAGGTGAGGGTACGGCAACGCTTTAGGGGGAGCGTGCGTGTGAGGGCGCGGGTTAGTGTTAGCGTACGGGTTAGGATTAGGGGACGGGTGAGGGTCAGGCTTCGGGGAAGGGTTAGGGTTAGGGTTAGGGCTAGGGTTAGGGTTAAGGTACGGGGACGGTTTAGGGTCCAGGTGAGGGTACGGCAACGCTTTAGGGGGAGCGTGCGTGTGAGGGCGCGGGTTAGTGTTAGCGTACGGGTTAGGATTAGGGGACAGGTGAGGGTCAGGCTTCGGGGAATTGTTATGGTTAGGGTTCGGGCTAGGGTTAGAGTTAGGGGACGGGGACGGTTTAGGGTCCAGGTGAGGGTACGTCAACGCTTTAGGGGGAGCGTGCGTGTGAGGGCGCGGGTTAGTGTTAGGGTATGGGTTAGGATTAGGGGACGGGTGAGGGTCAGGCTTCGGGGAAGGGTTAGGTTTAGGGTTCGGGCTAGGGTTAGGGTTAGGGGACGGGGACGGTTTAGGGTCCAGGTGAGGGTACGGCAACGCTTTAGGGGGAGCGTGCGTGTGAGGGCGCGGGTTAGTGTTAGCGTACGGGTTAGGATTAGGGGACGGGTGAGGGTCAGGCTTCGGGGAAGGGTTAGGGTTAGGGTTCGGGCTAGGGTTAGGGTTAGGGGACGGGGACGGTTTAGGGTCCAGGTGAGGGTACGGCAACGCTTTAGGGAGAGCGTGCGTGTGAGGGCGCGCGATAGTGTTAGCGTACGGCTTAGGATTAAGGGACGGGTGAGGGTCAGGCTTCGGGGAAGGGTTAGGGTTAGGGTTCGGGCTAGGGTTAGGGTTAGGGGACGGGGACGGTTTAGGGTCCAGGTGAGGGTACGGCAACGCTTTAGGGGGAGCGTTCGTGTGAGGGCGCGGGTTAGTGTTAGGGTATGGGTTAGGATTAGGGGACGGGTGAGGGTAAGGCTTCGGGGAAGGGTTAGGGTTAGGGTTCGGGCTAGGGTTAGGGTTAGGGGACGGGGACGGTTTAGGGTCCAGGTGAGGGTACGGCAACGCTTTAGGGGGAGCGTGCCTGTGAGGGCGCGGGTTAGTGTTAGCGTACGGGTTAGGTTTAGGGGACGGGTGAGGGTCAGGCTTCGGAGAATGGTTAGGGTTAGGGTTCGGGCTAGGGTTAGGGTTAGGGGACAGGGACGGTTTAGGGTCCAGGTGAGGGTACGGCAACGCTTTAGGGGGAGCGTGCGTGTGAGGGCGCGGGTTAGTGTTAGCGTACGGGTTAGGATTAGGGGACGGGTGAGGGTCAGGCTTCGGGGAAGGGTTAGGGTTAGGGTTAGGGCTAGGGTTAGGGTTAGGGGACGGGGACGGTTTAGGGTCCAGGTGAGGGTACGGCAACGCTTTAGGGGGAGCGTGCGTGTGAGGGCGCGGGTTAGTGTTAGCGTACGGGTTAGGATTAGGGGACGGGTGAGGGCCAAGCTTCGGGGAAGGGTTAGGGTTAGGGTTCGGGCTAGGGTTAGAGTTAGGGGACGGGGACGGTTTAGGGTCCAGGTGAGGGTACGGCAACGCTTTAGGGGGAGCGTGCGTGTGAGGGCGCGGGTTAGTGTTAGGGTATGGGTTAGGATTATGGGACGGGTGAGGGTCAGGCTTCGGGGAAGGGTTAGGTTTAGGGTTCGGGCTAGGGTTAGGGTTAGGGGACGGGGACGGTTTAGGGTCCAGGTGAGGGTACGGCAACGCTTTAGGGGGAGCGTGCGTGTGAGGGCGCGGGTTAGTGTTAGCGTACGGGTTAGGATTAGGGGACGGGTGAGGGTCAGGCTTCGGGGAAGGGTTAGGGTTAGGGTTCGGGCTAGGGTTAGGGTTAGGGGACGGGGATGGTTTAGGGTCCAGGTGAGGGTACGGCAACGCTTTAGGGGGAGCGTGCGTGTGAGGGCGCGGGTTAGTGTTAGCGTACGGGTTAGGATTACGGGACGGGTGAGTGTCAGGCTTCGGGGAAGGGTTAGGGTTAGGGTTAGGGCTAGGGTTAGGGTTAGGGGACGGGGACGGTTTAGGGTCCAGGTGAGGGTACGGCAACGCTTTAGGGGGAGCGTGCGTGTGAGGGCGCACGATAGTGTTAGCGTACGGCTTAGGATTAATGGACGGGTGAGGGTCAGGCTTCGGGGAAGGGTTAGGGATAGGGTTCGGGCTAGGGTTAGGGTTAGGGGACGGGGACGGTTTAGGGTCCAGGTGAGGGTACGGCAACGCTTTAGGGGGAGCGTGCGTGTGAGGGCGCGGGTTAGTGTTAGGGTATGGGTTAGGATTAGGGGACGGGTGAGGGTCAGGCTTCGGGGAAGGGTTAGGGTTAGGGTTCGGGCTAGGGTTAGGGTTAGGGGACGGGGACGGTTTAGGGTCCAGGTGAGGGTATGGCAACGCTTTAGGGGGAGCGTGCGTGTGAGGGCGCGGGTTAGTGTTAGCGTACGGGTTAGGATTAGGGGACGGGTGAGGGTCAGGCTTCGTGGAAGGGTTAGGGTTAGGGTTCGGGCTAGGGTTAGGGTTAGGGGACGGGGACGGTTTAGGGTCCAGGTGAGGGTACGGCAACGCTTTAGGGGGAGCGTGCGTGTGAGGGCGCACGATAGTGTTAGCGTACGGCTTAGGATTAAGGGACGGGTGAGGGTCAGGCTTCGGGGAAGGGTTAGGGATAGGGTTCGGGCTAGGGTTAGGGTTAGGGGACGGGGACGGTTTAGGGTCCAGGTGAGGGTACGGCAACGCTTTAGGGGGAGCGTGCGTGTGAGGGCGCGGGTTAGTGTTAGGGTATGGGTTAGGATTAGGGGACGGGTGAGGGTCAGGCTTCGGGGAAGGGTTAGGGTTAGGGTTCGGGCTAGGGTTAGGGTTAGGGGACGGGGACGGTTTAGGGTCCAGGTGAGGGTACGGCAACGCTTTAGGGGGAGCGTGCGTGTGAGGGCGCGGGTTAGTGTTAGCGTACGGGTTAGGATTAGGGGACGGGTGAGGGTCAGGCTTCGGGGAAGGGTTAGGGTTAGGGTTCGGGCTAGGGTTAGGGTTAGGGGACGGGGATGGTTTAGGGTCCAGGTGAGGGTACGGCAATGCTTTAGGGGGAGCGTGCGTGTGAGGGCGCGGGTTAGTGTTAGCGTACGGGTTAGGATTATGGGACGGGTGAGGGTCAGGCTTCGGGGAAGGGTTAGGGTTAGGGTTCGGGCTAGGGTTAGGGTTAGGGGACGGGGACGGTTTAGGGTCCAGGTGAGGGTACGGCAACGCTTTAGGGGGAGCGTGCGTGTGAGGGCGCGGGTTAGTGTTAGCGTACGGGTTAGGATTAGGGGACGGGTGAGGGTCAGGCTTCGGGGAAGGGTTAGGGTTACGGTTCGGGCTAGGGTTATGGTTAGGGGACGGGGACGGTTTAGGGTCCAGGTGAGGGTACGGCAACGCTTTAGGGGGAGCGTGCGTGTGAGGGCGCGGGTTAGTGTTAGCGTATGGTTTAGGATTAGGGGACGGGTGAGGGTCAGGCTTCGGGGAAGGGTTAGGGTTAGGGTTCGGGCTAGGGTTAGGGTTTGGGGACGGGGACGGTTTCGGGTCCAGGTGAGGGTACGGCAACGCTTTAGGGGGAGCGTGCGTGTGAGGGCGCGGGTTAATGTTAGCGTACGGGTGAGGATTACGGGACGGGTGAGGGTCAGGCTTCGGGGAAGGGTTAGTGTTATGGTTCGGGCTAGGTTTAGGGTTAGGGGACGGGGACGGTTTAGGGTCCAGGTGAGGGTACGGCAACGCTTTAGGGGGAGCGTGCGTGTGAGGGCGCGGGTTAGTGTTAGCGTACGGGTTAGGATTACGGGACGGGTGAGGGTCCGGCTTCGGGGAAGGGTTAGGGTTAGGGTTCGGTCTAGGGTTAGGGTTATGGGACGGGGATGGTTTAGGGTCCAGGTGAGGGTACGGCAACGCTTTAGGGGGAGCGTGCGTGTGAGGGCGCGGGTTAGTGTTAGCGTACGGGTTAGGATAGGGGACGGGTGAGGGTCAGATTTCGGGGAAGGGTTAGGGTTACGGTTCGGGCTAGGGTTAGGGTTAGGGGACGGGGACGGTTTAGGGTCCAGGTGAGGGTACGGCAACGCTTTAGGGGGAGTGTGCGTGTGAGGGCGCGGGTTAGTGTTAGCGTACGCGTTAGGATTAGGGGACGGGTGAGGGTCAGGCTTCGGGGAAGGGTTAGGGTTAGGTTTCGGGCTAGGGTTAGGGTTAGGGGACGAGGACGGTTTAGGGTCCAGGTGAGGGTACGGCAACGCTTTAGGGGGAGCGTGCGTGTGAGGGCGCGGGTTAGTGTTAGCGTACGGGTTAGGATTAGGGGACGGGTGAGGGTCAGGCTTCGGGGAAGGGTTAGGGTTAGGGTTCGGGCTAGGGTTAGGGTTAGGGGACGGGGACGGTTTAGGGTCCAGGTGAGGGTACGGCAACGCTTTAGGGGGAGCGTGCGTGTGAGGGCGCGGGTTAGTGTTAGCGTACGGGTTAGGATTAGGGGACGGGTGAGGGTCAGGCTTCGGGGAAGGGTTAGGGTTAGGGTTCGGTCTAGGGTTAGGGTTAGGGGACGGGGACGGTTTAGGGTCCAGGTGAGGGTACGGCAACGCTTTAGGGGGAGCGTGCGTGTGAGGGCGCGGGTTAGTGTTAGCGTACGGGTTAGGATTAGGGGACGGGTGAGGGTCAGGCTTCGGGGAAGGGTTAGGGTTAGGGTTCGGGCTAGGGTTAGGGTTAGGGGACGGGGACGGTTTAGGGTCCAGGTGAGGGTACGGCAACGCTTTAGGGAGAGCGTGCGTGTGAGGGCGCGTGATAGTGTTAGCGTACGGCTTAGGTTTAAGGGACGGGTGAGGGTCAGGCTTCGGGGAAGGGTTAGGGTTAGGGTTCGGGCTAGGGTTAGGGTTAGGGGACAGGGACGGTTTAGGGTCCAGGTGAGGGTACGGCAACGCTTTAGGGGGAGCGTGCGTGTGAGGGCGCGGGTTAGTGTTAGCGTACGGGTTAGGTTTAGGGGACGGGTGAGGGTCAGGCTTCGGAGAAGGGTTAGGGTTAGGGTTCGGGCTAGGGTTAGGGTTAGGGGACGGGGACGGTTTAGGGTCCAGGTGAGGGTACGGCAACGCTTTAGGGGGAGCGTGCGTGTGAGGGCGCGGGTTAGTGTTAGCGTACGGGTTAGGATTAGGGGACGGGTGAGGGTCAGGCTTCGGGGAAGTGTTAGGGTTAGGGTTAGGGCTAGGGTTAGGGTTAGGGGACGGGGACGGTTTAGGGTCAAGGTGAGGGTACGGCAATGCTTTAGGGGGAGCGTGCGTGTGAGGGCGCGGTTTAGTGTTAGCGTACAGGTTAGGATTAGGGGACGGGTGAGGGTCAGGCTTCGGGGAAGGGTTAGGGTTACGGTTCGGGCTAGGGTTAGGGTTAGGGGACGGGGACGGTTTAGGGTCCAGGTGAGGGTACGGCAACGCTTTAGGGGGAGCGTGCGTGTGAGGGCGCGGGTTAGTGTTAGCGTACGGGCTAGGATTAGGGGACGGGTGAGGGTCAGGCTTCGGGGAAGGGTTAGGGTTAGGGTTCGGGCTAGGGTTAGGGTTAGGGGACGGGGACGGTTTAGGGACCAGGTGAGGGTACGGCAACGCTTTAGGGGGAGCGTGCGTGTGAGGGCGCGGATCAGTGTTAGCCTACGGGGTAGGATTAGGGGACGGTTGAGGGTCTTGCTTCGGGGAAGGGTTAGGGTTAGGGTTCGGGCTAGGGTTAGGGTTAGGTGACGAGAACGGTTTAGGGTCCAGGTGAGGGTATGGCAACGCTTTATGTGGAGCGTGCGTGTGAGGGCGCGGGTTAGTGTTAGCGTACGGGTTAGGATTAGGGGACGGGTGAGGGTCAGGCTTCGGGGAAGGGTTAGGGTTAGGGTTCGGGCTAGGGTTAGGGTTAGGGGACGGGGACGGTTTAGGGTCCAGGTGAGGGTACGGCAACGCTTTAGGGGGAGCGTGCGTGTGAGGTCGCGGGTTAGTGTTAGCGTACGGGTTAGGATTAGGGGACGGGTGAGGGTCAGGCTTCGGGGAAGGGTTACGGTTAGGGTTCGGGCTAGGGTTAGGGTTAGGGGACGGGGACGGGGACGGTTTAGGGTCCAGGTAAGGGTACGGCAACGCTTTAGTGGGAGCGTGCATGTGAGGGTGCGGGTTAGTGTTAGGTTACGGGTTAGGATTAAGGGACGGTTGAGGGTCATGCTTCGGGGAAGGGTTAGGGTTAGGGTTCGGGCTAGGGTTAGGGTTAGGTGACGGGGACGGTTTAGGGTCCAGGTGAGGGTACGGCAACGCTTTAGGGGGAGCGTGCGTGTGAGGGCGCGGGTTAGTGTTAGCGTACGGGTTAGGATTAGGGGACGGGTGAGGGTCAGGCTTCGGGGAAGGGTTAGGGTTAGTGTTAGGGCTAGGGTTAGGGTTAAGGTACGGGGACGGTTTAGGGTCCAGGTGAGGGTACGGCAACGCTTTAGGGGGAGCGTGCGTGTGAGGGCGCGGGTTAGTGTTAGCGTACGGGTTAGGATTAGGGGACGGGTGAGGGTCAGGCTTCGGGGAATTGTTATGGTTAGGGTTCGGGCTAGGGTTAGAGTTAGGGGACGGGGACGGTTTAGGGTCCAGGTGAGGGTACGGCAACGCTTTAGGGGGAGCGTGCGTGTGAGGGCGCGGGTTAGTGTTAGGGTATGGGTTAGGATTAGGGGACGGGTGAGGGTCAGGCTTCGGGGAAGGGTTAGGTTTAGGGTTCGGGCTAGGGTTAGGGTTAGGGGACGGGGACGGTTTAGGGTCCAGGTGAGGGTACGGCAACGCTTTAGGGGGAGCGTGCGTGTGAGGGCGCGGGTTAGTGTTAGCGTACGGGTTAGGATTAGGGGACGGGTGAGGGTCAGGCTTCGGGGAAGGGTTAGGGTTAGGGTTCGGGCTAGGGTTAGGGTTAGGGGACGGGGACGGTTTAGGGTCCAGGTGAGGGTACGGCAACGCTTTAGGGAGAGCGTGCGTGTGAGGGCGCGCGATAGTGTTAGCGTACGGCTTAGGATTAAGGGACGGGTGAGGGTCAGGCTTCGGGGAAGGGTTAGGGTTAGGGTTCGGGCTAGGGTTAGGGTTAGGGGACGGGGACGGTTTAGGGTCCAGGTGAGGGTACGGCAACGCTTTAGGGGGAGCGTTCGTGTGAGGGCGCGGGTTAGTGTTAGGGTATGGGTTAGGATTAGGGGACGGGTGAGGGTCAGGCTTCGGGGAAGGGTTAGGGTTAGGGTTCGGGCTAGGGTTAGGGTTAGGGGACGGGGACGGTTTAGGGTCCAGGTGAGGGTACGGCAACGCTTTAGGGGGAGCGTGCGTGTGAGGGCGCGGGTTAGTGTTAGCGTACGGGTTAGGTTTAGGGGACGGGTGAGGGTCAGGCTTCGGAGAAGGGTTAGGGTTAGGGTTCGGGCTAGGGTTAGGGTTAGGGGACGGGGACGGTTTAGGGTCCAGGTGAGGGTACGGCAACGCTTTAGGGGGAGCGTGCGTGTGAGGGCGCGGGTTAGTGTTAGCGTACGGGTTAGGATTAGGGGACGGGTGAGGGTCAGGCTTCGGGGAAGGGTTAGGGTTAGGGTTAGGGCTAGGGTTAGGGTTAGGGGACGGGGACGGTTTAGGGTCCAGGTGAGGGTACGGCAACGCTTTAGGGGGAGCGTGCGTGTGAGGGCGCGGGTTAGTGTTAGCGTACGGGTTAGGATTAGGGGACGGGTGAGGGTCAGGCTTCGGGGAAGGGTTAGGGTTAGGGTTCGGGCTAGGGTTAGAGTTAGGGGACGGGGACGGTTTAGGGTCCAGGTGAGGGTACGGCAACGCTTTAGGGGGAGCGTGCGTGTGAGGGCGCGGGTTAGTGTTAGGGTATGGGTTAGGATTATGGGACGGGTGAGGGTCAGGCTTCGGGGAAGGGTTAGGTTTAGGGTTCGGGCTAGGGTTAGGGTTAGGGGACGGGGACGGTTTAGGGTCCAGGTGAGGGTACGGCAACGCTTTAGGGGGAGCGTGCGTGTGAGGGCGCGGGTTAGTGTTAGCGTACGGGTTAGGATTAGGGGACGGGTGAGGGTCAGGCTTCGGGGAAGGGTTAGGGTTAGGGTTCGGGCTAGGGTTAGGGTTAGGGGACGGGGATGGTTTAGGGTCCAGGTGAGGGTACGGCAACGCTTTAGGGGGAGCGTGCGTGTGAGGGCACGGGTTAGTGTTAGCGTACGGGTTAGGATTACGGGACGGGTGAGTGTCAGGCTTCGGGGAAGGGTTAGGGTTAGGGTTAGGGCTAGGGTTAGGGTTAGGGGACGGGGACGGTTTAGGGTCCAGGTGAGGGTACGGCAACGCTTTAGGGGGAGCGTGCGTGTGAGGGCGCACGATAGTGTTAGCGTACGGCTTAGGATTAATGGACGGGTGAGGGTCAGGCTTCGGGGAAGGGTTAGGGATAGGGTTCGGGCTAGGGTTAGGGTTAGGGGACGGGGACGGTTTAGGGTCCAGGTGAGGGTACGGCAACGCTTTAGGGGGAGCGTGCGTGTGAGGGCGCGGGTTAGTGTTAGGGTATGGGTTAGGATTAGGGGACGGGTGAGGGTCAGGCTTCGGGGAAGGGTTAGGGTTAGGGTTCGGGCTAGGGTTAGGGTTAGGGGACGGGGACGGTTTAGGGTCCAGGTGAGGGTACGGCAACGCTTTAGGGGGAGCGTGCGTGTGAGGGCGCGGGTTAGGGTTAGCGTACGGGTTAGGATTAGGGGACGGGTGAGGGTCAGGCTTCGGGGAAGGGTTAGGGTTAGGGTTCGGGCTAGGGTTAGGGTTAGGGGACGGGGACGGTTTAGGGTCCAGGTGAGGGTACGGCAACGCTTTAGGGGGAGCGTGCGTGTGAGGGCGCGGGTTAGTGTTAGCGTACGGGTTAGGATTAGGGGACGGGTGAGGGTCAGGCTTCGGGGAAGGGTTAGGGTTAGGGTTCGGGCTAGGGTTAGGGTTAGGGGACGGGGACGGTTTAGGGTCCAGGTGAGGGTACGGCAACGCTTTAGGGGGAGCGTGCGTGTGAGGGCGCGGGTTAGTGTTAGCGTACGGGTTAGGATTAGGGGTCGGGTGAGGGTCAGGCTTCGGGGAAGGGTTAGGGTTAGGGTTCGGGCTAGGGTTAGGGTTAGGGGATGGGGACGGTTTCGGGTCCAGGTGAGGGTACGGCAACGCTTTAGGGGGAGCGTGCGTGTGAGGGCGCGGGTTAGTGTTAGCGTACGGGTGAGGATTACGGGACGGGTGAGGGTCAGGCTTCGGGTAGGGTTAGGGTTATGGTTCGGGCTAGGGTTAGGGTTAGGGGACGGGGACGGATTAGGGTCCAGGTGAGGGTACGGCAATGCTTTAGGGGGAGCGTGCGTGTGAGGGCGCGGTTTAGTGTTAGCGTACAGGTTAGGATTAGGGGACGGGTGAGGGTCAGGCTTCGGGGAAGGGTTAGGGTTAGGTTTCGGGCTAGGGTTAGGGTTAGGGGACGGGGACGGTTTAGGGTCCAGGTGAGGGTACGGCAACGCTTTAGGGGGAGCGTGCGTGTGAGGGCGCGGGTTAGTGTTAGCGTACGGGTTAGGTTTAGGGGACGGGTGAGGGTCAGGCTTCGGGGAAGGGTTAGGGTTAGGGTTCGGGCTAGGGTTAGGGTTAGGGGACGGGGACGGTTTAGGGTCCAGGTGAGGGTACGGCAACGCTTTAGGGGGAGCGTGCGTGTGAGGGCGCGGGTTAGTGTTAGCGTACGGGTTAGGATTAGGGGACGGGTGAGGGTCAGGCTTCGGGGAAGGGTTAGGGTTAGGTTTCGGGCTAGGGTTAGGGTTAGGGGACGAGGACGGTTTAGGGTCCAGGTGAGGGTACGGCAACGCTTTAGGGGGAGCGTGCGTGTGAGGGCGCGGGTTAGTGTTAGCGTACGGGTTAGGATTAGGGGACGGGTGAGGGTCAGGCTTCGGGGAAGGGTTAGGGTTAGGGTTCGGGCTAGGGTTAGGGTTAGGGGACGGGGACGGTTTAGGGTCCAGGTGAGGGTACGGCAACGCTTTAGGGGGAGCGTACGTGTGAGGGCGCGGGTTAGTGTTAGCGTACGGGTTAGGTTTAGGGGACGGGTGAGGGTCAGGCTTCGGGGAAGGGTTAGGGTTAGGGTTCGGGCTAGGGTTAGGGTTAGGGGACGGGGACGGTTTAGGGTCCAGGTGAGGGTACGGCAACGCTTTAGGGGGAGCGTGCGTGTGAGGGCGCGGGTTAGTGTTAGCGTACGGGTTAGGATTAGGGGACGGGTGAGGGTCAGGCTTCGGGGAAGGGTTAGGGTTAGGTTTCGGGCTAGGGTTAGGGTTAGGGGACGAGGACGGTTTAGGGTCCAGGTGAGGGTACGGCAACGCTTTAGGGGGAGCGTGCGTGTGAGGGCGCGGGTTAGTGTTAGCGTACGGGTTAGGATTAGGGGACGGGTGAGGGTCAGGCTTCGGGGAAGGGTTAGGGTTAGGGTTCGGGCTAGGGTTAGGGTTAGGGGACGGGGACGGTTTAGGGTCCAGGTGAGGGTACGGCAACGCTTTAGGGGGAGCGTGCGTGTGAGGGCGCGGGTTAGTGTTAGCGTACGGGTTAGGATTAGGGGACGGGTGAGGGTCAGGCTTCCGGGAAGGGTTAGGGTTAGGGTTCGGGTTAGGGTTAGGTTTAGGGGACGGGGACGGTTTAGGGTCCAGGTGAGGGTACGGCAGCGCTTTAGGGAGAGCGTGCGTGTGAGGGTGCGTGATAGTGTTAGCGTATGGCTTAGGATTAAGGGACGGGTGAGGGTCAGGCTTCGGGGAAGGGTTAGGGTTAGGGTTCGGGCTAGGGTTAGGGTTAGGGGACGGGGACGGTTTAGGGTCCAGGTGAGGGTACGGCAACGCTTTAGGGGGAGCGTGCGTGTGAGGGCGCGGGTTAGTGTTAGCGTACGGGTTAGGTTTAGGGGACGGGTGAGGGTCAGGCTTCGGAGAAGGGTTAGGGTTAGGGTTCGGGCTAGGGTTAGGGTTAGGGGACGGGGACGGTTTAGGGTCCAGGTGAGGGTACGGCAACGCTTTAGGGGGAGCGTGCGTGTGAGGGCGCGGGTTAGTGTTAGCGTACGGGTTAGGATTAGTGGACGGGTGAGGGTCAGGCTTCGGGGAAGGGTTAGGGTTAGGGTTAGGGCTAGGGTTAGGGTTAGGGGACGGGGACGGTTTAGGGTCCAGGTGAGGGTACGGCAACGCTTTAGGGGGAGCGTGCGTGTGAGGGCGCGGGTTAGTGTTAGCGTACGGGTTAGGATTAGGGGACGGGTGAGGGTCAGGCTTCGGGGAAGGGTTAGGGTTAGGGTTCGGGCTAGGGTTAGAGTTAGGGGACGGGGACGGTTTAGGGTCCAGGTGAGGGTACGGCAACGCTTTAGGGGGAGCGTGCGTGTGAGGGCGCGGGTTAGTGTTAGGGTATGGGTTAGGATTAGGGGACGGGTGAGGGTCAGGCTTCGGGGAAGGGTTAGGTTTAGGGTTCGGGCTAGGGTTAGGGTTAGGGGACGGGGACGGTTTAGGGTCCAGGTGAGGGTACGGCAACGCTTTAGGGGGAGCGTACGTGTGAGGGCGCGGGTTAGTGTTAGCGTACGGGTTAGGATTAGGGGACGGGTGAGGGTCAGGCTTCGGGAAAGGGTTAGGGTTAGGGTTCGGGCTAGGGTTAGGGTTAGGGGACGGGGACGGTTTAGGGTCCAGGTGAGGGTACGGCAACGCTTTAGGGGGAGCGTGCGTGTGAGGGCGCGGGTTAGTGTTAGCGTACGGGTTAGGATTAGGGGACGGGTGAGGGTCAGGCTTCGGGGAAGGGTTAGGGTTAGGGTTCGGGCTAGGGTTAGGGTTAGGGGACGGGGACGGTTTAGGGTCCAGGTGAGGGTACGGCAACGCTTTAGGGGGAGCGTGCGTGTGAGGGCGCACGATAGTGTTAGCGTACGGCTTAGGATTAAGGGACGGGTGAGGGTCAGGCTTCGGGGAAGGGTTAGGGATAGGGTTCGGGCTAGGGTTAGGGTTAGGGGACGGGGACGGTTTAGGGTCCAGGTGAGGGTACGGCAACGCTTTAGGGGGAGCGTGCGTGTGAGGGCGCGGGTTAGTGTTAGTGTATGGGTTAGGATTAGGGGACGGGTGAGGGTCAGGCTTCGGGGAAGGGTTAGGGTTAGGGTTCGGGCTAGGGTTAGGGTTAGGGGACGGGGACGGTTTAGGGTCCAGGTGAGGGTACGGCAACGCTTTAGGGGGAGCGTGCGTGTGAGGGCGCGGGTTAGTGTTAGCGTACGGGTTAGGATTAGGGGTCGGGTGAGGGTCAGGCTTCGGGGAAGGGTTAGGGTTAGGGTTCGGGCTAGGGTTAGGGTTAGGGGATGGGGACGGTTTCGGGTCCAGGTGAGGGTACGGCAACGCTTTAGGGGGAGCGTGCGTGTGAGGGCGCGGGTTAGTGTTAGCGTACGGGTGAGGATTACGGGACGGGTGAGGGTCAGGCTTCGGGTAGGGTTAGGGTTATGGTTCGGGCTAGGGTTAGGGTTAGGGGACGGGGACGGATTAGGGTCCAGGTGAGGGTACGGCAATGCTTTAGGGGGAGCGTGCGTGTGAGGGCGCGGTTTAGTGTTAGCGTACAGGTTAGGATTAGGGGACGGGTGAGGGTCAGGCTTCGGGGAAGGGTTAGGGTTAGGTTTCGGGCTAGGGTTAGGGTTAGGGGACGGGGACGGTTTAGGGTCCAGGTGAGGGTACGGCAACGCTTTAGGGGGAGCGTGCGTGTGAGGGCGCGGGTTAGTGTTAGCGTACGGGTTAGGTTTAGGGGACGGGTGAGGGTCAGGCTTCGGGGAAGGGTTAGGGTTAGGGTTCGGGCTAGGGTTAGGGTTAGGGGACGGGGACGGTTTAGGGTCCAGGTGAGGGTACGGCAACGCTTTAGGGGGAGCGTGCGTGTGAGGGCGCGGGTTAGTGTTAGCGTACGGGTTAGGATTAGGGGACGGGTGAGGGTCAGGCTTCGGGGAAGGGTTAGGGTTAGGTTTCGGGCTAGGGTTAGGGTTAGGGGACGAGGACGGTTTAGGGTCCAGGTGAGGGTACGGCAACGCTTTAGGGGGAGCGTGCGTGTGAGGGCGCGGGTTAGTGTTAGCGTACGGGTTAGGATTAGGGGACGGGTGAGGGTCAGGCTTCGGGGAAGGGTTAGGGTTAGGGTTCGGGCTAGGGTTAGGGTTAGGGGACGGGGACGGTTTAGGGTCCAGGTGAGGGTACGGCAACGCTTTAGGGGGAGCGTACGTGTGAGGGCGCGGGTTAGTGTTAGCGTACGGGTTAGGTTTAGGGGACGGGTGAGGGTCAGGCTTCGGGGAAGGGTTAGGGTTAGGGTTCGGGCTAGGGTTAGGGTTAGGGGACGGGGACGGTTTAGGGTCCAGGTGAGGGTACGGCAACGCTTTAGGGGGAGCGTGCGTGTGAGGGCGCGGGTTAGTGTTAGCGTACGGGTTAGGATTAGGGGACGGGTGAGGGTCAGGCTTCGGGGAAGGGTTAGGGTTAGGTTTCGGGCTAGGGTTAGGGTTAGGGGACGAGGACGGTTTAGGGTCCAGGTGAGGGTACGGCAACGCTTTAGGGGGAGCGTGCGTGTGAGGGCGCGGGTTAGTGTTAGCGTACGGGTTAGGATTAGGGGACGGGTGAGGGTCAGGCTTCGGGGAAGGGTTAGGGTTAGGGTTCGGGCTAGGGTTAGGGTTAGGGGACGGGGACGGTTTAGGGTCCAGGTGAGGGTACGGCAACGCTTTAGGGGGAGCGTGCGTGTGAGGGCGCGGGTTAGTGTTAGCGTACGGGTTAGGATTAGGGGACGGGTGAGGGTCAGGCTTCCGGGAAGGGTTAGGGTTAGGGTTCGGGTTAGGGTTAGGTTTAGGGGACGGGGACGGTTTAGGGTCCAGGTGAGGGTACGGCAGCGCTTTAGGGAGAGCGTGCGTGTGAGGGTGCGTGATAGTGTTAGCGTATGGCTTAGGATTAAGGGACGGGTGAGGGTCAGGCTTCGGGGAAGGGTTAGGGTTAGGGTTCGGGCTAGGGTTAGGGTTAGGGGACGGGGACGGTTTAGGGTCCAGGTGAGGGTACGGCAACGCTTTAGGGGGAGCGTGCGTGTGAGGGCGCGGGTTAGTGTTAGCGTACGGGTTAGGTTTAGGGGACGGGTGAGGGTCAGGCTTCGGAGAAGGGTTAGGGTTAGGGTTCGGGCTAGGGTTAGGGTTAGGGGACGGGGACGGTTTAGGGTCCAGGTGAGGGTACGGCAACGCTTTAGGGGGAGCGTGCGTGTGAGGGCGCGGGTTAGTGTTAGCGTACGGGTTAGATTAGGGGACGGGTGAGGGTCAGGCTTCGGGGAAGGGTTAGGGTTAGGGTTAGGGCTAGGGTTAGGGTTAGGGGACGGGGACGGTTTAGGGTCCAGGTGAGGGTACGGCAACGCTTTAGGGGGAGCGTGCGTGTGAGGGCGCGGGTTAGTGTTAGCGTACGGGTTAGGATTAGGGGACGGGTGAGGGTCAGGCTTCGGGGAAGGGTTAGGGTTAGGGTTCGGGCTAGGGTTAGAGTTAGGGGACGGGGACGGTTTAGGGTCCAGGTGAGGGTACGGCAACGCTTTAGGGGGAGCGTGCGTGTGAGGGCGCGGGTTAGTGTTAGGGTATGGGTTAGGATTAGGGGACGGGTGAGGGTCAGGCTTCGGGGAAGGGTTAGGTTTAGGGTTCGGGCTAGGGTTAGGGTTAGGGGACGGGGACGGTTTAGGGTCCAGGTGAGGGTACGGCAACGCTTTAGGGGGAGCGTACGTGTGAGGGCGCGGGTTAGTGTTAGCGTACGGGTTAGGATTAGGGGACGGGTGAGGGTCAGGCTTCGGGAAAGGGTTAGGGTTAGGGTTCGGGCTAGGGTTAGGCTTAGGGGACGGGGACGGTTTAGGGTCCAGGTGAGGGTACGGCAACGCTTTAGGGGGAGCGTGCGTGTGAGGGCGCGGGTTAGTGTTAGCGTACGGGTTAGGATTAGGGGACGGGTGAGGGTCAGGCTTCGGGGAAGGGTTAGGGTTAGGGTTCGGGCTAGGGTTAGGGTTAGGGGACGGGGACGGTTTAGGGTCCAGGTGAGGGTACGGCAACGCTTTAGGGGGAGCGTGCGTGTGAGGGCGCACGATAGTGTTAGCGTACGGCTTAGGATTAAGGGACGGGTGAGGGTCAGGCTTCGGGGAAGGGTTAGGGATAGGGTTCGGGCTAGGGTTAGGGTTAGGGGACGGGGACGGTTTAGGGTCCAGGTGAGGGTACGGCAACGCTTTAGGGGGAGCGTGCGTGTGAGGGCGCGGGTTAGTGTTAGTGTATGGGTTAGGATTAGGGGACGGGTGAGGGTCAGGCTTCGGGGAAGGGTTAGGGTTAGGGTTCGGGCTAGGGTTAGGGTTAGGGGACGGGGACGGTTTAGGGTCCAGGTGAGGGTACGGCAACGCTTTAGGGGGAGCGTGCGTGTGAGGGCGCGGGTTAGGGTTAGCGTACGGTTTAGGATTAGGGGACGGGTGAGGGTCAGGCTTCGGGGAAGGGTTAGGGTTAGGGTTCGGGCTAGGGTTAGGGTTAGGGGACGGGGACGGTTTAGGGTCCAGGTGAGGGTACGGCAACGCTTTAGGGGGAGCGTGCGTGTGAGGGCGCGGGTTAGTGTTAGCGTACGGGTTAGGATTAGGGGACGGGTGAGGGTCAGGCTTCGGGGAAGGGTTAGGGTTAGGGTTCGGGCTAGGGTTAGGGTTAGGGGACGGGGACGGTTTAGGGTCCAGGTGAGGGTACGGCAACGCTTTAGGGGGAGCGTGCGTGTGAGGGCGCGGGTTAGTGTTAGCGTACGGGTTAGCATTAGGGGACGGGTGAGGGTCAGGCTTCGGGGAAGGGTTAGGGTTAGGGTTCGGGCTAGGGTTAGGGTTAGGGGACGGGGACGGTTTAGGGACCAGGTGAGGGTACGGCAACGCTTTAGGGGGAGCGTGTGTGTGAGGGCGCGGATCAGTGTTAGCCTACGGGTTAGGATTAGGGGACGGTTGAGGGTCAGGCTTCGGGGAAGGGTTAGGGTTAGGGTTCGGGCTAGGGTTAGGGTTAGGGGACGGGAACGGTTTAGGGTCCAGGTGAGGGTATGGCAACGCTTTATGTGGAGCGTGCGTGTGAGGGCGCGGGTTAGTGTTAGCGTACGGGTTAGGATTAGGGGACGGGTGAGGGTCAGGCTTCGGGGAAGGGTTAGGGTTAGGGTTCGGGCTAGGGTTAGGGTTAGGGGACGGGGACGGTTTAGGGTCCAGGTGAGGGTACGGCAACGCTTTAGGGTGAACGTGCGTGTGAGGTCGCGGGTTAGTGTTAGCGTACGGGTTAGGATTAGGGGACGGGTGAGGGTCAGGCTTCGGGGAAGGGTTACGGTTAGGGTTCGGGCTAGGGTTAGGGTTAGGGGATGGGGACGGGGACGGTTTAGGGTCCAGGTAAGGGTACGGCAACGCTTTAGGGGGAGCGTGCATGTGAGGGTGCGGGTTAGTGTTAGGGTACGGGTTAGGATTAAGGGACGGTTGAGGGTCATGCTTCGGGGAAGGGTTAGGGTTAGGGTTCGGGCAAGGGTTAGGGTTAGGTGACGGGGACGGTTTAGGGTCCAGGTGAGGGTACGGCAACGCTTTAGGGGGAGCGTGCGTGTGAGGGCGCGGGTTAGTGTTAGGGTATGGGTTAGGATTAGGGGACGGGTGAGGGTCAGGCTTCGGGGAACGGTTAGGTTTAGGGTTCGGGCTAGGGTTAGGGTTAGGGGACGGGGACGGTTTAGGGTCCAGGTGAGGGTACGGCAACGCTTTAGGGGGAGCGTGCGTGTGAGGGCGTGGGTTAGTGTTAGCGTACGGGTTAGGATTAGGGGACGGGTGAGGGTCAGGCTTCGGGGAAGGGTTAGGGTTAGGGTTCGGGCTAGGGTTAGTGTTAGCGGACGGGGATGGTTTAGGGTCCAGGTGAGGGTACGGCAACGTTTTAGGGGGAGCGTGCGTGTGAGGGCGCGGGTTAGTGTTAGCGTACGGGTTAGGATTAGGGGACGGGTGAGGGTCAGGCTTCGGGGAAGGGTTAGGGTTAGGGTTCGGGCTAGGGTTAGGGATAGGGGACGGGGACGGTTTAGGGTCCAGGTGAGGGTACGGCAACGCTTTAGGGGGAGCGTGCGTGTGAGGGCGCGGGTTAGGGTTAGCGTACGGGTTAGGATTAGGGGACGGGTGAGGGTCAGGCTTCGGGGAAGGGTTAGGGTTAGGGTTCGGGCTAGGGTTAGGGTTAGGGGACGGGGACGGTTTAGGGTCCAGGTGAGGGTACGGCAACGCTTTAGGGGGAGCGTGCGTGTGAGGGCGCGGGTTAGTGTTAGCGTACGGGTTAGGATTAGGGGACGGGTGAGGGTCAGGCTTCGGGGAAGGGTTAGGGTTAGGGTTCGGGCTAGGGTTAGGGTTAGGGGACGGGGACGGTTTCGGGTCCAGGTGAGGGTACGGCAACGCTTTAGGGGGAGCGTGCGTGTGAGGGCGCGGGTTAGTGTTAGCGTACGGGTGAGGATTACGGGACGGGTGAGGGTCAGGCTTCGGGGAAGGGTTAGGGTTAGGGTTCGGGCTAGGGTTAGGGTTAGGGGACGGGGACGGTTTAGGGTCCAGGTGAGGGTACGGCAATGCTTTAGGGGGAGCGTGCGTGTGAGGGCGCGGTTTAGTGTTAGCGTACAGGTTAGGATTAGGGGACGGGTGAGGGTCAGGCTTCGGGGAAGGGTTAGGGTTAGGGTTCGGGCTAGGGTTAGGGTTAGGGGACGGGGACGGTTTAGGGTCCAGGTGAGGGTACGGCAACGCTTTAGGGGGAGCGTGCGTGTGAGGGCGCGGGCTAGTGTTAGCGTACGGGTTAGGATTAGGGGACGGGTGAGGGTCAGGCTTCGGGGAAGGGTTAGGGTTAGGGTTCGGGCTAGGGTTAGGGTTAGGGGACGGGGACGGTTTAGGGTCCAGGTGAGGGTACGGCAACGCTTTAGGGGGAGCGTGCGTGTGAGGGCGCGGGTTAGTGTTAACGTACGGGTTAGGATTAGGGGACGGGTGAGGGTCAGGCTTCGGGGAAGGGTTAGGGTTAGGGTTCGGGCTAGGGTTAGGGTTAGGGGACGGGGACGGTTTAGGGACCAGGTGAGGGTACGGCAACGCTTTAGGGGGAGCGTGCGTGTGAGGGCGCGGATCAGTGTTAGCGTACGGGTTAGGATTAGGGGACGGTTGAGGGTCAGGCTTCGGGGAAGGGTTAGGGTTAGGGTTCGGGTTAGGGTTAGGGGACGGGGACGGTTTAGGGTCCAGGTGAGGGTACGGCAACGCTTTAGGGGGAGCGTGCGTGTGAGGGCGCGGGTTAGTGTTAGCGTACGGGTTAGGATTAGGGGACGGGTGAGGGTCAGGCTTCGGGGAAGGGTTAGGGTTAGGGTTCGGGCTAGGGTTAGGGTTAGGGGACGGGGACGGTTTCGGGTCCAGGTGAGGGTACGGCAACGCTTTAGGGGGAGCGTGCGTGTGAGGGCGCGGGTTAGTGTTAGCGTACGGGTGAGGATTACGGGACGGGTGAGGGTCAGGCTTCGGGGAAGGGTTAGGGTTAGGGTTCGGGCTAGGGTTAGGGTTAGGGGACGGGGACGGTTTAGGGTCCAGGTGAGGGTACGGCAACGCTTTAGGGGGAGCGTGCGTGTGAGGGCGCGGTTTAGTGTTAGCGTACAGGTTAGGATTAGGGGACGGGTGAGGGTCAGGCTTCGGGGAAGGGTTAGGGTTAGGGTTCGGGCTAGGGTTAGGGTTAGGGGACGGGGACGGTTTAGGGTCCAGGTGAGGGTACGGCAACGCTTTAGGGGGAGCGTGCGTGTGAGGGCGCGGGTTAGTGTTAGCGTACGGGTTAGGATTAGGGGACGGGTGAGGGTCAGGCTTCGGGGAAGGGTTAGGGTTAGGGTTCGGGCTAGGGTTAGGGTTAGGGGACGGGGACGGTTTAGGGTCCAGGTGAGGGTACGGCAACGCTTTAGGGGGAGCGTGCGTGTGAGGGCGCGGGTTAGTGTTAACGTACGGGTTAGGATTAGGGGACGGGTGAGGGTCAGGCTTCGGGGAAGGGTTAGGGTTAGGGTTCGGGCTAGGGTTAGGGTTAGGGGACGGGGACGGTTTAGGGACCAGGTGAGGGTACGGCAACGCTTTAGGGGGAGCGTGCGTGTGAGGGCACGGATCAGTGTTAGCGTACGGGTTAGGATTAGGGGACGGTTGAGGGTCAGGCTTCGGGGAAGGGTTAGGGTTAGGGTTCGGGCTAGGGTTAGGGTTAGGGGACGGGAACGGTTTAGGGTCCAGGTGAGGGTACGGCAACGCTTTAGGGGGAGCGTGCGAGTGAGGGCGCGGGTTAGTGTTAGCGTACGGGTTAGGATTAGGGGACGGGTGAGGGTCAGGCTTCGGGGAAGGGTTAGGGTTAGGGTTCGGGCTAGGGTTAGGGTTAGGGGACGGGGACGGTTTAGGGACCAGGTGAGGGTACGGCAACGCTTTAGGGGGAGCGTGCGTGTGAGGGCGCGGATCAGTGTTAGCGTACGGGTTAGGATTAGGGGACGGTTGAGGGTCAGGCTTCGGGGAAGGGTTAGGGTTAGGGTTCGGGCTAGGGTTAGGGTTAGGGGACGGGGACGGTTTAGGGTCCAGGTGAGGGAACGGCAACGCTTTAGGGGGAGCGTGCGTGTGAGGGCGCGGGTTAGTGTTAGCGTACGGGTTAGGATTAGGGGACGGGTGAGGGTCAGGCTTCGGGGAAGGGTTAGGGTTAGGGTTCGGACTAGGGTTAGGGTTAGGGGACGGGGACGGCTTAGGGTCCAGGTGAGGGTACGGCAACGCTTTAGGGGGAGCGTGCATGTGAGGGCGCGGGTTAGTGTTAGCGTACGGGTTAGGATTAGGGGACAGGTGAGGGTCAGGCTTCTGGGAAGGGTTAGGTTTAGGGTTCGGGCTAGGGTTAGGGTTAGGGGACGGGGACGGTTTAGGGTCCAGGTGAGGGTACGGCAACGCTTTAGGGGGAGCGTGCGTGTGAGGGCGCGGGTTAGCGTTAGCGTACGGGTTAGGATTAGGGGACGGGTGAGGGTCAGGCTTCGGGGAAGGGTTAGGGTTAGGGTTCGGGCTCGGGTTAGGGTTAGGGGACGGGGACGGTTTAGGATCCAGGTGAGGGTGCGGCAACGCTTTAGGGGGAGCATGCGTGTGAGGGCGCGGGTTAGTGTTAGCGTACGGGTTAGGATTAGGGCACGGGTGAGGGTCAGGCTTCGGGGAAGGCTTAGGGTTATGGTTCAGGCTAGGGTTAGGGTTAGGGGACGGGGACGGTTTAGGGTCCAGGTGAGGGTACGGCAACGCTTTAGGGGGAGCGTGCGTGTGAGGGCGCGGGTTAGTGTTAGCGTACGGGTTAGGATTAGGGGACGGGTGAGGGTCAGGCTTCGGGGAAGGGTTAGGGTTAGGGTTCGGGCTAGGGTTAGGGTTAGGGGACGGGGACGGTTTAGGGTCCAGGTGAGGGTACGGCAACGCTTTAGGGGGAGCGTGCGTGTGAGGGCGCGAGTTAGTGTTAGCGTACGGGTTAGGATTAGGGGACGGGTGAGGGTCAGGCTTCGGGGAAGGGTTAGGGTTAGGGTTCGGGCTAGGGTTAGGGTTAGGGGACGGGGACGGTTTAGGGTCCAGGTGAGGGTACGGCAACGCTTTAGGGGGAGCGTGCGTGTGAGGGCGCGTGTTAGTGTTAGTGTACGGGTTAGGATTAGGGGACGGGTGAGGGTCAGGCTTCGGGGAAGGGTTAGGGTTAGGGTTCGGGCTAGGGTTAGGGTTAGGGGACGGGGACGGTTTAGGGTCCAGGTGAGGGTACGGCAACGCTTTAGGGGGAGCGTGCATGTGAGGGCGCGGGTCAGTGTTAGCGTACGGGTTAGGATTAGGGGACGGGTCAGGGTCAGGCTTCGGGGAAGGGTTAGGGTTAGGGTTCGGGCTAGGGTTAGCATTAGGGGACGGGGACGGTTTAGGGTCCAGGTGAGGGTACGGCAACGCTTTAGGGGGAGCATGCGTGTGAGGGCGTGGGTTAGTGTCAGCGTACGTGTTAGGATTAGGGGACGGGTGAGGGTCAGGCTTCGGGGAAGGGTTAGGGTTAGGGTTCGGGCTAGGGTTAGGGTTAGGGGACGGGGACGGTTTAGGGTCCAGGTGAGGGTACGGCAACGCTTTAGGGGGAGCGTGCGTGTGAGGGTGCGGGTTAGTGTTAGCGTACGTGTTAGGATTAGGGGACGGGTGAGGGTCAGGCTTCGGGGAATGGTTAGGGTTAGGGTTCGGGCTAGGGTTAGGGTTAGGGGACGGGGACGGTTTAGGGTCCAGGTGAGGGTACGGCAACGCTTTAGGGGGAGCGTGCGTGTGAGGGCGCGGGTTAGTGTTAGCGTATGGTTTAGGATTAGGGGACGGGTGAGGTTCAGGCTTCGGGGAAGGGTTAGGGTTAGGGTTCGGGCTAGGGTTAGGGTTAGGGGACGGGGACGGTTTAGGGTCCAGGTGAGGGTACGGCAACGCTTTAGGGGGAACGTGCGTGTGAGGGCGCGGGTTAGTGTTAGCGTACGGGTGAGGATTACGGGACGGGTGAGGGTCAGGCTTCGGGGAAGGGTTAGTGTTAGGGTTCGGGCTAGGGTTAGGGTTAGGGGACGGGGACGGTTTAGGGTCCAGGGGACGGTACGGCAACGCTTTAGGGGGAGCGTGCGTGTGAGGGCGCGGGTTAGTGTTAGCGTACGGGTTAGGATTAGGGGACGGGTGAGGGTCAGGCTTCGGGGAAGGGTTAGGGTTAGTGTTCGGGCTAGGGTTAGGGTTAGGGGACGGGGACGGTTTAGGGTCCAGGTGAGGGTACGGCAACGCTTTAGGGGGAGCGTGCGTGTGAGGGCGCGGGTTAGTGTTAGCGTACGGGTTAGGATTAGGGGACGGGTGAGGGTCAGGCTTCGGGGAAGTGTTAGGGTTACGGTTCGGGCTAGGGTTAGGGTTAGGGGACGGGGACGGTTTCGGGTCCAGGTGAGGGTACGGCAACGCTTTAGGGGGAGCGTGCGTGTGAGGGCGCGGGTTAGTGTTAGGGTATGGGTTAGGATTAGGGGACGGGTGAGGGTCAGGCTTCGGGGAAGGGTTAGGGTTAGGGTTCCGGCTAGGGTTAGGGTTAGGGGACGGGGACGGTTTAGGGTCCAGGTGAGGGTACGGCAACGCTTTAGGGGGAGCGTGCGTGTGAGGGCGCGGGTTAGTGTTAGCGTACGGGTTAGGATTAGGGGACGGGTGAGGGTCAGGCTTCGGGGAAGGGTTAGGGTTAGGGTTCGGGCTAGGGTTAGGGTTAGGGGACGGGGACGGTTTAGGGTCCAGGTGAGTGTACGGTAACGCTTTAGGGGGAGCGTGCGTGTGAGGGCGCGGGTTAGTGTTAGCGTACGGGTTAGGATTAGGGGACGGGTGAGGGTCAGGCTTCGGGGAAGGGTTAGGGTTAGGGTTCGGGCTAGGGTTAGGGTTAGGGGACGGGGACGGTTTAGGGTCCAGGTGAGGGTACGGCAACGATTTAGGGGGAGCGTGTGTGTGAGGGCACGGGTTAGTGTTAGCGTATGGGTTAGGATTAGGGGACGGGTGAGGGTCAGGCTTCGGGGAAGGGTTAGGGTTAGGGTTCGGGCTAGGGTTAGGGTTAGGGGACGGGGACGGTTTAGGGTCCAGGTGAGGGTACGGCAACGCTTTAGGGGGAGCGTGCGTGTGAGGGCGCGGGTTAGTGTTAGGGTATGGGTTAGGATTAGGGGACGGGTGAGGGTCAGGCTTCGGGGAAGGGTTAGGGTTGGGGTTCGGGCTAGGGTTAGGGTTAGGGGACGGGGACGGTTTAGGGTCCAGGTGAGGGTACGGCAACACTTTAGGGGGAGCGTGCGTGTGAGGGCGCGGGTTAGTGTTAGCGTACGGGTTAGGATTAGGGGACGGGTGAGGGTCAGGCTTCGGGGAAGGGTTAGGGTTAGGGTTCGGGCTAGGGTTAGGGTTAGGGGACGGGGACGGTTTAGGGTCCAGGTGAGGGTACGGCAACGCTTTAGGGGGAGCGTGCGTGTGAGGGCGCGGGTTAATGTTAGCGTACGGGTTAGGATTAGGGGACGGGTGAGGGTCAGGCTTCTGGGAAGGGTTAGGGATAGGGATCGGGCTAGGGTTACGGTTAGGGGACGGGGACGGTTTAGGGTCCAGGTGAGGGTACGGCAACGCTTTAGGGGGAGCGTGCGTGTGAGGGCGCGGATCAGTGTTAGCGTACGGGTTAGGATTAGGGGACGGTTGAGGGTCAGGCTTCGGGGAAGGGTTAGGGTTAGGGTTCGGGCTAGGGTTAGGGTTAGGGGACGGGAACGGTTTAGGGTCCAGGTGAGGGTACGGCAACGCTTTAGGGGGAGCGTGCGAGTGAGGGCGCGGGTTAGTGTTAGCGTACGGGTTAGGATTAGGGGACGGGTGAGGGTCAGGCTTCGGGGAAGGGTTAGGGTTAGGGTTCGGGCTAGGGTTAGGGTTAGGGGACGGGGACGGTTTAGGGTCCAGGTGAGGGTACGGCAACGCTTTAGGGGGAGCGTGCGTGTGAGGGCGCGGATCAGTGTTAGCGTACGGGTTAGGATTAGGGGACGGTTGAGGGTCAGGCTTCGGGGAAGGGTTAGGGTTAGGGTTCGGGCTAGGGTTAGGGTTAGGGGACGGGGACGGTTTAGGGTCCAGGTGAGGGAACGGCAACGCTTTAGGGGGAGCGTGCGTGTGAGGGCGCGGGTTACTGTTAGCGTACGGGATAGGATTAGGGGACGGGTGAGGGTCAGGCTTCGGGGAAGGGTTAGGGTTAGGGTTCGGACTAGGGTTAGGGTTAGGGGACGGGGACGGCTTAGGGTCCAGGTGAGGGTACGGCAACGCTTTAGGGGGAGCGTGCGTGTGAGGGCGCGGGTTAGTGTTAGCGTACGGGTTAGGATTAGGGGACGGGTGAGGGTCAGGCTTCGGCGAAGGGTTAGGGTTAGGGTTCGGGCTAGGGTTAGGGTTAGGGGACGGGGACGGTTTAGGGTCCAGGTGAGGGTACGGCAACGCTTTAGGGGGAGCGTGCGTGTGAGGGCGCGTGTTAGTGTTAGTGTACGGGTTAGGATTAGGGGACGGGTGAGGGTCAGGCTTCGGGGAAGGGTTAGGGTTAGGGTTCGGGCTAGGGTTAGGGTTAGGGGACGGGGACGGTTTAGGGTCCAGGTGAGGGTACGGCAACGCTTTAGGGGGAGCGTGCATGTGAGGGCGCGGGTTAGTGTTAGCGTACGGGTTAGGATTAGGGGACGGGTCAGGGTCAGGCTTCGGGGAAGGGTTAGGGTTAGGGTTCGGGCTAGGGTTAGCATTAGGGGACGGGGACGGTTTAGGGTCCAGGTGAGGGTACGGCAACGCTTTAGGGGGAGCATGCGTGTGAGGGCGTGGGTTAGTGTCAGCGTACGTGTTAGGATTAGGGGACGGGTGAGGGTCAGGTTTCGGGGAAGGGTTAGGGTTAGGGTTCGGGCTAGGGTTAGGGTTAGGGGACGGGGACGGTTTAGGGTCCAGGTGAGGGTACGGCAACGCTTTAGGGGGAGCGTGCGTGTGAGGGCGCGGGTTAGTGTTAGCGTACGGGTTAGGATTAGGGGACGGGTGAGGGTCAGGCTTCGGGGAATGGTTAGGGTTAGGGTTCGGGCTAGGGTTAGGGTTAGGGGACGGGGACGGTTTAGGGTCCAGGTGAGGGTACGGCAACGCTTTAGGGGGAGCGTGCGTGTGAGGGCGCGGGTTAGTGTTAGCGTATGGTTTAGGATTAGGGGACGGGTGAGGTTCAGGCTTCGGGGAAGGGTTAGGGTTAGGGTTCGGGCTAGGGTTAGGGTTAGGGGACGGGGACGGTTTAGGGTCCAGGTGAGGGTACGGCAACGCTTTAGGGGGAACGTGCGTGTGAGGGCGCGGGTTAGTGTTAGCGTACGGGTGAGGATTACGGGACGGGTGAGGGTCAGGCTTCGGGGAAGGGTTAGTGTTAGGGTTCGGGCTAGGGTTAGGGTTAGGGGACGGGGACGGTTTAGGGTCCAGGGGACGGTACGGCAACGCTTTAGGGGGAGCGTGCGTGTGAGGGCGCGGGTTAGTGTTAGCGTACGGGTTAGGATTAGGGGACGGGTGAGGGTCAGGCTTCGGGGAAGGGTTAGGGTTAGTGTTCGGGCTAGGGTTAGGGTTAGGGGACGGGGACGGTTTAGGGTCCAGGTGAGGGTACGGCAACGCTTTAGGGGGAGCGTGCGTGTGAGGGCGCGGGTTAGTGTTAGCGTACGGGTTAGGATTAGGGGACGGGTGAGGGTCAGGCTTCGGGGAAGTGTTAGGGTTACGGTTCGGGCTAGGGTTAGGGTTAGGGGACGGGGACGGTTTCGGGTCCAGGTGAGGGTACGGCAACGCTTTAGGGGGAGCGTGCGTGTGAGGGCGCGGGTTAGTGTTAGGGTATGGGTTAGGATTAGGGGACGGGTGAGGGTCAGGCTTCGGGGAAGGGTTAGGGTTAGGGTTCCGGCTAGGGTTAGGGTTAGGGGACGGGGACGGTTTAGGGTCCAGGTGAGGGTACGGCAACGCTTTAGGGGGAGCGTGCGTGTGAGGGCGCGGGTTAGTGTTAGCGTACGGGTTAGGATTAGGGGACGGGTGAGGGTCAGGCTTCGGGGAAGGGTTAGGGTTAGGGTTCGGGCTAGGGTTAGGGTTAGGGGACGGGGACGGTTTAGGGTCCAGGTGAGGGTACGGTAACGCTTTAGGGGGAGCGTGCGTGTGAGGGCGCGGGTTAGTGTTAGCGTACGGGTTAGGATTAGGGGACGGGTGAGGGTCAGGCTTCGGGGAAGGGTTAGGGTTAGGGTTCGGGCTAGGGTTAGGGTTAGGGGACGGGGACGGTTTAGGGTCCAGGTGAGGGTACGGCAACGATTTAGGGGGAGCGTGTGTGTGAGGGCACGGGTTAGTGTTAGCGTATGGGTTAGGATTAGGGGACGGGTGAGGGTCAGGCTTCGGGGAAGGGTTAGGGTTAGGGTTCGGGCTAGGGTTAGGGTTAGGGGACGGGGACGGTTTAGGGTCCAGGTGAGGGTACGGCAACGCTTTAGGGGGAGCGTGCGTGTGAGGGCGCGGGTTAGTGTTAGGGTATGGGTTAGGATTAGGGGACGGGTGAGGGTCAGGCTTCGGGGAAGGGTTAGGGTTGGGGTTCGGGCTAGGGTTAGGGTTAGGGGACGGGGACGGTTTAGGGTCCAGGTGAGGGTACGGCAACACTTTAGGGGGAGCGTGCGTGTGAGGGCGCGGGTTAGTGTTAGCGTACGGGTTAGGATTAGGGGACGGGTGAGGGTCAGGCTTCGGGGAAGGGTTAGGGTTAGGGTTCGGGCTAGGGTTAGGGTTAGGGGACGGGGACGGTTTAGGGTCCAGGTGAGGGTACGGCAACGCTTTAGGGGGAGCGTGCGTGTGAGGGCGCGGGTTAATGTTAGCGTACGGGTTAGGATTAGGGGACGGGTGAGGGTCAGGCTTCTGGGAAGGGTTAGGGATAGGGATCGGGCTAGGGTTACGGTTAGGGGACGGGGACGGTTTAGGGTCCAGGTGAGGGTACGGCAACGCTTTAGGGGGAGCGTGCGTGTGAGGGCGCGGATCAGTGTTAGCGTACGGGTTAGGATTAGGGGACGGTTGAGGGTCAGGCTTCGGGGAAGGGTTAGGGTTAGGGTTCGGGCTAGGGTTAGGGTTAGGGGACGGGAACGGTTTAGGGTCCAGGTGAGGGTACGGCAACGCTTTAGGGGGAGCGTGCGAGTGAGGGCGCGGGTTAGTGTTAGCGTACGGGTTAGGATTAGGGGACGGGTGAGGGTCAGGCTTCGGGGAAGGGTTAGGGTTAGGGTTCGGGCTAGGGTTAGGGTTAGGGGACGGGGACGGTTTAGGGTCCAGGTGAGGGTACGGCAACGCTTTAGGGGGAGCGTGCGTGTGAGGGCGCGGGTTAGTGTTAACGTACGGGTTAGGATTAGGGGACGGGTGAGGGTCAGGCTTCGGCGAAGGGTTAGGGTTAGGGTTCGGGCTAGGGTTAGGGTTAGGGGACGGGGACGGTTTAGGGACCAGGTGAGGGTACGGCAACGCTTTAGGGGGAGCGTGCGTGTGAGGGCGCGGATCAGTGTTAGCGTACGGGTTAGGATTAGGGGACGGTTGAGGGTCAGGCTTCGGGGAAGGGTTAGGGTTAGGGTTCGGGCTAGGGTTAGGGTTAGGGGACGGGGACGGTTTAGGGTCCAGGTGAGGGAACGGCAACGCTTTAGGGGGAGCGTGCGTGTGAGGGCGCGGGTTACTGTTAGCGTACGGGATAGGATTAGGGGACGGGTGAGGGTCAGGCTTCGGGGAAGGGTTAGGGTTAGGGTTCGGACTAGGGTTAGGGTTAGGGGACGGGGACGGCTTAGGGTCCAGGTGAGGGTACGGCAACGCTTTAGGGGGAGCGTGCGTGTGAGGGCGCGGGTTAGTGTTAGCGTACGGGTTAGGATTAGGGGACGGGTGAGGGTCAGGCTTCGGCGAAGGGTTAGGGTTAGGGTTCGGGCTAGGGTTAGGGTTAGGGGACGGGGACGGTTTAGGGTCCAGGTGAGGGTACGGCAACGCTTTAGGGGGAGCGTGCGTGTGAGGGCGCGTGTTAGTGTTAGTGTACGGGTTAGGATTAGGGGACGGGTGAGGGTCAGGCTTCGGGGAAGGGTTAGGGTTAGGGTTCGGGCTAGGGTTAGGGTTAGGGGACGGGGACGGTTTAGGGTCCAGGTGAGGGTACGGCAACGCTTTAGGGGGAGCGTGCATGTGAGGGCGCGGGTTAGTGTTAGCGTACGGGTTAGGATTAGGGGACGGGTCAGGGTCAGGCTTCGGGGAAGGGTTAGGGTTAGGGTTCGGGCTAGGGTTAGCATTAGGGGACGGGGACGGTTTAGGGTCCAGGTGAGGGTACGGCAACGCTTTAGGGGGAGCATGCGTGTGAGGGCGTGGGTTAGTGTCAGCGTACGTGTTAGGATTAGGGGACGGGTGAGGGTCAGGTTTCGGGGAAGGGTTAGGGTTAGGGTTCGGGCTAGGGTTAGGGTTAGGGGACGGGGACGGTTTAGGGTCCAGGTGAGGGTACGGCAACGCTTTAGGGGGAGCGTGCGTGTGAGGGCGCGGGTTAGTGTTAGCGTACGGGTTAGGATTAGGGGACGGGTGAGGGTCAGGCTTCGGGGAATGGTTAGGGTTAGGGTTCGGGCTAGGGTTAGGGTTAGGGGACGGGGACGGTTTAGGGTCCAGGTGAGGGTACGGCAACGCTTTAGGGGGAGCGTGCGTGTGAGGGCGCGGGTTAGTGTTAGCGTATGGTTTAGGATTAGGGGACGGGTGAGGTTCAGGCTTCGGGGAAGGGTTAGGGTTAGGGTTCGGGCTAGGGTTAGGGTTAGGGGACGGGGACGGTTTAGGGTCCAGGTGAGGGTACGGCAACGCTTTAGGGGGAACGTGCGTGTGAGGGCGCGGGTTAGTGTTAGCGTACGGGTGAGGATTACGGGACGGGTGAGGGTCAGGCTTCGGGGAAGGGTTAGTGTTAGGGTTCGGGCTAGGGTTAGGGTTAGGGGACGGGGACGGTTTAGGGTCCAGGGGACGGTACGGCAACGCTTTAGGGGGAGCGTGCGTGTGAGGGCGCGGGTTAGTGTTAGCGTACGCGTTAGGATTAGGGGACGGGTGAGGGTCAGGCTTCGGGGAAGGGTTAGGGTTAGTGTTCGGGCTAGGGTTAGGGTTAGGGGACGGGGACGGTTTAGGGTCCAGGTGAGGGTACGACAACGCTTTAGGGGGAGCGTGCGTGTGAGGGCGCGGGTTAGTGTTAGCGTACGGGTTAGGATTAGGGGACGGGTGAGGGTCAGGCTTCGGGGAAGTGTTAGGGTTACGGTTCGGGCTAGGGTTAGGGTTAGGGGACGGGGACGGTTTCGGGTCCAGGTGAGGGTACGGCAACGCTTTAGGGGGAGCGTGCGTGTGAGGGCGCGGGTTAGTGTTAGGGTATGGGTTAGGATTAGGGGACGGGTGAGGGTCAGGCTTCGGGGAAGGGTTAGGGTTAGGGTTCCGGCTAGGGTTAGGGTTAGGGGACGGGGACGGTTTAGGGTCCAGGTGAGGGTACAGCAACGCTTTAGGGGGAGCGTGCGTGTGAGGGCGCGGGTTAGTGTTAGCGTACGGGTTAGGATTAGGGGACGGGTGAGGGTCAGGCTTCGGGGAAGGGTTAGGGTTAGGGTTTGGGCTAGGGTTAGGTTTAGGGGACGGGAACGGTTTAGGGTCCAGGTGAGGGTACGGCAACGCTTTAGGGGGAGCGTGCGAGTGAGGGCGCGGGTTAGTGTTAGCGTACGGGTTAGGATTAGGGGACGGGTGAGGGTCAGGCTTCGGGGAAGGGTTAGGGTTAGGGTTCGGGCTAGGGTTAGGGTTAGGGGACGGGGACGGTTTAGGGTCCAGGTGAGGGTACGGCAACGCTTTAGGGGGAGCGTGCGTGTGAGGGCGCGGGTTAGTGTTAACGTACGGGTTAGGATTAGGGGACGGGTGAGGGTCAGGCTTCGGCGAAGGGTTAGGGTTAGGGTTCGGGCTAGGGTTAGGGTTAGGGGACGGGGACGGTTTAGGGACCAGGTGAGGGTACGGCAACGCTTTAGGGGGAGCGTGCGTGTGAGGGCGCGGATCAGTGTTATCGTACGGGTTAGGATTAGGGGACGGTTGAGGGTCAGGCTTCGGGGAAGGGTTAGGGTTAGGGTTCGGGCTAGGGTTAGGGTTAGGGGACGGGGACGGTTTAGGGTCCAGGTGAGGGAACGGCAACGCTTTAGGGGGAGCGTGCGTGTGAGGGCGCGGGTTACTGTTAGCGTACGGGTTAGGATTAGGGGACGGGTGAGGGTCAGGCTTCGGGGAAGGGTTAGGGTTAGGGTTCGGACTAGGGTTAGGGTTAGGGGACGGGGACGGCTTAGGGTCCAGGTGAGGGTACGGCAACGCTTTAGGGGGAGCGTGCGTGTGAGGGCGCGGGTTAGTGTTAGCGTACGGGTTAGGATTAGGGGACAGGTGAGGGTCAGGCTTCTGGGAAGGGTTAGGGTTCGGTTTCGGGCTAGGGTTAAGGTTAGGGGACGGGGACGGTTTAGGGTCCAGGTGAGGGTACGGCAACGCTTTAGGGGGAGCGTGCGTGTGAGGGCGCGGGTTAGCGTTAACGTACGGGTTAGGATTAGGGGACGGGTGAGGGTCAGGCTTCGGGGAAGGGTTAGGGTTAGGGTTCGGGCTCGGGTTAGGGTTAGGGGACGGGGACGGTTTAGGATCCAGGTGAGGGTGCGGCAACGCTTTAGGGGGAGCATGCGTGTGAGGGCGCGGGTTAGTGTTAGCGTACGGGTTAGGATTAGGGCACGGGTGAGGGTCAGGCTTCGGGGAAGGCTTAGGGTTAGGGTTCGGGCTAGGGTTAGGGTTAGGGGACGGGGACGGTTTAGGGTCCAGGTGAGGGTACGGCAACGCTTTAGGGGGAGCGTGCGTGTGAGGGCGCGGGTTAGTGTTAGCGTATGGGTTAGGATTAGGGGACGGGTGAGGGTCAGGCTTCGGGGAAGGGTTAGGGTTAGGGTTCGGGCTAGGGTTAGGGTTAGGGGACGGGGACGGTTTAGGGTCCAGGTGAGGGTACGGCAACGCTTTAGGGGGAGCGTGCGTGTGAGGGCGCGAGTTAGTGTTAGCGTACGGGTTAGGATTAGGGGACGGGTGAGGGTCAGGCTTCGGGGAAGGGTTAGGGTTAGGGTTCGGGCTAGGGTTAGGGTTAGGGGACGGGGACGGTTTAGGGTCCAGGTGAGGGTACGGCAACGCTTTAGGGGGAGCGTGCGTGTGAGGGCGCGTGTTAGTGTTAGTGTACGGGTTAGGATTAGGGGACGGGTGAGGGTCAGGCTTCGGGGAAGGGTTAGGGTTAGGGTTCGGGCTAGGGTTAGGGTTAGGGGACGGGGACGGTTTAGGGTCCAGGTGAGGGTACGGCAACGCTTTAGGGGGAGCGTGCATGTGAGGGCGCGGGTTAGTGTTAGCGTACGGGTTAGGATTAGGGGACGGGTCAGGGTCAGGCTTCGGGGAAGGGTTAGGGTTAGGGTTCGGGCTAGGGTTAGCATTAGGGGACGGGGACGGTTTAGGGTCCAGGTGAGGGTACGGCAACGCTTTAGGGGGAGCATGCGTGTGAGGGCGTGGGTTAGTGTCAGCGTACGTGTTAGGATTAGGGGACGGGTGAGGGTCAGGTTTCGGGGAAGGGTTAGGGTTAGGGTTCGGGCTAGGGTTAGGGTTAGGGGACGGGGACGGTTTAGGGTCCAGGTGAGGGTACGGCAACGCTTTAGGGGGAGCGTGCGTGTGAGGGCGCGGGTTAGTGTTAGCGTACGGGTTAGGATTAGGGGACGGGTGAGGGTCAGGCTTCGGGGAATGGTTAGGGTTAGGGTTCGGGCTAGGGTTAGGGTTAGGGGACGGGGACGGTTTAGGGTCCAGGTGAGGGTACGGCAACGCTTTAGGGGGAGCGTGCGTGTGAGGGCGCGGGTTAGTGTTAGCGTATGGTTTAGGATTAGGGGACGGGTGAGGTTCAGGCTTCGGGGAAGGGTTAGGGTTAGGGTTCGGGCTAGGGTTAGGGTTAGGGGACGGGGACGGTTTAGGGTCCAGGTGAGGGTACGGCAACGCTTTAGGGGGAACGTGCGTGTGAGGGCGCGGGTTAGTGTTAGCGTACGGGTGAGGATTACGGGACGGGTGAGGGTCAGGCTTCGGGGAAGGGTTAGTGTTAGGGTTCGGGCTAGGGTTAGGGTTAGGGGACGGGGACGGTTTAGGGTCCAGGGGACGGTACGGCAACGCTTTAGGGGGAGCGTGCGTGTGAGGGCGCGGGTTAGTGTTAGCGTACGGGTTAGGATTAGGGGACGGGTGAGGGTCAGGCTTCGGGGAAGGGTTAGGGTTAGTGTTCGGGCTAGGGTTAGGGTTAGGGGACGGGGACGGTTTAGGGTCCAGGTGAGGGTACGACAACGCTTTAGGGGGAGCGTGCGTGTGAGGGCGCGGGTTAGTGTTAGCGTACGGGTTAGGATTAGGGGACGGGTGAGGGTCAGGCTTCGGGGAAGTGTTAGGGTTACGGTTCGGGCTAGGGTTAGGGTTAGGGGACGGGGACGGTTTCGGGTCCAGGTGAGGGTACGGCAACGCTTTAGGGGGAGCGTGCGTGTGAGGGCGCGGGTTAGTGTTAGGGTATGGGTTAGGATTAGGGGACGGGTGAGGGTCAGGCTTCGGGGAAGGGTTAGGGTTAGGGTTCCGGCTAGGGTTAGGGTTAGGGGACGGGGACGGTTTAGGGTCCAGGTGAGGGTACAGCAACGCTTTAGGGGGAGCGTGCGTGTGAGGGCGCGGGTTAGTGTTAGCGTACGGGTTAGGATTAGGGGACGGGTGAGGGTCAGGCTTCGGGGAAGGGTTAGGGTTAGGGTTCGGGCTAGGGTTAGGGTTAGGGGACGGGGACGGTTTAGGGTCCAGGTGAGGGTACGGCAACGCTTTAGGGGGAGCGTGCGTGTGAGGGCGCGGGTTAGTGTTAGCGTACGGGTTAGGATTAGGGGACGGGTGAGGGTCAGGCTTCGGGGAAGGGTTAGGGTTAGGGTTCGGGCTAGGGTTAGGGTTAGGGGACGGGGACGGTTTAGGGTCCAGGTGAGGGTACGGCAACGATTTAGGGGGAGCGTGTGTGTGAGGGCACGGGTTAGTGTTAGCGTACGGGTTAGGATTAGGGGACGGGTGAGGGTCAGGCTTCGGGGAAGGGTTAGGGTTAGGGTTCGGGCTAGGGTTAGGGTTAGGGGACGGGGACGGTTTAGGGTCCAGGTGAGGGTACGGCAACGCTTTAGGGGGAGCGTGCGTGTGAGGGCGCGGGTTAGTGTTAGGGTATGGGTTAGGATTAGGGGACGGGTGAGGGTCAGGCTTCGGGGAAGGGTTAGGGTTGGGGTTCGGGCTAGGGTTAGGGTTAGGGGACGGGGACGGTTTAGGGTCCAGGTGAGGGTACGGCAACACTTTAGGGGGAGCGTGCGTGTGAGGGCGCGGGTTAGTGTTAGCGTACGGGTTAGGATTAGGGGACGGGTGAGGGTCAGGCTTCGGGGAAGGGTTAGGGTTAGGGTTCGGGCTAGGGTTAGGGTTAGGGGACGGGGACGGTTTAGGGTCCAGGTGAGGGTACGGCAACGCTTTAGGGGGAGCGTGCGTGTGAGGGCGCGGGTTAATATTAGCGTACGGGTTAGGATTAGGGGACGGGTGAGGGTCAGGCTTCTGGGAAGGGTTAGGGTTAGGGATCGGGCTAGGGTTACGGTTAGGGGACGGGGACGGTTTAGGGTCCAGGTGAGGGTACGGCAACGCTTTAGGGGGAGCGTGCGTGTGAGGGCGCGCGATAGTGTTAGCATACGGCTTAGGATTAAGGGACGGGTGAGGGTCAGGCTTCGGGGAAGGGTTAGGGTTAGGGTTCGGGCTAGGGTTAGGGTTAGGGGACGGGGACGGTTTAGGGTCCAGGTGAGGGTACGGCAACGCTTTAGGGGGAGCGTGCGTGTGAGGGCGCGGGTTAGTGTTAGGGTATGGGTTAGGATTAGGGGACGGGTGAGGGTCAGGCTTCGGGGAAGGGTTAGGGTTGGGGTTCGGGCTAGGGTTAGGGTTAGGGGACGGGGACGGTTTAGGGTCCAGGTGAGGGTACGGCAACACTTTAGGGGGAGCGTGCGTGTGAGGGCGCGGGTTAGTGTTAGCGTACGGGTTAGGATTAGGGGACGGGTGAGGGTCAGGCTTCGGGGAAGGGTTAGGGTTAGGGATCGGGCTAGGGTTACGGTTAGGGGACGGGGACGGTTTAGGGTCCAGGTGAGGGTACGGCAACGCTTTAGGGGGAGCGTGCGTGTGAGGGCGCGCGATAGTGTTAGCATACGGCTTAGGATTAAGGGACGGGTGAGGGTCAGGCTTCGGGGAAGGGTTAGGGTTAGGGTTCGGGCTAGGGTTAGGGTTAGGGGACGGGGACGGTTTAGGGTCCAGGTGAGGGTACGGCAACGCTTTAGGGGGAGCGTGCGTGTGAGGGCGCGGGTTAGTGTTAGCGTATGGTTTAGGACTAGGGGACGGGTGAGGTTCAGGCTTCTGGGAAGGGTTAGGGTTAGGGTTCGGGCTAGGGTTAGGGTTAGGGGACGGGGACGGTTTCGGGTCCAGGTGAGGGTACGGCAACCATTTAGGGGGAGCGTGCGTGTGAGGGCGCGGGTTAGTGTTAGCGTACGGGTGAGGATTACGGGACGGGTGAGGGTCAGGCTTCGGGGAAGGGTTAGTGTTAGGGTTCGGGCTAGGGTTAGGGTTAGGGGACGGGGACGGTTTAGGGTCCAGGTGAGGGTACGGCAACGCTTTAGGGGGAGCGTGCGTGTGAGGGCGTGGGTTAGTGTTAGCGTACGGGTTAGGATTAGGGGACGGGTGAGGGTCAGGCTTCGGGGAAGGGTTAGGGTTAGGGTTAGGGCTAGGGTTAGGGTTAGGGGACGGGGACGGTTTCAGGTCCAGGTGAGGGTACGGCAACGCTTTAGGGGGAGCATGCGTGTGAGGGCGCGGGTTAGTGTTAGCGTACGGGTGAGGATTACGGGACGGGTGAGGGTCAGGCTTCGGGGAAGGGTTAGTGTTAGGGTTCGGGCTAGGGTTAGGGTTAAGGTACGGGGACGGTTTAGGGTCCAGGTGACGGTACGGCAACGCTTTAGGGGGAGCATGCGTGTGAGGGCGCGGGTTAGTGTTAGCGTACGGGTTAGGATTAGGGAACGGGTGAGGGTCAGGCTTCGGGGAAGGGTTAGGGTTAGTGTTCGGGCTAGGGTTATGGTTAGGGGACGGGGACGGTTTAGGGTCCAGGTGAGGGTACGGCAACGCTTTAGGGGGAGCGTGCGTGTGAGGGCGCGGATTAGTGTTAGCGTACGGGTTAGGATTAGGGGACGTGTGAGGGTCAGGCTTCGGGGAAGGGTTAGGGTTAGGGTTCGGGCTAGGGTTAGGGTTAGGGGACGGGGACGGTTTCGAGTCCAGGTGAGGGTACGGCAACGCTTTAGGGGGAGCGTGCGTGTGAGGTCGCGGGTTAGTGTTAGCGTACAGGTGAGGATTACGGGACGGGTGAGGGTCAGGCTTCGGGGAAGGGTTAGGGTTAGGGTTCGGGCTAGGGTTAAGGTTAGGGGACGGGGACGGTTTAGGGTCCAGGTGAGGGTACGGCAACGCTTTAGGGGGAGCGTGCGTGTGAGGGCGCGGATCAGTGTTAGCCTACGGGTTAGGATTAGGGGACGGTTGAGGGTCAGGCTTCAGGGAAGTGTTAGGGTTAGGGTTCGGGCTAGGGTTAGGTTTAGGGGACGGGAACGGTTTAGGGTCCAGGTGAGGGTATGGCAACGCTTTATGTGGAGCGTGCGTGTGAGGGCGCGGGTTAGTGTTAGCGTACGGGTTAGGATTAGGGGACGGGTGAGGGTCAGGCTTCGGGGAAGGGTTACGGTTAGGGTTCGGGCTAGGGTTAGGGTTAGGGGACGGGGACGGGGACGGTTTAGGGTCCAGGTAAGGGTACGGCAACGCTTTAGGGGGAGCGTGCATGTGAGGGTGCGGGTTAGTGTTAGGGTACGGGTTAGGATTAAGGGACGGTTGAGGGTCATGCTTCGGGGAAGGGTTAGGGTTAGGGTTCGGGCTAGGGTTAGGGTTAGGTGATGGGGACGGTTTAGGGTCCAGGTGAGGGTATGGCAACGCTTTAGGGGGAGCGTGCGTGTGAGGGCGCGGGTTAGTGTTAGCGTACGGGTTAGGATTAGGGGACGGGTGAGGGTCAGGCTTCGGGGAAGGGTTAGGGTTAGGGTTAGGGCTAGGGTTAGGGTTAGGGGACGGGGACGGTTTAGGGTCCAGGTGAGGGTACGGCAACGCTTTAAGGGGAGCGTGCGTGTGAGGGCGCGGGTTAGTGTTAGCGTACGGGTTAGTATTAGGGGACGGGTGAGGGTCAGGCTTCGGGGAAGTGTTATGGTTAGGGTTCGGGCTAGGGTTAGAGTTAGGGGACGGGGACGGTTTAGGGTCCAGGTGAGGGTACGGCAACGCTTTAGGGGGAGCGTGCGTGTGAGGGCGCGGGTTAGTGTTAGGGTATGGGTTAGGATTAGGGGACGGGTGAGGGTCAGGCTTCGGGGAAGGGTTAGGTTTAGGGTTCGGGCTAGGGTTAGGTTTAGGGGACGGGGACGGTTTAGGGTCCAGGTGAGGGTACGGCAACGCTTTAGGGGGAGCGTGCGTGTGAGGGCGCGGGTTAGTGTTAGCGTACGGGTTAGGATTAGGGGACGGGTGAGGGTCAGGCTTCGGGGAAGGGTTAGGGTTAGGGTTCGGGCTAGGGTTAGGGTTAGGGGACGGGGATGGTTTAGGGTCCAGGTGAGGGTACGGCAACGCTTTAGGAGGAGCGTGCGTGTGAGGGCGCGGGTTAGTGTTAGCGTACGGGTTAGGATTAGGGGACGGGTGAGGGTCAGGCTTCGGGGAAGGGTTAGGGTTAGGGTTCGGGCTAGGGTTAGGGTTAGGGGACGGGGACGGTTTAGGGTCCAGGTGAGGGTACGGCAACGCTTTAGGGGGAGCGTGCGTGTGAGGGCGCGGGTTAGGGTTAGCGTACGGGTTAGGATTAGGGGACGGGTGAGGGTCAGGCTTCGGGGAAGGGTTAGGGTTAGGGTTCGGGCTAGGGTTAGGGTTAGGGGACGGGGACGGTTTAGGGTCCAGGTGAGGGTACGGCAACGCTTTAGGGGGAGCGTGCGTGTGAGGGCGCGGGTTAGTGTTAGCGTACGGTTTAGGATTAGGGGACGGGTGAGGGTCAGGCTTCGGGGAAGGGTTAGGGTTAGGGTTCGGGCTAGGGTTAGGGTTAGGGGACGGGGACGGTTTAGGGTCCAGGTGAGGGTACGGCAACGCTTTAGGGGGAGCGTGCGTGTGAGGGCGCGGGTTAGTGTTAGCGTACGGGTTAGGATTAGGGGACGGGTGAGGGTCAGGCTTCGGGGAAGGGTTAGGGTTAGGGTTCGGGCTAGGGTTAGGGTTAGGGGACGGGGACGGTTTAGGGTCCAGGTGAGGGTACGGCAACGCTTTAGGGGGAGCGTGCGTGTGAGGGCGCGGGTTAGTGTTAGCGTACGGGTTAGGATTAGGGGACGGGTGAGGGTCAGGCTTCGGGGAAGGGTTAGGGTTAGGGTTCGGGCTAGGGTTAGGGTTAGGGGACGGGGACGGTTTAGGGACCAGGTGAGGGTACGGCAACGCTTTAGGGGGAGCGTGTGTGTGAGGGCGCGGATCAGTGTTAGCCTACGGGTTAGGATTAGGGGACGGTTGAGGGTCAGGCTTCGGGGAAGGGTTAGGGTTAGGGTTCGGGCTAGGGTTAGGGTTAGGGGACGGGAACGGTTTAGGGTCCAGGTGAGGGTATGGCAACGCTTTATGTGGAGCGTGCGTGTGAGGGCGCGGGTTAGTGTTAGCGTACGGGTTAGGATTAGGGGACGGGTGAGGGTCAGGCTTCGGGGAAGGGTTAGGGTTAGGGTTCGGGCTAGGGTTAGGGTTAGGGGACGGGGACGGTTTAGGGTCCAGGTGAGGGTACGGCAACGCTTTAGGGTGAACGTGCGTGTGAGGTCGCGGGTTAGTGTTAGCGTACGGGTTAGGATTAGGGGACGGGTGAGGGTCAGGCTTCGGGGAAGGGTTACGGTTAGGGTTCGGGCTAGGGTTAGGGTTACGGGACGGGGACGGGGACGGTTTAGGGTCCAGGTAAGGGTACGGCAACGCTTTAGGGGGAGCGTGCATGTGAGGGTGCGGGTTAGTGTTAGGGTACGGGTTAGGATTAAGGGACGGTTGAGGGTCATGCTTCGGGGAAGGGTTAGGGTTAGGGTTCGGGCTAGGGTTAGGGTTAGGTGACGGGGACGGTTTAGGGTCCAGGTGAGGGTACGGCAACGCTTTAGGGGGAGCGTGCGTGTGAGGGCGCGGGTTAGTGTTAGCGTACGGGTTAGGATTAGGGGACGGGTGAGGGTCAGGCTTCGGGGAAGGGTTAGGGTTAGGGTTAGGGCTAGGGTTAGGGTTAGGGGACGGGGACGGTTTAGGGTCCAGGTGAGGGTACGGCAACCCTTTAGGGGGAGCGTGCGTGTGAGGGCGCGGGTTAGTGTTAGCGTACGTGTTAGGATTAGGGGACGGGTGAGGGTCAGGCTTCGGGGAAGTGTTATGGTTAGGGTTCGGGCTAGGGTTAGAGTTAGGGGACGGGGACGGTTTAGGGTCCAGGTGAGGGTACGGCAACGCTTTAGGGGGAGCGTGCGTGTGAGGGCGCGGGTTAGTGTTAGGGTATGGGTTAGGATTAGGGGACGGGTGAGGGTCAGGCTTCGGGGAAGGGTTAGGTTTAGGGTTCGGGCTAGGGTTAGGGTTAGGGGACGGGGACGGTTTAGGGTCCAGGTGAGGGTACGGCAACGCTTTAGGGGGAGCGTGCGTGTGAGGGCGCGGGTTAGTGTTAGCGTACGGGTTAGGATTAGGGGACGGGTGAGGGTCAGGCTTCGGGGAAGTGTTAGGGTTAGGGTTCGGGCTAGGGTTAGTGTTAGCGGACGGGGATGGTTTAGGGTCCAGGTGAGGGTACGGCAACGTTTTAGGGGGAGCGTGCGTGTGAGGGCGCGGGTTAGTGTTAGCGTACGGGTTAGGATTAGGGGACGGGTGAGGGTCAGGCTTCGGGGAAGGGTTAGGGTTAGGGTTCGGGCTAGGGTTAGGGTTAGGGGACGGGGACGGTTTAGGGTCCAGGTGAGGGTACGGCAACACTTTAGGGGGAGCGTGCGTGTGAGGGCGCGGGTTAGGGTTAGCGTACGGGTTAGGATTAGGGGACGGGTGAGGGTCAGGCTTCGGGGAAGGGTTAGGGTTAGGGTTCGGGCTAGGGTTAGGGTTAGGGGACGGGGACGGTTTAGGGTCCAGGTGAGGGTACGGCAACGCTTTAGGGGGAGCGTGCGTGTGAGGGCGCGGGTTAGTGTTAGCGTACGGGTTAGGATTAGGGGACGGGTGAGGGTCAGGCTTCGGGGAAGGGTTAGGGTTAGGGTTCGGGCTAGGGTTAGGGTTAGGGGACGGGGACGGTTTCGGGTCCAGGTGAGGGTACGGCAACGCTTTAGGGGGAGCGTGCGTGTGAGGGCGCGGGTTAGTGTTAGCGTACGGGTTAGGATTAGGGGACGGGTGAGGGTCAGGCTTCGGGGAAGGGTTAGGGTTAGGGTTCGGGCTAGGGTTAGGGTTAGGGTACGGGGACGGTTTAGGGTCCAGGTGAGGGTACGGCAACGCTTTAGGGGGAGCGTGCGTGTGAGGGCGCGGGTTAGTGTTAACGTACGGGTTAGGATTAGGGGACGGGTGAGGGTCAGGCTTCGGGGAAGGGTTAGGGTTAGGGTTCGGGCTAGGGTTAGGGTTAGGGGACGGGGACGGTTTAGGGACCAGGTGAGGGTACGGCAACGCTTTAGGGGGAGCGTGCGTGTGAGGGCGCGGATCAGTGTTAGCGTACGGGTTAGGATTAGGGGACGGTTGAGGGTCAGGCTTCGGGGAAGGGTTAGGGTTAGGGTTCGGGCTAGGGTTAGGGTTAGGGGACGGGAACGGTTTAGGGTCCAGGTGAGGGTATGGCAACGCTTTATGTGGAGCGTGCGTGTGAGGGCGCGGGTTAGTGTTAGCGTACGGGTTAGGATTAGGGGACGGGTGAGGGTCAGGCTTCGGCGAAGGGTTAGGGTTAGGGTTCGGGCTAGGGTTAGCATTAGGGGACGGGGAAGGTTTAGGGTCCAGGTGAGGGTACGGCAACGCTTTAGGGGGATCATGCGTGTGAGGGCGTGGGTTAGTGTCAGCGTACGTGTTAGGATTAGGGGACGGGTGAGGGTCAGGCTTCGGGGAAGGGTTAGGGTTAGGGTTCGGGCTAGGGTTAGGGTTAGGGGACGGGGACGGTTTAGGGTCCAGGTGAGGGTACGGCAACGCTTTAGGGGGAGCGTGCGTGTGAGGGCGCGGGTTAGTGTTAGCGTACGGGTTAGGATTAGGGGACGGGTGAGGGTCAGGCTTCGGGGAATGGTTAGGGTTAGGGTTCGGGCTAGGGTTAGGGTTAGGGGACGGGGACGGTTTAGGGTCCAGGTGAGGGTACGGCAACGCTTTAGGGGGAGCGTGCGTGTGAGGGCGCGGGTTAGTGTTAGCGTATGGTTTAGGATTAGGGGACGGGTGAGGTTCAGGCTTCGGGGAAGGGTTAGGGTTAGGGTTCGGGCTAGGGTTAGGGTTAGGGGACGGGGACGGTTTAGGGTCCAGGTGAGGGTACGGCAACGCTTTAGGGGGAACGTGCGTGTGAGGGCGCGGGTTAGTGTTAGCGTACGGGTGAGGATTACGGGACGGGTGAGGGTCAGGCTTCGGGGAAGGGTTAGTGTTAGGGTTTGGGCTAGGGTTAGGGTTAGGGGACGGGGACGGTTTAGGGTCCAGGGGACGGTACGGCAACGCTTTAGGGGGAGCGTGCGTGTGAGGGCGCGGGTTAGTGTTAGCGTACGGGTTAGGATTAGGGGACGGGTGAGGGTCAGGCTTCGGGGAAGGGTTAGGGTTAGTGTTCGGGCTAGGTTTAGGGTTAGGGGACGGGGACGGTTTAGGGTCCAGGTGAGGGTACGGCAACGCTTTAGGGGGAGCGTGCGTGTGAGGGCGCGGGTTAGTGTTAGTGTACGGGTTAGGATTAGGGGACGGGTGAGGGTCAGGCTTCGGGGAAGAGTTAGGGTTACGGTTCGGGCTAGGGTTAGGGTTAGGGGACGGGGACGGTTTCGGGTCCAGGTGAGGGTACGGCAACGCTTTAGGGGGAGCGTGCGTGTGAGGGCGCGGGTTAGTGTTAGGGTATGGGTTAGGATTAGGGGACGGGTGAGGGTCAGGCTTCGGGGAAGGGTTAGGGTTAGGGTTCCGGCTAGGGTTAGGGTTAGGGGACGGGGACGGTTTAGGGTCCAGGTGAGGGTACGGCAACGCTTTATGGGGAGCGTGCGTGTGAGGGCGCGGGTTAGTGTTAGCGTACGGGTTAGGATTAGGGGACGGGTGAGGGTCAGGCTTCGGGGAAGGGTTAGGGTTAGGGTTCGGGCTAGGGTTAGGGTTAGGGGACGGGGACGGTTTAGGGTCCAGGTGAGGGTACGGCAACGCTTTAGGGGGAGCGTGCGTGTGAAGGCGCGGGTTAGTGTTAGCGTACGGGTTAGGATTAGGGGACGGGTGAGGGTCAGGCTTCGGGGAAGGGTTAGGGTTAGGGTTCGGGCTAGGGTTAGGGTTAGGGGACGGGGACGGTTTAGGGTCCAGGTGAGGGTACGGCAACGATTTAGGGGGAGCGTGTGTGTGAGGGCACGGGTTAGTGTTAGCGTACGGGTTAGGATTAGGGGACGGGTGAGGGTCAGGCTTCGGGGAAGGGTTAGGGTTAGGGTCGGGCTAGGGTTAGGGTTATGGGACGGGGACGGTTTAGGGTCCAGGTGAGGGTACGGCAACGCTTTAGGGGGAGCGTGCGTGTGAGGGCGCGGGTTAGTGTTAGGGTATGGGTTAGGATTAGGGGACGGGTGAGGGTCAGGCTTCGGGGAAGGGTTAGGGTTGGGGTTCGGGCTAGGGTTAGGGTTAGGGGACGGGGACGGTTTAGGGTCCAGGTGAGGGTACGGCAACACTTTAGGGGGAGCGTGCGAGTGAGGGCGCGGGTTAATGTTAGCGTACGGGTTAGGATTAGGGGACGGGTGAGGGTCAGGCTTCTGGGAAGGGTTAGGGTTAGGGATCGGGCTAGGGTTACGGTTAGGGGACGGGGACGGTTTAGGGTCCAGGTGAGGGTACGGCAACGCTTTAGGGGGAGCGTGCGTGTGAGGGCGCGCGATAGTGTTAGCATACGGCTTAGGATTAAGGGACGGGTGAGGGTCAGGCTTCGGGGAAGGGTTAGGGTTAGGGTTCGGGCTAGGGTTAGGGTTAGGGGACGGGGACGGTTTAGGGTCCAGGTGAGGGTACGGCAACGCTTTAGGGGGAGCGTGCGTGTGAGGGCGTGGGTTAGTGTTAGCGTATGGTTTAGGACTAGGGGACGGGTGAGGTTCAGGCTTCTGGGAAGGGTTAGGGTTAGGGTTCGGGCTAGGGTTAGGGTTAGGGGACGGGGACGGTTTCGGGTCCAGGTGAGGGTACGGCAACCCTTTTGGGGGAGCGTGCGTGTGAGGTCGCGGGTTAGTGTTAGCGTACGGGTGAGGATTACGGGACGGGTGAGGGTCAGGCTTCGGGGAAGGGTTAGTGTTAGGGTTCGGGCTAGGGTTAGGGTTAGGGGACGCGGACGGTTTAGGGTCCAGGTGAGGGTACGGCAACGCTTTAGGGGGAGCGTGCGTGTGAGGGCGTGGGTTAGTGTTAGCGTACGGGTTAGGATTAGGGGACGGGTGAGGGTCAGGCTTCGGGGAAGGGTTAGGGTTAGGGTTAGGGCTAGGGTTACGGTTAGGGGACGGGGACGGTTTCGGGTCCAGGTGAGGGTACGGCAACGCTTTAGGGGGAGCGTGCGTGTGAGGGCGCGGGTTAGTGTTAGCGTACGGGTGAGGATTACGGGACGGGTGAGGGTCAGGCTTCGGGGAAGGGTTAGTGTTAGGGTTCGGGCTAGGGTTAGGGTTAAAGTACGGGGACGGTTTAGGGTCCAGGTGACGGTACGGCAACGCTTTAGGGGGAGCATGCGTGTGAGGGCGCGGGTTAGTGTTAGCGTACGGGTTAGGATTAGGGAACGGGTGAGGGTCAGGCTTCGGGGAAGGGTTAGGGTTAGTGTTTGGGCTAGGGTTATGGTTAGGGGACGGGGACGGTTTAGGGTCCAGGTGAGGGTACGGCAACGCTTTAGGGGGAGCGTGCGTGTGAGGGCGCGGATTAGTGTTAGCGTACGGGTTAGGATTAGGGGACGGGTCAGGGTCAGGCTTCGGGGAAGGGTTAGGGTTAGGGTTCGGGCTAGGGTTAGCATTAGGGGACGGGGACGGTTTAGGGTCCAGGTGAGGGTACGGCAACGCTTTAGGGGGAGCATGCGTGTGAGGGCGTGGGTTAGTGTCAGCGTACGTGTTAGGATTAGGGGACGGGTGAGGGTCAGGCTTCGGGGAAGGGTTAGGGTTAGTGTTCGGGCTAGGGTTAGGGTTAGGGGACGGGGACGGTTTAGGGTCCAGGTGAGGGTACGGCAACGCTTTAGGGGGAGCGTGCGTGTGAGGGCGCGGGTTAGTGTTAGCGTACGGGTTAGGATTAGGGGACGGGTGAGGGTCAGGCTTCGGGGAAGTGTTAGGGTTACGGTTCGGGCTAGGGTTAGGGTTAGGGGACGGGGACGGTTTCGGGTCCAGGTGAGGGTACGGCAACGCTTTAGGGGGAGCGTGCGTGTGAGGGCGCGGGTTAGTGTTAGGGTATGGGTTAGGATTAGGGGACGGGTGAGGGTCAGGCTTCGGGGAAGGGTTAGGGTTAGGGTTCGGGCTAGGGTTAGGGTTAGGGGACGGGGACGGTTTAGGGTCCAGGTGAGGGTACGGCAACGCTTTAGGGGGAGCGTGCGTGTGAGGGCGCGGGTTAGTGTTAGCGTACGGGTTAGGATTAGGGGACGGGTGAGGGTCAGGCTTCGGGGAAGGGTTAGGGTTAGGGTTCGGGCTAGGGTTAGGGTTAGGGGACGGGGACGGTTTAGGGTCCAGGTGAGGGTACGGCAACGCTTTAGGGGGAGCGTGCGTGTGAGGGCGCGGGTTAGTGTTAGCGTACGGGTTAGGATTAGGGGACGGGTGAGGGTCAGGCTTCGGGAAGGGTTAGGGTTAGGGTTCGGGCTAGGGTTAGGGTTAGGGGACGGGGACGGTTTAGGGTCCAGGTGAGGGTACGGCAACGATTTAGGGGGAGCGTGTGTGTGAGGGCACGGGTTAGTGTTAGCGTACGGGTTAGGATTAGGGGACGGGTGAGGGTCAGGCTTCGGGGAAGGGTTAGGGTTAGGGTTCGGGCTAGGGTTAGGGGTAGGGGACGGGGACGGTTTAGGGTCCAGGTGAGGGTACGGCAACGCTTTAGGGGGAGCGTGCGTGTGAGGGCGCGGGTTAGTGTTAGGGTATGGGTTAGGATTAGGGGACGGGTGAGGGTCAGGCTTCGGGGAAGGGTTAGGGTTGGGGTTCGGGCTAGGGTTAGGGTTAGGGGACGGGGACGGTTTAGGGTCCAGGTGAGGGTACGGCAACACTTTAGGGGGAGCGTGCGTGTGAGGGCGCGGGTTAGTGTTAGCGTACGGGTTAGGATTAGGGGACGGGTGAGGGTCAGGCTTCGGGGAAGGGTTAGGGTTAGGGTTCGGGCTAGGGTTAGGGTTAGGGGACGGGGACGGTTTAGGGTCCAGGTGAGGGTACGGCAACGCTTTAGGGGGAGCGTGCGTGTGAGGGCGCGGGTTAATGTTAGCGTACGGGTTAGGATTAGGGGACGGGTGAGGGTCAGGCTTCTGGGAAGGGTTAGGGTTAGGGATCGGGCTAGGGTTACGGTTAGGGGACGGGGACGGTTTAGGGTCCAGGTGAGGGTACGGCAACGCTTTAGGGGGAGCGTGCATGTGAGGGCGCGCGATAGTGTTAGCATACGGCTTAGGATTAAGGGACGGGTGAGGGTCAGGCTTCGGGGAAGGGTTAGGGTTAGGGTTCGGCCTAGGGATAGGGTTAGGGGACGGGGACGGTTTAGGGTCCAGGTGAGGGTACGGCAACGCTTTAGGGGGAGCGTGCGTGTGAGGGCGCGGGTTAGTGTTAGCGTATGGTTTAGGACTAGGGGACGGGTGAGGTTCAGGCTTCTGGGAAGGGTTAGGGTTAGGGTTCGGGCTAGGGTTAGGGTTAGGGGACGGGGACGGTTTCGGGTCCAGGTGAGGGTACGGCAACCCTTTAGGGGGAGCGTGCGTGTGAGGGCGCGGGTTAGTGTTAGCGTACGGGTGAAGATTACGGGACGGGTGAGGGTCAGGCTTCGGGGAAGGGTTAGTGTTAGGGTTCGGGCTAGGGTTAGGGTTAGGGGACGGGGACGGTTTAGGGTCCAGGTGAGGGTACGGCAACGCTTTAGGGGGAGCGTGCGTGTGAGGGCGTGGGTTAGTGTTAGCGTACGGGTTAGGATTAGGGGACGGGTGAGGGTCAGGCTTCGGGGAAGGGTTAGGGTTAGGGTTAGGGCTAGGGTTAGGGTTAGGGGACGGGGACGGTTTCAGGTCCAGGTGAGGGTACGGCAACGCTTTAGGGGGAGCGTGCGTGTGAGGGCGCGGGTTAGTGTTAGCGTACGGGTGAGGATTACGGGACGGGTGAGGGTCAGGCTTCGGGGAAGGGTTAGGGTTAGGGTTCGGGCTAGGGTTAGGGTTAGGGGACGGGGACGGTTTCGAGTCCAGGTGAGGGTACGGCAACGCTTTAGGGGGAGCGTGCGTGTGAGGGCGCGGGTTAGTGTTAGCGTACAGGTGAGGATTACGGGACGGGTGAGGGTCAGGCTTCGGGGAAGGGTTAGGGTTAGGGTTCGGGCTAGGGTTAAGGTTAGGGGACGGGGACGGTTTAGGGTCCAGGTGAGGGTACGGCAACGCTTTAGGGGGAGAGTGCGTGTGAGGGCGCGGATCAGTGTTAGCCTACGGGTTAGGATTAGGGGACGGTTGAGGGTCAGGCTTCAGGGAAGGGTTAGGGTTAGGGTTCGGGCTAGGGTTAGGGTTAGGGGACGGGAACGGTTTAGGGTCCAGGTGAGGGTATGGCAACGCTTTATGTGGAGCGTGCGTGTGAGGGCGCGGGTTAGTGTTAGCGTACGGGTTAGGATTAGGGGACGGGTGAGGGTCAGGCTTCGGGGAAGGGTTACGGTTAGGGTTCGGGCTAGGGTTAGGGTTAGGGGACGGGGACGGGGACGGTTTAGGGTCCAGGTAAGGGTACGGCAACGCTTTAGGGGGAGCGTGCATGTGAGGGTGCGGGTTAGTGTTAGGGTACGGGTTAGGATTAAGGGACGGTTGAGGGTCATGCTTCGGGGAAGGGTTAGGGTTAGGGTTCGGGCTAGGGTTAGGGTTAGGTGATGGGGACGGTTTAGGGTCCAGGTGAGGGTATGGCAACGCTTTAGGGGGAGCGTGCGTGTGAGGGCGCGGGTTAGTGTTAGCGTACGGGTTAGGATTAGGGGACGGGTGAGGGTCAGGCTTCGGGGAAGGGTTAGGGTTAGGGTTCGGGCTAGGGTTAGGGTTAGGGGACGGGGACGGTTTAGGGTCCAGGTGAGGGTACGGCAACGCTTTAAGGTGAACGTGCGTGTGAGGTCGCGGGTTAGTGTTAGCGTACGGGTTAGGATTAGGGGACGGGTGAGGGTCAGGCTTCGGGGAAGTGTTACGGTTAGGGTTCGGGCTAGGGTTAGGGTTAGGGGACGGGGACGGGGACGGTTTAGGGTCCAGGTAAGGGTACGGCAACGCTTTAGGGGGAGCGTGCATGTGAGGGTGCGGGTTAGTGTTAGGGTACGGGTTAGGATTAAGGGACGGTTGAGGGTCATGCTTCGGGGAAGGGTTAGGGTTAGGGTTCGGGCTAGGGTTAGGGTTAGGTGACGGGGACGGTTTAGGGTCCAGGTGAGGGTACGGCAACGCTTTAGGGGGAGCGTGCGTGTGAGGGCGCGGGTTAGTGTTAGCGTACGGGTTAGGATTAGGGGACGGGTGAGGGTCAGGCTTCGGGGAAGGGTTAGGGTTAGGGTTAGGGCTACGGTTAGGGTTAGGGGACGGCGACGGTTTAGGGTCCAGGTGAGGGTACGGCAACCCTTTAGGGGGAGCGTGCGTGTGAGGGCGCGGGTTAGTGTTAGCGTACGTGTTAGGATTAGGGGACGGGTGAGGGTCAGGCTTCGGGGAAGTGTTATGGTTAGGGTTCGGGCTAGGGTTAGAGTTAGGGGACGGGGACGGTTTAGGGTCCAGGTGAGGGTACGGCAACGCTTTAGGGGGAGCGTGCGTGTGAGGGCGCGGGTTAGTGTTAGGGTATGGGTTAGGATTAGGGGACGGGTGAGGGTCAGGCTTCGGGGAAGGGTTAGGTTTAGGGTTCGGGCTAGGGTTAGGGTTAGGGGACGGGGACGGTTTAGGGTCCAGGTGAGGGTACGGCAACGCTTTAGGGGGAGCGTGCGTGTGAGGGCGCGGGTTAGTGTTAGCGTACGGGTTAGGATTAGGGGACGGGTGAGGGTCAGGCTTCGGGGAAGTGTTAGGGTTAGGGTTCGGGCTAGGGTTAGTGTTAGCGGACGGGGATGGTTTAGGGTCCAGGTGAGGGTACGGCAACGTTTTAGGGGGAGCGTGCGTGTGAGGGCGCGGGTTAGTGTTAGCGTACGGGTTAGGATTAGGGGACGGGTGAGGGTCAGGCTTCGGGGAAGGGTTAGGGTTAGGGTTCGGGCTAGGGTTAGGGTTAGGGGACGGGGACGGTTTAGGGTCCAGGTGAGGGTACGGCAACACTTTAGGGGGAGCGTGCGTGTGAGGGCGCGGGTTAGGGTTAGCGTACGGGTTAGGATTAGGGGACGGGTGAGGGTCAGGCTTCGGGGAAGGGTTAGGGTTAGGGTTCGGGCTAGGGTTAGGGTTAGGGGACGGGGACGGTTTAGGGTCCAGGTGAGGGTACGGCAACGCTTTAGGGGGAGCGTGCGTGTGAGGGCGCGGGTTAGTGTTAGCGTACGGGTTAGGATTAGGGGACGGGTGAGGGTCAGGCTTCGGGGAAGGGTTAGGGTTAGGGTTCGGGCTAGGGTTAGGGTTAGGGGACGGGGACGGTTTCGGGTCCAGGTGAGGGTACGGCAACGCTTTAGGGGGAGCGTGCGTGTGAGGGCGCGGGTTAGTGTTAGCGTACGGGTTAGGATTAGGGGACGGGTGAGGGTCAGGCTTCGGGGAAGGGTTAGGGTTAGGGTTCGGGCTAGGGTTAGGGTTAGGGTACGGGGACGGTTTAGGGTCCAGGTGAGGGTACGGCAACGCTTTAGGGGGAGCGTGCGTGTGAGGGCGCGGGTTAGTGTTAACGTACGGGTTAGGATTAGGGGACGGGTGAGGGTCAGGCTTCGGGGAAGGGTTAGGGTTAGGGTTCGGGCTAGGGTTAGGGTTAGGGGACGGGGACGGTTTCGGGTCCAGGTGAGGGTACGGCAACGCTTTAGGGGGAGCGTGCGTGTGAGGGCGCGGATCAGTGTTAGCGTACGGGTTAGGATTAGGGGACGGTTGAGGGTCAGGCTTCGGGGAAGGGTTAGGGTTAGGGTTCGGGCTAGGGTTAGGGTTAGGGGACGGGAACGGTTTAGGGTCCAGGTGAGGGTATGGCAACGCTTTATGTGGAGCGTGCGTGTGAGGGCGCGTGTTAGTGTTAGCGTACGGGTTAGGATTAGGGGACGGGTGAGGGTCAGGCTTCGGCGAAGGGTTAGGGTTAGGGTTCGGGCTAGGGTTAGGGTTAGGGGACGGGGACGGTTTAGGGTCCAGGTGAGGGAACGGCAACGCTTTAGGGGGAGCGTGCGTGTGAGGGCGCGGGTTACTGTTAGCGTACGGGTTAGGATTAGGGGACGGGTGAGGGTCAGGCTTCGGGTAAGGGTTAGGGTTAGGGTTCGGACTAGGGTTAGGGTTAGGGGACGGGGACGGCTTAGGGTCCAGGTGAGGGTACGGCAACGCTTTAGGGGGAGCGTGCATGTGAGGGCGCGGGTTAGTGTTAGCGTACGGGTTAGGATTAGGGGACAGGTGAGGGTCAGGCTTCTGGGAAGGGTTAGGGTTAGGGTTCGGGCTAGGGTTAGGGTTAGGGGACGGGGACGGTTTAGGGTCCAGGTGAGGGTACGGCAACGCTTTAGGGGGAGCGTGCGTGTGAGGGCGCGGGTTAGCGTTAGCGTACGGGTTAGGATTAGGGGACGGGTGAGGGTCAGGCTTCGGGGAAGGGTTAGGGTTAGGGTTCGGGCTCGGGTTAGGGTTAGGGGACGGGGACGGTTTAGGGTCCAGGTGAGGGTACGGCAACGCTTTAGGGGGAGCGTGCGTGTGAGGGCGCGGGTTAATGTTAGCGTACGGGTTAGGATTAGGGGACGGGTGAGGGTCAGGCTTCTGGGAAGGGTTAGGGTTAGGGTTCGGGCTAGGGTTAGGGTTAGGGGACGGGGACGGTTTAGGGTCCAGGTGAGGGTACGGCAACGCTTTAGGGGGAGCGTGCGTGTGAGGGCGCGGGTTAGTTTTAGGGTATGGGTTAGGATTAGGGGACGGGTGAGGGTCAGGCTTCGGGGAAGGGTTAGGGTTAGGGTTCGGGCTAGAGTTAGGGTTAGGGGACGTGGACGGTTTAGGGTCCAGGTGAGGGTACGGCAACGCTTTAGGGGGAGCGTGCGTGTGAGGGCGCGGGTTAGTGTTAGCGAACGGGTTAGGATTAGGGGACGGGTGAGGGTCAGGCTTCGGGGAAGGGTTAGGGTTAGGGTTCGGGCTAGGGTTAGGGTTAGGGGACGGGGACGGTTTAGGGTCCAGGTGAGGGTACGGCAACGCTTTAGGGGGAGCGTGCGTGTGAGGGCGCGGGTTAGTGTTAGCGAACGGGTTAGGATAAGGGGACGGGTGAGGGTCAGGCTTCGGGTAAGGGTTAGGGTTAGGGTTCGGGCTAGGGTTAGGGTTAGGGGACAGGGACGGTTTAGGGTCCAGGTGAGGGTACGGCAACGCTTTAGGGGGAGCGTGCGTGAGAGGGCGCGGGTTAGTGTTAGCGTACGGGTTAGGATTAGGGGACGGGTGAGGGTCAGGCTTCGGGGAAGGGTTAGGGTTAGGGTTCGGGCTAGGGTTAGGGTTAGGGGACGGGGACGGTTTAGGGTCCAGGTGAGGGTACGGCAACGCTTTAGGGGGAGCGTGCGTGTGAGGGCGCGCGATAGTGTTAGCGTACGGCTTAGGATTAGGGGACGGGTGAGGGTCAGGCTTCGGGGAAGGGTTAGGGTTAGGGTTCGGGCTAGGGTTAGGGTTAGGGGACGGGGACGGTTTAGGGTCCAGGTGAGGGTACGGCAACGCTTTAGGGGGAGCGTGCGTGTGAGGGCGCGGGTTAGTGTTAGCGAACGGGTGAGGATTAGGGGACGGGTGAGGGTCAGGCTTCGGGTAAGGGTTAGGGTTAGGGTTCGGGCTAGGGTTAGGGTTAGGGGACGGGGACGGTTTAGGGTCCAGGTGAGGGTACGGCATCGCTTTAGGGGGAGCGTGCGTGTGAGGGCGCGGGTTAGTGTTAGCGTACGGGTTAGGATTAGGGGACGGGTGAGGGTCAGGCTTCGGGGAAGGGTTAGGGTTAGGGTTCGGGCTAGGGTTAGGGTTAGGGGACGGGGACGGTTTAGGGTCCAGGTGAGGGTACGGCAACCCTTTAGGGGGAGCGTGCGTGTGAGGGCGCGGGTTAGTGTTAGCGTACGGGTTAGGATTAGGGGACGGGTGAGGGTCAGGCTTCGGGGAAGGGTTAGGGTTAGGGTTCGGGCTAGGGTTAGGGTTAGGGGACGGGGACGGTTTAGGGTCCAGGTGAGGATACGGCAATGCTTTAGGGGGAGCGTGCGTGTGAGGGCGCGGGTTAGTGTTAGCGTACGGGTTAGGATTAGGGGACGGGTGAGGGTCAGGCTTCGGGGAAGGGTTAGGGTTAGGGTTCGGGCTAGGGTTAGGGTTAGGGGACGGGGACGGTTTAGGGTCCAGGTGAGGGTACGGCAACGCTTTAGGGGGAGCGTGCGTGTGAGGGCGCGGGTTAGTGTTACCGTACGTGTTATGATTAGGGGACGGGTGAGGGTCAGGCTTCGGGGAAGGGTTAGGGTTACGGTTCGGGCTAGGGTTAGTGTTAGGGGACGGGGACGGTTTAGGGTCCAGGTGAGGGTACGGCAACGCTTTAGGGGGAGCGTGCATGTGAGGGCGCGCGATAGTGTTAGCGTACGGGTTAGGATTAGGGGACGGGTGAGGGTCAGGCTTCGGGGAAGGGTTAGGGTTAGGGTTCGGGCTAGGGTTAGGGTTAGGGGACGGGGACGGTTTAGGGTCCAGGTGAGGGTACGGCAACGCTTTAGGGGGAGCGTGCGTGTGAGGGTGCGGGTTAGTGTTAGCGAACGGGTTAGGATTAGGGGACGGTTGAGGGTCAGGCTTCGGGTAAGGGTTAGGGTTAGGGTTCGGGCTAGGGTTAGGGTTAGGGGACGGGGACGGTTTAGGGTCCAGGTGAGGGTACGGCAACGCTTTAGGGGAGCGTGCGTGTGAGGGCGCGGGTTAGTGTTAGCGTAAGGGTTAGGATTAGGGGACGGGTGAGGGTCAGGCTTCGGGGAAGGGTTAGGGTTAGGGTTCGGGCTAGGGTTAGGGTTAGGGTACAGGGACGGTTTAGGGTCCAGGTGAGGGTACGGCAACGCTTTAGGGGGAGCGTGCGTGTGAGGGCGTGGGTTAGTGTTAGCGTACGGGTTAGGATTAGGGGACGGGTGAGGGTCAGGCTTCGGGGAAGGGTTAGGGTTAGGGTTCGGGCTAGGGTTAGGGTTAGGGGACGGGGACGGTTTAGGGTCCAGGTGAGGGTACGGCAACGCTTTAGGGGGAGTGTGCGTGTGAGGGCGCGGTTTAGTGTTAGGGTATGGGTTAGGTTTAGGGGACGGGTGAGGGTCAGGCTTCGGGGAAGGTTTAGGGTTAGGGTTCAGGCTAGGGTTAGGGTTAGGGGACGGGGACGGTTTAGGGTCCAGGTGAGGGTACGGCAACGCTTTAGGGGGAGTGTGCGTGTGAGGGCGCGGGTTAGTGTTAGCGTACGGGTTAGGATTAGGGGACGGGTGAGGGTCAGGCTTCGGGGAAGGGTTAGGGTTAGGGTTCGGGCTAGGGTTAGGGTTAGGGGACGGGGACGGTTTAGGGTCCAGGTGAGGGTACGGCAACGCTTTAGGGGGAGCGTGCGTGTGAGGGCGCGGGTTAGTGTTAGCGTACGGGTTAGGATTAGGGGACGGGTGAGGGTCAGGCTTCGGGGAAGGGTTAGGTTTAGGGTTAGGGCTAGGGTTAGGGTTAGGGGACGGGGACGGTTTAGGGTCCAGGTGAGGGTACGGCAACGCTTTAGGGGGAGCGTGCGTGTGAGGGCGCGGGTTAGCGTTAGCGTACGGTTTAGGATTAGGGGACGGGTGAGGGTCAGGCTTCGGGGAAGGGTTAGGGTTAGGGTTCGGGCTAGGGTTAGGGTTAGGGGACGGGGACGGTTTAGGGTCCAGGTGAGGGTACGGCAACGCTTTAGGGGGAGCGTGCGTGTGAGGGCGCGGGGTAGTGTTAGCGTACGGGTTAGGATTAGGGGACGGGTGAGGGTCAGGCTTCGGGGAAGGGTTAGGGTTAGGGTTCGGGCTAGGGTTAGGGTTAGGGGTCGGGGACGGTTTAGGGTCCAGGTGAGGCTACGGCAACACTTTAGGGGGAGCGTGCGTGTGAGGGCGCGGGTTAGTGTTAGCGTACGTTTTAGGATTAGGGGACGGCTGAGGGTCAGGCTTCGGGGAAGGGTTAGGGTTAGGGTTCGGGCTAGGGTTAGGGTTAGGGGACGGGGACGGTTTAGGGTCCAGGTGAGGGTACGGCAACGCTTTATGGGGAGCGTGCGTGTGAGGGCGCGGGTTAGTGTTAGCGTACGGGTTAGGATTAGGGGACGGGTGAGGGTCAGGCTTCGGGGAAGGGTTAGGGTTACGGTTCGGGCTAGGGTTAGGGTTAGGGGACGGGGACGGTTTAGGGTCCAGGTGAGGGTACGGCAACGCTTTAGGGGGAGCGTGCGTGTGAGGGCGCGGGTTAGTGTTAGCGTATGGTTTAGGATTAGGGGACGGGTGAGGTTCAGGCTTCGGGGAAGGGTTAGGGTTAGGGTTCGGGCTAGGGTTAGGGTTAGGGGACGGGGACGGTTTAGGGTCCAGGTGAAGGTACGGCAACGCTTTAGGGGGAGCGTGCGTGTGAGGGCGCGGGTTACTGTTAGCGAACGGGTTAGGATTAGGGGACGGGTGAGGGTCAGGCTTCGGGGAAGGGTTAGGGTTAGGGTTCGGGCTAGGGTTAGGGTTAGGGGACGGGGACGGTTTAGGGTCCAGGTGAGGGTACGGCAACCCTTTAGGGGGAGCGTGCGTGTGAGGGCGCGGGTTAGTCTTAGCGTACGGGTTAGGATTGGGGACGGGTGAGGGTCAGGCTTCGGGGAAGTGTTAGGGTTAGGGTTCGGGCTAGGGTTAGGTTTAGGGGACGGGGACGGTTTAGGGTCCAGGTGAGGGTACGGCAACGCTTTAGGGGGAGTGTGCGTGTGAGGGCGCGGTTTAGTGTTAGGGTATGGGTTAGGATTAGGGGACGGGTGAGGGTCAGGCTTCGGGGAAGGGTTAGGGTTAGGGTTCGGGCTAGGGTTAGGGTTAGGGGACGGGGACGGTTTAGGGTCCAGGTGAGGGTACGGCAACGCTTTAGGGGGAGTGTGCGTGTGAGGGCGCGGGTTAGTGTTAGCGTACGGGTTAGGATTAGGGGACGGGTGAGGGTCAGGCTTCGGGGAAGGGTTAGGGTTAGGGTTCGGGCTAGGGTTAGGGGACGGGGACGGGGACGGTTTAGGGTCCAGGTGAGGATACGGCAACGCTTTAGGGGGAGCGTGCGTGTGAGGGCGCGGGTTAGTGTTAGCGTACGGGTTAGGATTAGGGGACGGGTGAGGGTCAGGCTTCGGGGAAGGGTTAGGGTTAGGGTTCGGGCTAGGGTTAGGGTTAGGGGACGGGGACGGTTTAGGGTCCAGGTGAGGGTACGGCAACGCTTTAGGGGGAGCGTGCGTGTGAGGGCGCGGGTTAGTGTTACCGTACGGGTTAGGATTAGGGGACGGGTGAGGGTCAGGCTTCGGGGAAGGGTTAGGGTTACGGTTCGGGCTAGGGTTAGTGTTAGGGGACGGGGACGGTTTAGGGTCCAGGTGAGGGTACGGCAACGCTTTAGGGGGAGCGTGCGTGTGAGGGCGCGCGATAGTGTTAGCGTACGGGTTAGGATTAGGGGACGGGTGAGGGTCAGGCTTCGAGGAAGGGTTAGGGTTAGGGTTCGGGCTAGGGTTAGGGTTAGGGGACGGGGACGGTTTAGGGTCCAGGTGAGGGTACGGCAACGCTTTAGGGGGAGCGTGCGTGTGAGGGTGCGGGTTAGTGTTAGCGAACGGGTTAGGATTAGGGGACGGTTGAGGGTCAGGCTTCGGGTAAGGGTTAGGGTTAGGGTTCGGGCTAGGGTTAGGGTTAGGGGACGGGGACGGTTTAGGGTCCAGGTGAGGGTACGGCAACGCTTTAGGGGAGCGTGCGTGTGAGGGCGCGGGTTAGTGTTAGCGTACGGGTTAGGATTAGGGGACGGGTGAGGGTCAGGCTTCGGGGAAGGGTTAGGGTTAGGGTTCGGGCTAGGGTTAGGGTTAGGGTACAGGGACGGTTTAGGGTCCAGGTGAGGGTACGGCAACGCTTTAGGGGGAGCGTGCGTGTGAGGGCGTGGGTTAGTGTTAGCGTACGGGTTAGGATTAGGGGACGGGTGAGGGTCAGGCTTCGGGGAAGGGTTAGGGTTAGGGTTCGGGCTAGGGTTAGGGTTAGGGGACGGGGACGGTTTAGGGTCCAGGTGAGGGTACGGCAACGCTTTAGGGGGAGTGTGCGTGTGAGGGCGCGGTTTAGTGTTAGGGTATGGGTTAGGATTAGGGGACGGGTGAGGGTCAGGCTTCGGGGAAGGTTTAGGGTTAGGGTTCGGGCTAGGGTTAGGGTTAGGGGACGGGGACGGTTTAGGGTCCAGGTGAGGGTACGGCAACGCTTTAGGGGGAGTGTGCGTGTGAGGGCGCGGGTTAGTGTTAGCGTACGGGTTAGGATTAGGGGACGGGTGAGGGTCAGGCTTCGGGGAAGGGTTAGGGTTAGGGTTCGGGCTAGGGTTAGGGTTAGGGGACGGGGACGGTTTAGGGTCCAGGTGAGGGTACGGCAACGCTTTAGGGGGAGCGTGCGTGTGAGGGCGCGGGTTAGTGTTAGCGTACGGGTTAGGATTAGGGGACGGGTGAGGGTCAGGCTTCGGGGAAGGGTTAGGTTTAGGGTTAGGGCTAGGGTTAGGGTTAGGGGACGGGGACGGTTTAGGGTCCAGGTGAGGGTACGGCAACGCTTTAGGGGGAGCGTGCGTGTGAGGGCGCGGGTTAGCGTTAGCGTACGGTTTAGGATTAGGGGACGGGTGAGGGTCAGGCTTCGGGGAAGGGTTAGGGTTAGGGTTCGGGCTAGGGTTAGGTTTAGGGGACGGGGACGGTTTAGGGTCCAGGTGAGGGTACGGCAACGCTTTAGGGGGAGCGTGCGTGTGAGGGCGCGGGGTAGTGTTAGCGTACGGGTTAGGATTAGGGGACGGGTGAGGGTCAGGCTTCGGGGAAGGGTTAGGGTTAGGGTTCGGGCTAGGGTTAGGGTTAGGGGTCGGGGACGGTTTAGGGTCCAGGTGAGGCTACGGCAACACTTTAGGGGGAGCGTGCGTGTGAGGGCGCGGGTTAGTGTTAGCGTACGTTTTAGGATTAGGGGACGGCTGAGGGTCAGGCTTCGGGGAAGGGTTAGGGTTAGGGTTCGGGCTAGGGTTAGGGTTAGGGGACGGGGACGGTTTAGGGTCCAGGTGAGGGTACGGCAACGCTATAGGGGGAGCGTGCGTGTGAGGGCGCGGGTTAGTGTTAGCGTACGGGTTAGGATTAGGGGACGGGTGAGGATCAGGCTTCGGGGAAGGGTTAGGGTTACGGTTCGGGCTAGGGTTAGGGTTAGGGGACGGGGACGGTTTAGGGTCCAGGTGAGGGTACGGCAACGCTTTAGGGGGAGCGTGCGTGTGAGGGCGCGGGTTAGTGTTAGCGAACGGGTTAGGATTAGGGGACGGGTGAGGGTCAGGCTTCGGGGAAGGGTTAGGGTTAGGGTTCGGGCTAGGGTTAGGGTTAGGGGACGGGGACGGTTTAGGGTCCAGGTGAGGGTACGGCAACCCTTTAGGGGGAGCGTGCGTGTGAGGGCGCGGGTTAGTCTTAGCGTACGGGTTAGGATTGGGGACGGGTGAGGGTCAGGCTTCGGGGAAGTGTTAGGGTTAGGGTTCGGGCTAGGGTTAGGTTTAGGGGACGGGGACGGTTTAGGGTCCAGGTGAGGGTACGGCAACGCTTTAGGGGGAGTGTGCGTGTGAGGGCGCGGTTTAGTGTTAGGGTATGGGTTAGGATTAGGGGACGGGTGAGGGTCAGGCTTCGGGGAAGGGTTAGGGTTAGGGTTCGGGCTAGGGTTAGGGTTAGGGGACGGGGACGGTTTAGGGTCCAGGTGAGGGTACGGCAACGCTTTAGGGGGAGTGTGCGTGTGAGGGCGCGGGTTAGTGTTAGCGTACGGGTTAGGATTAGGGGACGGGTGAGGGTCAGGCTTCGGGGAAGGGTTAGGGTTAGGGTTTGGGCTAGGGTTAGGGTTAGGGGACGGGGACGGTTTAGGGTCCAGGTGAGGGTACGGCAACGCTTTAGGGGGAGCGTGCGTGTGAGGGCGTGGGTTAGTGTTAGCGTACGGGTTAGGATTAGGGGACGGGTGAGGGTCAGGCTTCGGGGAAGGTTTAGGGTTAGGGTTAGGGCTAGGGTTAGGGTTAGGGGACGGGGACGGTTTAGGGTCCAGGTGAGGGTACGGCAACGCTTTAGGGGGAGCGTGCGTGTGAGGGCGCGGGTTAGCGTTAGCGTACGGTTTAGGATTAGGGGACGGGTGAGGGTCAGGCTTCGGGGAAGGGTTAGGGTTAGGGTTCGGGCTAGGGTTAGGGTTAGAGGACGGGGATGGTTTAGGGTCCAGGTGAGGGTACGGCAACGCTTTAGGGGGAGCGTGCGTGTGAGGGCGCGGGGTAGTGTTAGCGAACGGGTTAGGATTAGGGGACGGTTGAGGGTCAGGCTTCGGGAAAGGGTTAGGGTTAGGGTTCGGGCTAGGGTTAGGGTTAGGGGACGGGGACGGTTTAGGGTCCAGGTGAGGGTACGGCAACGCTTTAGGGGAGCGTGCGTGTGAGGGCGCGGGTTAGTGTTAGCGTACGGGTTAGGATTAGGGGACGGGTGAGGGTCAGGCTTCGGGGAAGGGTTAGGGTTAGGGTTCGGGCTAGGGTTAGGGTTAGGGTACAGGGACGGTTTAGGGTCCAGGTGAGGGTACGGCAACGCTTTAGGGGGAGCGTGCGTGTGAGGGCGTGGGTTAGTGTTAGCGTACGGGTTAGGATTAGGGGACGGGTGAGGGTCAGGCTTCGGGGAAGGGTTAGGGTTAGGGTTCGGGCTAGGGTTAGGGTTAGGGGACGGGGACGGTTTAGGGTCCAGGTGAGGGTACGGCAACGCTTTAGGGGGAGTGTGCGTGTGAGGGCGCGGTTTAGTGTTAGGGTATGGGTTAGGATTAGGGGACGGGTGAGGGTCAGGCTTCGGGGAAGGTTTAGGGTTAGGGTTCGGGCTAGGGTTAGGGTTAGGGGACGGGGACGGTTTAGGGTCCAGGTGAGGGTACGGCAACGCTTTAGGGGGAGTGTGCGTGTGAGGGCGCGGGTTAGTGTTAGCGTACGGGTTAGGATTAGGGGACGGGTGAGGGTCAGGCTTCGGGGAAGGGTTAGGGTTAGGGTTCGGGCTAGGGTTAGGGTTAGGGGACGGGGACGGTTTAGGGTCCAGGTGAGGGTACGGCAACGCTTTAGGGGGAGCGTGCGTGTGAGGGCGCGGGTTAGTGTTAGCGTACGGGTTAGGATTAGGGGACGGGTGAGGGTCAGGCTTCGGGGAAGGGTTAGGTTTAGGGTTAGGGCTAGGGTTAGGGTTAGGGGACGGGGACGGTTTAGGGTCCAGGTGAGGGTAAGGCAACGCTTTAGGGGGAGCGTGCGTGTGAGGGCGCGGGTTAGCGTTAGCGTACGGTTTAGGATTAGGGGACGGGTGAGGGTCAGGCTTCGGGGAAGGGTTAGGGTTAGGGTTCGGGCTAGGGTTAGGTTTAGGGGACGGGGACGGTTTAGGGTCCAGGTGAGGGTACGGCAACGCTTTAGGGGGAGCGTGCGTGTGAGGGCGCGGGGTAGTGTTAGCGTACGGGTTAGGATTAGGGGACTGGTGAGGGTCAGGCTTCGGGGAAGGGTTAGGGTTAGGGTTCGGGCTAGGGTTAGGGTTAGGGGTCGGGGACGGTTTAGGGTCCAGGTGAGGCTACGGCAACACTTTAGGGGGAGCGTGCGTGTGAGGGCGCGGGTTAGTGTTAGCGTACGTTTTAGGATTAGGGGACGGCTGAGGGTCAGGCTTCGGGGAAGGGTTAGGGTTAGGGTTCGGGCTAGGGTTAGGGTTAGGGGACGGGGACGGTTTAGGGTCCAGGTGAGGGTACGGCAACGCTTTAGGGGGAGCGTGCGTGTGAGGGCGCGGGTTAGTGTTAGCGTACGGGTTAGGATTAGGGGACTGGTGAGGGTCAGGCTTCGGGGAAGGGTTAGGGTTACGGTTCGGGCTAGGGTTAGGGTTAGGGGACGGGGACGGTTTAGGGTCCAGGTGAGGGTACGGCAACGCTTTAGGGGGAGCGTGCGTGTGAGGGCGCGGGTTAGTGTTAGCGTACGGGTTTAGGATTAGGGGACGGGTGAGGTTCAGGCTTCGGGGAAGGGTTAGGGTTAGGGTTCGGGCTAGGGTTAGGGTTAGGGGACGGGGACGGTTTAGGGTCCAGGTGAGGGTACGGCAACGCTTTAGGGGGAGCGTGCGTGTGAGGGCGCGGGTTAGTGTTAGCGAACGGGTTAGGATTAGGGGACGGGTGAGGGTCAGGCTTCGGGGAAGGGTTAGGGTTAGGGTTCGGGCTAGGGTTAGGGTTAGGGGACGGGGACGGTTTAGGGTCCAGGTGAGGGTACGGCAACCCTTTAGGGGGAGCGTGCGTGTGAGGGCGCGGGTTAGTCTTAGCGTACGGGTTAGGATTGGGGACGGGTGAGGGTCAGGCTTCGGGGAAGTGTTAGGGTTAGGGTTCGGGCTAGGGTTAGGTTTAGGGGACGGGGACGGTTTAGGGTCCAGGTGAGGGTACGGCAACGCTTTAGGGGGAGTGTGCGTGTGAGGGCGCGGTTTAGTGTTAGGGTATGGGTTAGGATTAGGGGACGGGTGAGGGTCAGGCTTCGGGGAAGGGTTAGGGTTAGGGTTCGGGCTAGGGTTAGGGTTAGGGGACGGGGACGGTTTAGGGTCCAGGTGAGGGTACGGCAACGCTTTAGGGGGAGTGTGCGTGTGAGGGCGCGGGTTAGTGTTAGCGTACGGGTTAGGATTAGGGGACGGGTGAGGGTCAGGCTTCGGGGAAGGGTTAGGGTTAGGGTTTGGGCTAGGGTTAGGGTTAGGGGACGGGGACGGTTTAGGGTCCAGGTGAGGGTACGGCAACGCTTTAGGGGGAGCGTGCGTGTGAGGGCGTGGGTTAGTGTTAGCGTACGGGTTAGGATTAGGGGACGGGTGAGGGTCAGGCTTCGGGGAAGTGTTAGGGTTAGGGTTAGGGCTAGGGTTAGGGTTAGGGGACGGGGACGGTTTAGGGTCCAGGTGAGGGTACGGCAACGCTTTAGGGGGAGCGTGCGTGTGAGGGCGCGGGTTAGCGTTAGCGTACGGTTTAGGATTAGGGGACGGGTGAGGGTCAGGCTTCGGGGAAGGGTTAGGGTTAGGGTTCGGGCTAGGGTTAGGGTTAGAGGACGGGGATGGTTTAGGGTCCAGGTGAGGGTACGGCAACGCTTTAGGGGGAGCGTGCGTGTGAGGGCGCGGGGTAGTGTTAGCGTACGGGTTAGGCTAAGGGACGGGTGAGGGTCAGGCTTCGGGGAAGGGTTAGGGTTAGGGTTCGGGCTAGGGTGAGGGTTAGGGGACGGGGACGGTTTAGGGTCCAGGTGAGGCTACGGCAACGCTTTAGGGGGAGCGTGCGTGTGAGGGCGCGGGTTAGTGTTAGCGTACGTTTTAGGATTAGGGGACGGCTGAGGGTAAGGCTTCGGGGAAGGGTTAGGGTTAGGGTTCGGGCTAGGGTTAGGGTTAGGGGACGGGGACGGTTTAGGGTCCAGGTGAGGGTACGGCAACGCTTTAGGGGGAGCGTGCGTGTGAGGGCGCGGGTAAGTGTTAGCGTACGGGTTAGGATTAGGGGACGGGTGAGGGTCAGGCTTCGGGGAAGGGTTAGGGTTACGGTTCGGGCTAGGGTTAGGGTTAGGGGACGGGGACGGTTTAGGGTCCAGGTGAGGGTACGGCAACGCTTTAGGGGGAGCGTGCGTGTGAGGGCGCGGGTTAGTGTTAGCGTATGGTTTAGGATTAGGGGACGGGTGAGGTTCAGGCTTCGGGGAAGGGTTAGGGTTAGGGTTCGGGCTAGGGTTAGGGTTAGGGGACGGGGACGGCTTAGGGTCCAGGTGAGGGTACGGCAACGCTTTAGGGGGAGCGTGCGTGTGAGGGCGCGGGTTAGTGTTAGCGAACGGGTTAGGATTAGGGGACGGGTGAGGGTCAGGCTTCGGGGAAGGGTTAGGGTTAGGGTTCGGGCTAGGGTTAGGGTTAGGGTACGGGGACGGTTTAGGGTCCAGGTGAGGGTACGGCAACGCTTTAGGGGGAGCGTGCGTGTGAGGGCGCGGGTTAGTGTTAGCGTACGGGTTAGGATTAGGGGACGGGTGAGGGTCAGGCTTCGGGGAAGGGTTAGGGTTAGGGTTCGGGCTAGGGTTAGGGTTAGGGGACGGGGACGGTTTAGGGTCCAGGTGAGGGTACGGCAACGCTTTAGGGGGAGCGTGCGTGTGAGGTCGCGCGATAGTGTTAGCGTACGGGTTAGGATTAGGGGACGGGTGAGGGTCAGGCTTGGGGGAAGGGTTAGAGTTAGGGTTCGGGCTAGGGTTAGGGTTAGGGGACGGGGACGGTTTAGGGTACAGGTGAGGGTACGGCAACGCTTTAGGGGGAGCGTGCATGTGAGGGCGCGGGTTAGCGTTAGCGAACGGGTTAGGATTAGGGGACGCGTGACGGTCAGGCTTCGGGTAAGGGTTAGGGTTAGGGTTCGGGCTAGGGTTAGGGTTAGGGGACGGGGACGGTTTAGGGTCCAGGTGAGGGTACGGCAACGCTTTAGGGGGAGCGTGCGTGTGAGGGCGCGGGTTAGCGTTAGCGTACGGGTTAGGATTAGGGGACGGGTGAGGGTCAGGCTTCGGGGAAGGGTTAGGGTTAGGGTTCGGGCTAGGGTTAGGGTTAGGGGACGGGGACGGTTTAGGGTCCAGGTGAGGGTACGGCAACCCTTTAGGGGGAGCGTGCGTGTGAGGGCGCGGGTTAGCGTTAGCGTACGGTTTAGGATTAGGGGACGGGTGAGGGTCAGGCTTCGGGGAAGGGTTAGGGTTAGGGTTCGGTCTAGGGTTAGGGTTAGGGGACGGGGACGGTTTAGGGTCCAGGTGAGGTTACGGCAACGCTTTAGGGGGAGTGTGCGTGTGAGGGCACGGTTTAGTGTTAGGGTATGGGTTAGGATAAGGGGACGGGTGAGGGTCAGGCTTCGGGGAAGGGTTAGGGTTAGGGTTCGGGCTAGGGTTAGGGTTAGGGGACGGGGACGGTTTAGGGTCCAGGTGAGGGTACGGCAACGCTTTAGGGGGAGCGTGCGTGTGAGGGCGCGGGTTAGTGTTAGCATACGGGTTAGGATTAGGGGACGGGTGAGGGTCAGGCTTCGGGGAAGGGTTAGGGTTAGGGTTCGGGCTAGGGTTAGGGTTAGGGGACGGGGACGGTTTAGGGTGCAGGTGAGGGTACGGCAACACTTTAGGGGGAGCGTGCGTGTGAGGGCGAGGGTTAGTGTTAGCGTACGGGTTAGGATTAGGGGACGGGTGAGGGTCAGGCTTCGGGGAAGTGTTAGGGTTAGGGTTCGGGCTAGGGTTAGGGTTAGGGGAGAGGGACGGTTTAGGGTCCAGGTGAGGGTACGGCAACGCTTTAGGGGGAGCGTGCGTGTGAGGGCGCGGGTTAGTGTTAGCGTACGGGTTAGGATTAGGGGACGGGTGAGGGTCAGGCTTCGGGGAAGGGTTAGGGTTAGGGTTCGGGCTAGGGTTAGGGTTAGGGGACGGGGACGGTTTAGGGTCCAGGTGAGGGTACGGCAATGCTTTAGGGGGAGTGTGCGTGTGAGGGCGAGGTTTAGTGTTAGGGTATGGGTTAGGATTAGGGGACGGGTGAGGGTCAGGCTTCGGGGAAGGGTTAGGGTTAGGGTTCGGGCTAGGGTTAGGGTTAGGGGACGGGGACGGTTTAGGGTCCAGGTGAGGGTACGGCAACGCTTTAGGGGGAGTGTGCGTGTGAGGGCGTGGGTTAGTGTTAGCGTACGGGTTAGGATTAGGGGACGGGTGAGGGTCAGGCTTCGGGGAAGGGTTAGGGTTAGGGTTTGGGCTAGGGTTAGGGTTAGGGGACGGGGACGGTTTAGGGTCCAGGTGAGGGTACGGCAACGCTTTAGGGGGAGCGTGCGTGTGAGGGCGCGGGTTAGTGTTAGCGTACGGGTTAGGATTAGGGGACGGGTGAGGGTCAGGCTTCGGGGAAGGGTTAGGGTTAGGGTTAGGGCTAGGGTTAGGGGACGGGGACGGGGACGGTTTAGGGTCCAGGTGAGGGTACGGCAACGCTTTAGGGGGAGCGTGCGTGTGAGGGCGCGGGTTAGCGTTAGCGTACGGTTTAGGATTAGGGGACGGGTGAGGGTCAGGCTTCGGGGAAGGGTTAGGGTTAGGGTTCGGGCTAGGGTTAGGGTTAGGGGACGGGGACGGTTTAGGGTCCAGGTGAGGGTACGGCAACGCTTTAGGGGGAGCGTGCGTGTGAGGGCGCGGGGTAGTGTTAGCGTACGGGTTAGGATTAGGGGACGGGTGAGGGTCAGGCTTCGGGGAAGGGTTAGGGTTAGGGTTCGGGCTAGGGTTAGGGTTAGGCGACGGGGACGGTTTAGGGTCCAGGTGAGGCTACGGCAACGCTTTAGGGGGAGCGTGCGTGTGAGGGCGCGGGTTAGCGTTAGCGTACGGGTTAGGATTAGGGGACGGGTGAGGGTCAGGCTTCGGGGAAGGGTTAGGGTTAGGGTTCGGGCTAGGGTTAGGGTTAGGGGACGGGGACGGTTTAGGGTCCAGGTGAGGGTACGGCAACCCTTTAGGGGGAGCGTGCGTGTGAGGGCGCGGGTTAGCGTTAGCGTACGGGTTAGGATTAGGGGACGGGTGAGGGTCAGGCTTCGGGGAAGGGTTAGGGTTAGGGTTCGGGCTAGGGTTAGGGTTAGGGGACGGGGACGGTTTAGGGTCCAGGTGAGGATACGGCAACGCTTTAGGGGGAGCGTGCGTGTGAGGGCGCGGGTTAGTGTTAGCATACGGGTTAGGATTAGGGGACGGGTGAGGGTCAGGCTTCGGGGAAGGGTTAGGGTTAGGGTTCGGGCTAGGGCTAGGGTTAGGGTTAGGGGACGGGGACGGTTTAGGGTCCAGGTGAGGGTACGGCAACGCTTTAGGGGGAGCGTGCGTGTGAGGGCGCGGGTTAGTGTTAGCGTACGGGTTAGGATTAGGGGACGGGTGAGGGTCAGGCTTCGGGGAAGGGTTAGGGTTAGGTTTCGGGCTAGGGTTAGGGTTAGGGGACGGGGACGGTTTAGGGTCCAGGTGAGGGTACGGCAACGCTTTAGGGGGAGCGTGCGTGTGAGGGCGCGGGTTAGTGTTAGCGTACGGGTTAGGAATAGGGGACGGGTGAGGGTCAGGCTTCGGGGAAGGGTTAGGGTTAGGGTTCGGGCTAGGGTTAGGGTTAGGGGACGGGGACGGTTTAGGGTCCAGGTGAGGGTACGGCAACGCTTTAGGGGGAGCGTGCGTGTGAGGGTGCGGGTTAGTGTTAGCGAACGGGTTAGGATTAGGGGACGGGTGAGGGTCAGGCTTCGGGTAAGGGTTAGGGTTAGGGTTCGGGCTAGGGTTAGGGTTAGGGGACGGGGACGGTTTAGGTTCCAGGTGAGGGTACGGCAACGCTTTAGGGGGAGCGTGCGTGTGAGGGCGCGGGTTAGTGTTAGCATACGGGTTAGGATTAGGGGACGGGTGAGGGTCAGGCTTCGGGGAAGGGTTAGGGTTAGGGTTCGGGCTAGGGTTAGGGTTAGGGGACGGGGACGGTTTAGGGTCCAGGTGAGGGTACGGCAACACTTTAGGGGGAGCGTGCGTGTGAGGGCGTGGGTTAGTGTTAGCGTACGGGTTAGGATTAGGGGACAGGTGAGGGTCAGGCTTCGGGGAAGGGTTAGGGTTAGGGTTCGGGCTAGGGTTAGGGTTAGGGGACGGGGACGGTTTAGGGTCCAGGTGAGGGTACGGCAATGCTTTAGGGGGAGTGTGCGTGTGAGGGCGAGGTTTAGTGTTAGGGTATGGGTTAGGATTAGGGGACGGGTGAGGGTTAGGCTTCGGGGAAGGGTTAGGGTTAGGGTTCGGGCTAGGGTTAGGGTTAGGGGACGGGGACGGTTTAGGGTCCAGGTGAGGGTACGGCAACGCTTTAGGGGGAGTGTGCGTGTGAGGGCGTGGGTTAGTGTTAGCGTACGGGTTAGGATTAGGGGACGGGTGAGGGTCAGGCTTCGGGGAAGGGTTAGGGTTAGGGTTTGGGCTAGGGTTAGGGTTAGGGGACGGGGACGGTTTAGGGTCCAGGTGAGGGTACGGCAACGCTTTAGGGGGAGCGTGCGTGTGAGGGCGCGGGTTAGTGTTAGCGTACAGGTTAGGATTAGGGGACGGGTGAGGGTCAGGCTTCGGGGAAGGGTTAGGGTTAGGGTTAGGGCTAGGGTTAGGGTTAGGGGACGGGGACGGTTTAGGGTCCAGGTGAGGGTACGGCAACGCTTTAGGGGGAGCGTGCGTGTGAGGGCGCGGGTTAGTGTTAGCGTACGGTTTAGGATTAGGGGACGGGTGAGGGTCAGGCTTCGGGGAAGGGTTAGGGTTAGGGTTCGGGCTAGGGTTAGGGTTAGGGGACGGGGACGGTTTAGGGTCCAGGTGAGGGTACGGCAACGCTTTAGGGGGAGCGTGCGTGTGAGGGCGCGGGTTATGTTAGCGAACGGGTTAGGATTAGGGGACGGGTGAGGGTCAGGCTTCGGGTAAGGGTTAGGGTTAGGGTTCGGGCTAGGGTTAGGGTTAGGGGACGGGGACGGTTTAGGGTCCAGGTGAGGGTACGGCAACGCTTTAGGGGGAGCGTGCATGTGAGGGCGCGGGTTAGTGTTAGCGTACGGGTTAGGATTAGGGGACGGGTGAGGGTCAGGCTTCGGGGAAGGGTTAGGGTTAGGGTTCGGGCTAGGGTTAGGGTTAGGGGACGGGGACGGTTTAGGGTCCAGGTGAGGGTACGGCAACCCTTTAGGGGGAGCGTGCGTGTGAGGGCGCGGGTTAGTGTTAGCGTACGGGTTAGGATTAGGGGACGGGTGAGGGTCAGGCTTCGGGGAAGGGTTAGGGTTAGGGTTCGGGCTAGGGTTAGGGTTAGGGGACGGGGACGGTTTAGGGTCCAGGTGAGGGTACGGCAACGCTTTAGGGGGAGCGTGCGTGTGAGGGCGCGGGTTAGTGTTAGCGTACGGGTTAGGATTAGGGGACGGCTGAGGGTCAGGCTTCGGGGAAGGGTTAGGGTTACGGTTCGGGCTAGGGTTAGGGTTAGGGGACGGGGACGGTTTAGGGTCCAGGTGAGGGTACGGCAACGCTTTAGGGGGAGCGTGCGTGTGAGGGCGCGCGATAGTGTTAGCGTACGGGTTATGATTAGGGGACGGGTGAGGGTCAGGCTTCGGGGAAGCGTTAGGGTTAGGGTTCGGGCTAGGGTTAGGGTTAGGGGACGGGGACAGTTTAGGGTCCAGGTGAGGGTACGGCAACGCTTTAGGGGGAGCGTGCGTGTGAGGGCGCGGGTTAGTGTTAGCGTACGGGTTAGGATTAGGGGACGGGTGAGGGTCAGGCTTCGGGGAAGGGTTAGGGTTAGGGTTCGGGCTAGGGTTAGGGTTAGGGGACGGGGACGGTTTAGGGTCCAGGTGAGGGTACGGCAACGCTTTAGGGGGAGCGTGCGTGTGAGGGCGCGGGTTAGTGTTAGCGTACGGGTTAGGATTAGGGGACGGGTGAGGGTCAGGCTTCGGGGAAGGGTTAGGGTTAGGGTTCGGGCTAGGGTTACGGTTAGGGGACGGGGACGGTTTAGGGTCCAGGTGAGGATACGGCAACGCTTTAGGGGGAGCGTGCGTGTGAGGGCGCGGGTTAGTGTTAGCGTACGGGTTAGGATTAGGGGACGGGTGAGGGTCAGGCTTCGGGGAAGGGTTAGGGTTAGGGTTCGGGCTAGGGTTAGGGTTAGGGGACGGGGACGGTTTAGGGTCCAGGTGAGGGTACGGCAACGCTTTAGGGGGAGCGTGCGTGTGAGGGCGCGGGTTAGTGTTACCGTACGGGTTAGGATTAGGGGACGGGTGAGGGTCAGGCTTCGGGGAAGGGTTAGGGTTAGGGTTCGGGCTAGGGTTAGGGTTAGGGGACGGGGACGGTTTAGGGTCCAGGTGAGGGTACGGCAACGCTTTAGGGGGAGCGTGCGTGTGAGGGCGCGCGATAGTGTTAGCGTACGGGTTAGGATTAGGGGACGGGTGAGGGTCAGGCTTCGGGGAAGGGTTAGGGTTAGGGTTCGGGCTAGGGTTAGGGTTAGGGGACGGGGACGGTTTAGGGTCCAGGTGAGGGTATGGCAACGCTTTAGGGGGAGCGTGCGTGTGAGGGTGCGGGTTAGTGTTAGCGAACGGGTTAGGATTAGGGGACGGGTGAGGGTCAGGCTTCGGGTAAGGGTTAGGGTTAGGGTTCGGGCTAGGGTTAGGGTTAGGGGACGGGGACGGTTTAGGGTCCAGGTGAGGGTACGGCAACGCTTTAGGGGGAGCGTGCGTGTGAGGGCGCGGGTTAGTGTTAGCGTACGGGTTAGGATTAGGGGACGGGTGAGGGTCAGGCTTCGGGGAAGGGTTAGGGTTAGGGTTCGGGCTAGGGTTAGGGTTAGGGGACGGGGACGGTTTAGGGTCCAGGTGAGGGTACGGCAACGCTTTAGGGGGAGCGTGTGTGTGAGGGCGTGGGTTAGCGTTAGCGTACGGTTTAGGATTAGGGGACGGGTGAGGGTCAGGCTTCGGGGAAGGGTTAGGGTTAGGGTTCGGGCTAGGGTTAGGGTTAGGGGACGGGGACGGTTTAGGGTCCAGGTGAGGGTACGGCAACGCTTTAGGGGGAGTGTGCGTGTGAGGGCGCGGGTTAGTGTTAGCGTACGGGTTAGGATTAGGGGACGGGTGAGGGTCAGGCTTCGGGGAAGGGTTAGGGTTAGGGTTTGGGCTAGGGTTAGGGTTAGGGGACGGGGACGGTTTAGGTTCCAGGTGAGGGTACGGCAACGCTTTAGGGGGAGCGTGCGTGTGAGGGCGTGGGTTAGTGTTAGCGTACGGGTTAGGATTAGGGGACGGGTGAGGGTCAGGCTTCGGGGAAGGGTTAGGGTTAGGGTTAGGGCTAGGGTTAGGGTTAGGGGACGGGGACGGTTTAGGGTCCAGGTGAGGGTACGGCAACGCTTTAGGGGGAGCGTGCGTGTGAGGGCGCGGGTTAGCGTTAGCGTACGGGTTAGGATTAGGGGACGGGTGAGGGTCAGGCTTCGGGGAAGGGTTAGGGTTAGGGTTCGGGCTAGGGTTAGGGTTAGGGGACGGGGATGGTTTAGGGTCCAGGTGAGGGTACGGCAACGCTTTAGGGGGAGCGTGCGTGTGAGGGCGCGGGGTAGTGTTAGCGTACGGGTTAGGATTAAGGGACGGGTGAGGGTCAGGCTTCGGGGAAGGGTTAGGGTTAGGGTTCGGGCTAGGGTGAGGGTTAGGGGACGGGGACGGTTTAGGGTCCAGGTGAGGGTACGGCAACGCTTTAGGGGGAGCGTGCGTGTGAGGGCGCGGGTTAGTGTTAGCGTACGGGTTAGGATTAGGGGACGGGTGAGGGTCAGGCTTCGGGGAAGGGTTAGGGTTAGGGTTCGGGCTAGGGTTAGGGTTAGGGGACGGGGACGGTTTAGGGTCCAGGTGAGGGTACGGCAACGCTTTAGGGGGAGCGTGCGTGTGAGGGCGCGGGTTAGTGTTACCGTACGGGTTAGGATTAGGGGACGGGTGAGGGTCAGGCTTCGGGGAAGGGTTAGGGTTACGGTTCGGGCTAGGGTTAGGGTTAGGGGACGGGGACGGTTTAGGGTCCAGGTGAGGGTACGGCAACGCTTTAGGGGGAGCGTGCGTGTGAGGGCGCGCGATAGTGTTAGCGTACGGGTTAGGATTAGGGGACGGGTGAGGGTCAGGCTTCGGGGAAGGGTTAGGGTTAGGGTTCGGGCTAGGGTTAGGGTTAGGGGACGGGGACGGTTTAGGGTCCAGGTGAGGGTACGGCAACGCTTTAGGGGGAGCGTGCGTGTGAGGGTGCGGGTTAGTGTTAGTGAACGGGTTAGGATTAGGGGACGGGTGAGGGTCAGGCTTCGGGGAAGGGTTAGGGTTAGGGTTCGGGCTAGGGTTAGGGTTAGGGGACGGTGACGGTTTAGGGTCCAGGTGAGGGTACGGCAACGCTTTAGGGGGAGCGTGCGTGTGAGGGCGTGGGTTAGTGTTAGCGTACGGGTTAGGATTAGGGGACGGGTGAGGGTCAGGCTTCGGGGAAGGGTTAGGGTTAGGGTTCGGGCTAGGGTTAGGGTTAGGGGACGGGGACGGTTTAGGGTCCAGGTGAGGGTACGGCAACACTTTAGGGGGAGCGTGCGTGTGAGGGCGCGGGTTAGTGTTAGCGTACGGGTTAGGATTAGGGGACGGGTGAGGGTCAGGCTTCGGGGAAGGGTTAGGGTTAGGGTTCGGGCTAGGGTTAGGGTTAGGGGACGGGGACGGTTTAGGGTCCAGGTGAGGGTACGGCAACGCTTTAGAGGGAGTGTGCGTGTGAGGGCGAGGTTTAGTGTTAGGGTATGGGTTAGGATTAGGGGACGGGTGAGGGTCAGGCTTCGGGGAAGGGTTAGGGTTAGGGTTCGGGCTAGGGTTAGGGTTAGGGGACGGGGACGGTTTAGGGTCCAGGTGAGGGTATGGCAACGCTTTAGGGGGAGCGTGCGTGTGAGGGCGCGGGTTAGTGTTAGCGTACGGGTTAGGATTAGGGGACGGGTGAGGGTCAGGCTTCGGGTAAGTGTTAGGGTTAGGGTTCGGGCTAGGGTTAGGGTTAGGGGACGGGGACGGTTTAGGGTCCAGGTGAGGGTACGGCAACGCTTTAGGGGGAGCGTGCGTGTGAGGGCGCGGGTTAGTGTTAGCGTACGGGTTAGGATTAGGGGACGGGTGAGGGTCAGGCTTCGGGGAAGGGTTAGGGTTAGGGTTCGGGCTAGGGTTAGGGTTAGGGGACGGGGACGGTTTAGGGTCCAGGTGAGGGTACGGCAACCCTTTAGGGGGAGCGTGCGTGTGAGGGCGCGGGTTAGTGTTAGCGTACGGGTTAGGATTAGGGGACGGGTGAGGGTCAGGCTTCGGGGAAGGGTTAGGGTTAGGGTTCGGGCTAGGGTTAGGGTTAGGGGACGGGGACGGTTTAGGGTCCAGGTGAGGATACGGCAACGCTTTAGGGGGAGCGTGCGTGTGAGGGCGCGGGTTAGTGTTAGCGTACGGGTTAGGATTAGGGGACGGGTGAGGGTCAGGCTTCGGGGAAGGGTTAGGGTTAGGGTTCTGGCTAGGGTTAGGGTTAGGGGACGGGGACGGTTTAGGGTCCAGGTGAGGGTACGGCAACGCTTTAGGGGGAGCGTGCGTGTGAGGGTGCGGGTTAGTGTTAGCGAACGGGTTAGGATTAGGGGACGGGTGAGGGTCAGGCTTCGGGTAAGGGTTAGGGTTAGGGTTCGGGCTAGGGTTAGGGTTAGGGGACGGGGACGGTTTAGGGTCCAGGTGAGGGTACGGCAACGCTTTAGGGGGAGCGTGCGTGTGAGGGCGCGTGTTAGTGTTAGCGTACGGGTTAGGATTAGGGGACGGGTGAGGGTCAGGCTTCGGGGAAGGGTTAGGGTTAGGGTTCGGGCTAGGGTTAGGGTTAGGGGACGGGGACGGTTTAGGGTCCAGGTGAGGGTACGGCAACCTTTTAGGAGGAGCGTGCGTGTGAGGGCGCGGGTTAGTGTTAGCGTACGGGTTAGGATTAGGGGACGGGTGAGGGTCAGGCTTCGGGGAAGTGTTAGGGTTAGGGTTCGGGCTAGGGTTAGGGTTAGGGGACGGGGACGGTTTAGGGTCCAGGTGAGGGTACGGCAACGCTTTAGGGGGAGCGTGCGTGTGAGGGCGTGGGTTAGTGTTAGCGTACGGGTTAGGATTAGGGGACGGGTGAGGGTCAGGCTTCGGGGAAGGGTTAGGGTTAGGGTTCGGGCTAGGGTTAGGGTTAGGGGACGGGGACGGTTTAGGGTCCAGGTGAGGGTACGGCAACGCTTTAGGGGGAGCGTGCGTGTGAGGGCGCGGGTTAGTGTTAGCGTACGGGTTAGGATTAGGGGACGGGTGAGGGTCAGGCTTCGGGGAAGTGTTAGGTTTAGGGTTAGGGCTAGGGTTAGGGTTAGGGGACGGGGACGGTTTAGGGTCCAGGTGAGGGTACGGCAACGCATTAGGGGGAGCGTGTGTGTGAGGGCGCGGGTTAGCGTTAGCGTACGGTTTAGGATTAGGGCACGGGTGAGGGTCAGGCTTCGGGGAAGGGTTAGGGTTAGGGTTCGGGCTAGGGTTAGGGTTAGGGGACGGGGACGGTTTAGGGTCCAGGTGAGGGTACGGCAACGCTTTAGGGGGAGTGTGCGTGTGAGGGCGCGGGTTAGTGTTAGCGTACGGGTTAGGATTAGGGGACGGGTGAGGGTCAGGCTTCGGGGAAGGGTTAGGGTTAGGGTTTGGGCTAGGGTTAGGGTTAGGGGACGGGGACGGTTTAGGTTCCAGGTGAGGGTACGGCAACGCTTTAGGGGGAGCGTGCGTGTGAGGGCGTGGGTTAGTGTTAGCGTACGGGTTAGGATTAGGGGACGGGTGAGGTTCAGGCTTCGGGGAAGGGTTAGGGTTAGGGTTAGGGCTAGGGTTAGGGTTAGGGGACGGGGACGGTTTAGGGTCCAGGTGAGGGTACGGCAACGCTTTAGGGGGAGCGTGCGTGTGAGGGCGCGGGTTAGCGTTAGCGTACGGTTTAGGATTAGGGGACGGGTGAGGGTCAGGCTTCGGGGAAGGGTTAGGGTTAGGGTTCGGGCTAGGGTTAGGGTTAGGGGACGGGGATGGTTTAGGGTCCAGATGAGGGTACGGCAACGCTTTAGGGGGAGCGTGCGTGTGAGGGCGCGGGGTAGTGTTAGCGTACGGGTTAGGATTAAGGGACGGGTGAGGGTCAGGCTTCGGGGAAGGGTTAGGGTTAGGGTTCGGGCTAGGGTGAGGGTTAGGGGACGGGGACGGTTTAGGGTCCAGGTGAGGCTACGGCAACGCTTTAGGGGGAGCGTGCGTGTGAGGGCGCGGGTTAGTGTTAGCGTACGTTTTAGGATTAGGGGACGGCTGAGGGTAAGGCTTCGGGGAAGTGTTAGGGTTAGGGTTCGGGCTAGGGTTAGGGTTAGGGGACGGGGACGGTTTAGGGTCCAGGTGAGGGTACGGCAACGCTTTAGGGGGAGCGTGCGTGTGAGGGCGCGGGTTAGTGTTAGCGTACGGGTTAGGATTAGGGGACGGGTGAGGGTCAGGCTTCGGGGAAGGGTTAGGGTTACGGTTCGGGCTAGGGTTAGGGTTAGGGGACGGGGACGGTTTAGGGTCCAGGTGAGGATACGGCAACGCTTTAGGGGGAGCGTGCGTGTGAGGGCGCGGGTTAGTGTTAGCGTACGGGTTAGGATTAGGGGACGGGTGAGGGTCAGGCTTCGGGGAAGGGTTAGGGTTAGGGTTCTGGCTAGGGTTAGGGTTAGGGGACGGGGACGGTTTAGGGTCCAGGTGAGGGTACGGCAACGCTTTAGGGGGAGCGTGCGTGTGAGGGTGCGGGTTAGTGTTAGCGAACGGGTTAGGATTAGGGGACGGGTGAGGGTCAGGCTTCGGGTAAGGGTTAGGGTTAGGGTTCGGGCTACGGTTAGGGTTAGGGGACGGGGACGGTTTAGGGTCCAGGTGAGGGTACGGCAACGCTTTAGGGGGAGCGTGCGTGTGAGGGCGCGGGTTAGTGTTAGCGTACGGGTTAGGATTAGGGGACGGGTGAGGGTCAGGCTTCGGGGAAGGGTTAGGGTTAGGGTTCGGGCTAGGGTTAGGGTTAGGGGACGGGGACGGTTTAGGGTCCAGGTGAGGGTACGGCAACCCTTTAGGGGGAGCGTGCGTGTGAGGGCGCGGGTTAGTGTTAGCGTACGGGTTAGGATTAGGGGACGGGTGAGGGTCAGGCTTCGGGGAAGTGTTAGGGTTAGGGTTCGGGCTAGGGTTAGGGTTAGGGGACGGGGACGGTTTAGGGTCCAGGTGAGGGTACGGCAACGCTTTAGGGGGAGCGTGCGTGTGAGGGCGTGGGTTAGTGTTAGCGTACGGGTTAGGATTAGGGGACGGGTGAGGGTCAGGCTTCGGGGAAGGGTTAGGGTTAGGGTTCGGGCTAGGGTTAGGGTTAGGGGACGGGGACGGTTTAGGGTCCAGGTGAGGGTACGGCAACGCTTTAGGGGGAGCGTGCGTGTGAGGGCGCGGGTTAGTGTTAGCGTACGGGTTAGGATTAGGGGACGGGTGAGGGTCAGGCTTCGGGGAAGTGTTAGGTTTAGGGTTAGGGCTAGGGTTAGGGTTAGGGGACGGGGACGGTTTAGGGTCCAGGTGAGGGTACGGCAACGCTTTAGGGGGAGCGTGTGTGTGAGGGCGCGGGTTAGCGTTAGCGTACGGTTTAGGATTAGGGGACGGGTGAGGGTCAGGCTTCGGGGAAGGGTTAGGGTTAGGGTTCGGGCTAGGGTTAGGGTTAGGGGACGGGGACGGTTTAGGGTCCAGGTGAGGGTACGGCAACGCTTTAGGGGGAGTGTGCGTGTGAGGGCGCGGGTTAGTGTTAGCGTACGGGTTAGGATTAGGGGACGGGTGAGGGTCAGGCTTCGGGGAAGGGTTAGGGTTAGGGTTTGGGCTAGGGTTAGGGTTAGGGGACGGGGACGGTTTAGGTTCCAGGTGAGGGTACGGCAACGCTTTAGGGGGAGCGTGCGTGTGAGGGCGTGGGTTAGTGTTAGCGTACGGGTTAGGATTAGGGGACGGGTGAGGTTCAGGCTTCGGGGAAGGGTTAGGGTTAGGGTTAGGGCTAGGGTTAGGGTTAGGGGACGGGGACGGTTTAGGGTCCAGGTGAGGGTACGGCAACGCTTTAGGGGGAGCGTGCGTGTGAGGGCGCGGGTTAGCGTTAGCGTACGGTTTAGGATTAGGGGACGGGTGAGGGTCAGGCTTCGGGGAAGGGTTAGGGTTAGGGTTCGGGCTAGGGTTAGGGTTAGGGGACGGGGATGGTTTAGGGTCCAGATGAGGGTACGGCAACGCTTTAGGGGGAGCGTGCGTGTGAGGGCGCGGGGTAGTGTTAGCGTACGGGTTAGGATTAAGGGACGGGTGAGGGTCAGGCTTCGGGGAAGGGTTAGGGTTAGGGTTCGGGCTAGGGTGAGGGTTAGGGGACGGGGACGGTTTAGGGTCCAGGTGAGGCTACGGCAACGCTTTAGGGGGAGCGTGCGTGTGAGGGCGCGGGTTAGTGTTAGCGTACGTTTTAGGATTAGGGGACGGCTGAGGGTAAGGCTTCGGGGAAGTGTTAGGGTTAGGGTTCGGGCTAGGGTTAGGGTTAGGGGACGGGGACGGTTTAGGGTCCAGGTGAGGGTACGGCAACGCTTTAGGGGGAGCGTGCGTGTGAGGGCGCGGGTTAGTGTTAGCGTACGGGTTAGGATTAGGGGACGGGTGAGGGTCAGGCTTCGGGGAAGTGTTAGGGTTACGGTTCGGGCTAGGGTTAGGGTTAGGGGACGGGGATGGCTTAGGGTCCAGGTGAGGGTACGGCAACGCTTTAGGGGGAGCGTGCGTGTGAGGGCGCGGGTTAGTGTTAGCGAACGGGTTAGGATAGGGGACGGGTGAGGGTCAGGCTTCGGGGAAGGGTTAGGGTTAGGGTTCGGGCTAGGGTTAGGGTTAGGGGACGGGGACGGTTTAGGGTCCAGGTGAGGGTACGGCAACGCTTTAGGGGGAGCGTGCGTGTGAGGGCGCGGGTTAGTGTTAGCGTACGGGTTAGGATTAGGGGACGGGTGAGGGTCAGGCTTCGGGGAAGGGTTAGGGTTAGGGTTCGGGCTAGGGTTAGGGTTAGGGGACGGGGACGGTTTAGGGTCCAGGTGAGGGTACGGCAACCCTTTAGGGGGAGCGTGCGTGTGAGGGCGCGGGTTAGTGTTAGCGTACGGGTTAGGATTAGGGGACGGGTGAGGGTCAGGCTTCGGGGAAGGGTTAGGGTTAGGGTTCGGGCTAGGGTTAGGGTTAGGGGACGGGGACGGTTTAGGGTCCAGGTGAGGGTACGGCAACGCTTTAGGGGGAGCGTGCGTGTGAGGGCGCGGGTTAGTGTTACCGTACGGGTTAGGATTAGGGGACGGGTGAGGGTCAGGCTTCGGGGACGGGTTAGGGTTACGGTTCGGGCTAGGGTTAGGGTTAGGGGACGGGGACGGTTTAGGGTCCAGGTGAGGGTACGGCAACGCTTTAGGGGGAGCGTGCGTGTGAGGGTGCGGGTTAGTGTTAGCGAACGGGTTAGGATTAGGGGACGGGTGAGGGTCAGGCTTCGGGTAAGGGTTAGGGTTAGGGTTCGGGCTAGGGTTAGGGTTAGGGGACGGGGACGGTTTAGGGTCCAGGTGAGGCTACGGCAACGCTTTAGGGGGAGCGTGCGTGTGAGGGCGCGGGTTAGTGTTAGCGTACGGGTTAGGATTAGGGGACGGGTGAGGGTCAGGCTTCGGGGAAGGGTTAGGGTTAGGGTTCGGGCTAGGGTTAGGGTTAGGGGACGGGGACGGTTTAGGGTCCAGGTGAGGGTACGGCAACGCTCTAGGGGGAGCGTGCGTGTGAGGGCGCGGGTTAGTGTTAGCGTACGGGTTAGGATTAGGGGACGGGTGAGGGTCAGGCTTCGGGAAAGGGTTAGGGTTAGGGTTCGGGCTAGGGTTAGGGTTAGGGGACGGGGACGGTTTAGGGTCCAGGTGAGGGTACGGCAACCCTTTAGGGGGAGCGTGCGTGTGAGGGCGCGGGTTAGTGTTAGCGTACGGGTTAGGATTAGGGGACGGGTGAGGGTCAGGCTTCGGGGAAGGGTTAGGGTTAGGGTTCGGGCTAGGGTTAGGGTTAGGGGACGGGGACGGTTTAGGGTCCAGGTGAGGGTACGGCAACGCTTTAGGGGGAGCGTGCGTGTGAGGGCGCGGGTTAGTGTTAGCGTATGGGTTAGGATTAGGGGACGGGTGAGGGTCAGGCTTCGGGGAAGGGTTAGGGTTAGGGTTCGGGCTAGGGTTAGGGTTAGGGGACGGGGACGGTTTAGGGTCCAGGTGAGGGTACGGCAACGCTTTAGGGGGAGCGTGCGTGTGAGGGCGCGGGTTAGTGTTAGCATACGGGTTAGGATAAGGGGACGGGTGAGGGTCAGGCTTCGGGGAAGGGTTAGGGTTACAGTTCGGGCTAGGGTTAGGGTTAGGGGACGGGGACGGTTTAGGGTCCAGTTGAGGGTACGGCAACGCTTTAGGGGGAGCGTGCGTTTGAGGGCGCGGGTTAGTGTTAGCGTACGTTTTAGGATTAGGGGACGGCTGAGGGTCAGGCTTCGGGGAAGGGTTAGGGTTAGGGTTCGGGCTAGGGTTAGGGTTAGGGGACGGGGACGGTTTAGGGTCCAGGTGAGGGTACGGCAACGCTTTAGGGGGAGCATGCGTGTGAGGGCGCGGGTTAGTGTTAGCGTACGGGTTAGGATTAGGGGACGGGTGAGGGTCAGGCTTCGGGGAAGGGTTAGGGTTACGGTTCGGGCTAGGGTTAGGGTTAGGGACGGGGACGGTTTAGGGTCCAGGTAAGGGTACGGCAACGCTTTAGGGGGAGCGTGCGTGTGAGGGCGCGGGTTAGTGTTAGCGTATGGTTTAGGATTAGGGGACGGGTGAGGTTCAGGCTTCGGGGAAGGGTTAGGGTTAGGGTTCGGGCTAGGGTTAGGGTTAGGGGACGGGGACGGTTTAGTGTCCAGGTGAGGGTACGGCAACGCTTTAGGGGGAGCGTGCGTGTGAGGGCGCGGGTTAGTGTTAGCGAACGGGTAAGGATTAGGGGACGGGTGAGGGTCAGGCTTCGGGGAAGTGTTAGGGTTAGGGTTCGGGCTAGGGTTAGGGTTAGGGGACGGGGACGGTTTAGAGTCCAGGTGAGGGTACGGCAACGCTTTAGGGGGAGCGTGCGTGTGAGGGCGCGGGTTAGTGTTAGCGTACGGGTTAGGATTAGGGGACGGGTGAGGGTCAGGCTTCGGGGAAGGGTTAGGGTTAGGGTTCGGGCTAGGGTTAGGGTTAGGGGACGGGGACGGTTTAGGGTCCAGGTGAGGGTACGGCAACCCTTTAGGGGGAGTGTGCGTGTGAGGGCGCGGGTTAGTGTTAGCGTACGGGTTAGGATTAGGGGACGGGTGAGGGTCAGGCTTCGGGGAAGGGTTAGGGTTAGGGTTCGGGCTAGGGTTAGGGTTAGGGGACGGGGACGGTTTAGGGTCCAGGTGAGGGTACGGCAACACTTTAGGGGGAGCGTGCGTGTGAGGGCGCGGGTTAGTGTTAGCGTACGGGTTAGGATTAGGGGACGGGTGAGGGTCAGGCTTCGGGGAAGGGTTAGGATTACGGTTCGGGCTAGGGTTAGGGTTAGGGGACGGGGACGGTTTAGGGTCCAGGTGAGGGTACGGCAACGCTTTAGGGGGAGCGTGCGTGTGAGGGCGTGGGTTAGTGTTAGCGTACGGGTTAGGATTAGGGGACGGGTGAGGGTCAGGCTTCGGGGAAGGGTTAGGGTTAGGGTTCGGGCTAGGGTTAGGGTTAGGGGACGGGGACGGTTTAGGGTCCAGGTGAGGGTACGGCAACGCTTTAGGGGGAGCGTGCGTGTGAGGGCGCGGGTTAGTGTTAGCGTACGGGTTAGGATTAGGGGACGGGTGAGGGTCAGGCTTCGGGGAAGTGTTAGGTTTAGGGTTAGGGCTAGGGTTAGGGTTAGGGGACGGGGACGGTTTAGGGTCCAGGTGAGGGTACGGCAACGCTTTAGGGGGAGCGTGTGTGTGAGGGCGCGGGTTAGCGTTAGCGTACGGTTTAGGATTAGGGGACGGGTGAGGGTCAGGCTTCGGGGAAGGGTTAGGGTTAGGGTTCGGGCTAGGGTTAGGGTTAGGGGACGGGGACGGTTTAGGGTCCAGGTGAGGGTACGGCAACGCTTTAGGGGGAGTGTGCGTGTGAGGGCGCGGGTTAGTGTTAGCGTACGGGTTAGGATTAGGGGACGGGTGAGGGTCAGGCTTCGGGGAAGGGTTAGGGTTAGGGTTTGGGCTAGGGTTAGGGTTAGGGGACGGGGACGGTTTAGGTTCCAGGTGAGGGTACGGCAACGCTTTAGGGGGAGCGTGCGTGTGAGGGCGTGGGTTAGTGTTAGCGTACGGGTTAGGATTAGGGGACGGGTGAGGTTCAGGCTTCGGGGAAGGGTTAGGGTTAGGGTTAGGGCTAGGGTTAGGGTTAGGGGACGGGGACGGTTTAGGGTCCAGGTGAGGGTACGGCAACGCTTTAGGGGGAGCGTGCGTGTGAGGGCGCGGGTTAGCGTTAGCGTACGGTTTAGGATTAGGGGACGGGTGAGGGTCAGGCTTCGGGGAAGGGTTAGGGTTAGGGTTCGGGCTAGGGTTAGGGTTAGGGGACGGGGATGGTTTAGGGTCCAGATGAGGGTACGGCAACGCTTTAGGGGGAGCGTGCGTGTGAGGGCGCGGGGTAGTGTTAGCGTACGGGTTAGGATTAAGGGACGGGTGAGGGTCAGGCTTCGGGGAAGGGTTAGGGTTAGGGTTCGGGCTAGGGTGAGGGTTAGGGGACGGGGACGGTTTAGGGTCCAGGTGAGGCTACGGCAACGCTTTAGGGGGAGCGTGCGTGTGAGGGCGCGGGTTAGTGTTAGCGTACGTTTTAGGATTAGGGGACGGCTGAGGGTAAGGCTTCGGGGAAGTGTTAGGGTTAGGGTTCGGGCTAGGGTTAGGGTTAGGGGACGGGGACGGTTTAGGGTCCAGGTGAGGGTACGGCAACGCTTTAGGGGGAGCGTGCGTGTGAGGGCGCGGGTTAGTGTTAGCGTACGGGTTAGGATTAGGGGACGGGTGAGGGTCAGGCTTCGGGGAAGTGTTAGGGTTACGGTTCGGGCTAGGGTTAGGGTTAGGGGACGGGGATGGCTTAGGGTCCAGGTGAGGGTACGGCAACGCTTTAGGGGGAGCGTGCGTGTGAGGGCGCGGGTTAGTGTTAGCGAACGGGTTAGGATAGGGGACGGGTGAGGGTCAGGCTTCGGGGAAGGGTTAGGGTTAGGGTTCGGGCTAGGGTTAGGGTTAGGGGACGGGGACGGTTTAGGGTCCAGGTGAGGGTACGGCAACGCTTTAGGGGGAGCGTGCGTGTGAGGGCGCGGGTTAGTGTTAGCGTACGGGTTAGGATTAGGGGACGGGTGAGGGTCAGGCTTCGGGGAAGGGTTAGGGTTAGGGTTCGGGCTAGGGTTAGGGTTAGGGGACGGGGACGGTTTAGGGTCCAGGTGAGGGTACGGCAACACTTTAGGGGGAGCGTGCGTGTGAGGGCGCGGGTTAGTGTTAGCGTACGGGTTAGGATTAGGGGACGGGTGAGGGTCAGGCTTCGGGGAAGGGTTAGGGTTAGGGTTCGGGCTAGGGTTAGGGTTAGGGGACGGGGACGGTTTAGGGTCCAGGTGAGGGTACGGCAACGCTTTAGGGGGAGCGTGCGTGTGAGGGCGCGGGTTAGTGTTACCGTACGGGTTAGGATTAGGGGACGGGTGAGGGTCAGGCTTCGGGGAAGGGTTAGGGTTACGGTTCGGGCTAGGGTTAGGGTTAGGGGACGGGGACGGTTTAGGGTCCAGGTGAGGGTACGGCAACGCTTTAGGGGGAGCGTGCGTGTGAGGGCGCGCGATAGTGTTAGCGTACGGGTTAGGATTAGGGGACGGGTGAGGGTCAGGCTTCGGGGAAGGGTTAGGGTTAGGGTTCGGGCTAGGGTTAGGGTTAGGGGACGGGGACGGTTTAGGGTCCAGGTGAGGGTACGGCAACGCTTTAGGGGGAGCGTGCGTGTGAGGGTGCGGGTTAGTGTTAGCGAACGGGTTAGGATTAGGGGACGGGTGAGGGTCAGGCTTCGGGTAAGGGTTAGGGTTAGGGTTGGGGCTAGGGTTAGGGTTAGGGGACGGGGACGGTTTAGGGTCCAGGTGAGGGTACGGCAACGCTTTAGGGGGAGCGTGCGTGTGAGGGCGCGGGTTAGTGTTAGCGTACGGGTTAGGATTAGGGGACGGGTGAGGGTCAGGCTTCGGGGAAGGGTTAGGGTTAGGGTTCGGGCTAGGGTTAGGGTTAGGGGACGGGGACGGTTTAGGGTCCAGGTGAGGGTACGGCAACACTTTAGGGGGAGCGTGCGTGTGAGGGCGCGGGTTAGTGTTAGCGTACGGGTTAGGATTAGGGGACGGGTGAGGGTCAGGCTTCGGGGAAGGGTTAGGGTTAGGGTTCGGGCTAGGGTTAGGGTTAGGGGACGGGGATGGTTTAGGGTCCAGGTGAGGGTACGGCAACGCTTTAGGGGGAGTGTGCGTGTGAGGGCGAGGTTTAGTGTTAGGGTATGGGTTAGGATTAGGGGACGGGTGAGGGTCAGGCTTCGGGGAAGGGTTAGGGTTAGGGTTCGGGCTAGGGTTAGGGTTAGGGGACGGGGACGGTTTAGGGTCCAGGTGAGGGTATGGCAACGCTTTAGGGGGAGCGTGCGTGTGAGGGCGCGGGTTAGTGTTAGCGTACGGGTTAGGATTAGGGGACGGGTGAGGGTCAGGCTTCGGGTAAGTGTTAGGGTTAGGGTTCGGGCTAGGGTTAGGGTTAGGGGACGGGGACGGTTTAGGGTCCAGGTGAGGGTACGGCAACGCTTTAGGGGGAGCGTGCGTGTGAGGGCACGGGTTAGTGTTAGCGTACGGGTTAGGATTAGGGGACGGGTGAGGGTCAGGCTTCGGGGAAGGGTTAGGGTTAGGGTTCGGGCTAGGGTTAGGGTTAGGGGACGGGGACGGTTTAGGGTCCAGGTGAGGGTACGGCAACCCTTTAGGGGGAGCGTGCGTGTGAGGGCGCGGGTTAGTGTTAGCGTACGGGTTAGGATTAGGGGACGGGTGAGGGTCAGGCTTCGGGGAAGGGTTAGGGTTAGGGTTCGGGCTAGGGTTAGGGTTAGGGGACGGGGACGGTTTAGGGTCCAGGTGAGGCTACGGCAACGCTTTAGGGGGAGCGTGCGTGTGAGGGCGCGGGTTAGTGTTAGCGTACGGGTTAGGATTAGGGGACGGGTGAGGGTCAGGCTTCGGGGAAGGGTTAGGGTTAGGGTTCGGGCTAGGGTTAGGGTTAGGGGACGGGGACGGTTTAGGGTCCAGGTGAGGGTACGGCAACGCTCTAGGGGGAGCGTGCGTGTGAGGGCGCGGGTTAGTGTTAGCGTACGGGTTAGGATTAGGGGACGGGTGAGGGTCAGGCTTCGGGAAAGGGTTAGGGTTAGGGTTCGGGCTAGGGTTAGGGTTAGGGGACGGGGACGGTTTAGGGTCCAGGTGAGGGTACGGCAACCCTTTAGGGGGAGCGTGCGTGTGAGGGCGCGGGTTAGTGTTAGCGTACGGGTTAGGATTAGGGGACGGGTGAGGGTCAGGCTTCGGGGAAGGGTTAGGGTTAGGGTTCGGGCTAGGGTTAGGGTTAGGGGACGGGGACGGTTTAGGGTCCAGGTGAGGGTACGGCAACGCTTTAGGGGGAGCGTGCGTGTGAGGGCGCGGGTTAGTGTTAGCGTATGGGTTAGGATTAGGGGACGGGTGAGGGTCAGGCTTCGGGGAAGGGTTAGGGTTAGGGTTCGGGCTAGGGTTAGGGTTAGGGGACGGGGACGGTTTAGGGTCCAGGTGAGGGTACGGCAACGCTTTAGGGGGAGCGTGCGTGTGAGGGCGCGGGTTAGTGTTAGCATACGGGTTAGGATTAGGGGACGGGTGAGGGTCAGGCTTCGGGGAAGGGTTAGGGTTACAGTTCGGGCTAGGGTTAGGGTTAGGGGACGGGGACGGTTTAGGGTCCAGGTGAGGGTACGGCAACGCTTTAGGGGGAGCGTGCGTTTGAGGGCGCGGGTTAGTGTTAGCGTACGTTTTAGGATTAGGGGACGGCTGAGGGTCAGGCTTCGGGGAAGGGTTAGGGTTAGGGTTCGGGCTAGGGTTAGGGTTAGGGGACGGGGACGGTTTAGGGTCAGGCTGAGGGTACGGCAACGCTTTAGGGCGAGCGTGCGTGTGAGGGCGCGCGATAGTGTTAGCGTACGGCTTAGGATTAGGGGACGGGTGAAGGTCAGGCTTCGGGGAAGGGTTAGGGTTACGGTTCGGGCTAGGGTTAGGGTTAGGGACGGGGACGGTTTAGGGTCCAGGTGAGGGTACGGCAACGCTTTAGGGGGAGCGTGCGTGTGAGGGCGCGGGTTAGTGTTAGCGTATGGTTTAGGATTAGGGGACGGGTGAGGTTCAGGCTTCGGGGAAGGGTTAGGGTTAGGGTTCGGGCTAGGGTTAGGGTTAGGGGACGGGGACGGTTTAGTGTCCAGGTGAGGGTACGGCAACGCTTTAGGGGGAGCGTGCGTGTGAGGGCGCGGGTTAGTGTTAGCGAACGGGTAAGGATTAGGGGACGGGTGAGGGTCAGGCTTCGGGGAAGTGTTAGGGTTAGGGTTCGGGCTAGGGTTAGGGTTAGGGGACGGGGACGGTTTAGAGTCCAGGTGAGGGTACGGCAACGCTTTAGGGGGAGCGTGCGTGTGAGGGCGCGGGTTAGTGTTAGCGTACGGGTTAGGATTAGGGGACGGGTGAGGGTCAGGCTTCGGGGAAGGGTTAGGGTTAGGGTTCGGGCTAGGGTTAGGGTTAGGGGACGGGGACGGTTTAGGGTCCAGGTGAGGGTACGGCAACCCTTTAGGGGGAGTGTGCGTGTGAGGGCGCGGGTTAGTGTTAGCGTACGGGTTAGGATTAGGGGACGGGTGAGGGTCAGGCTTCGGGGAAGGGTTAGGGTTAGGGTTTGGGCTAGGGTTAGGGTTAGGGGACGGGGACGGTTTAGGGTCCAGGTGAGGGTACGGCAACACTTTAGGGGGAGCGTGCGTGTGAGGGCGCGGGTTAGTGTTAGCGTACGGGTTAGGATTAGGGGACGGGTGAGGGTCAGGCTTCGGGGAAGGGTTAGGATTACGGTTCGGGCTAGGGTTAGGGTTAGGGGACGGGGACGGTTTAGGGTCCAGGTGAGGGTACGGCAACGCTTTAGGGGGAGCGTGCGTGTGAGGGCGCGCGATAGTGTTAGCGTACGGGTTAGGATTAGGGGACGGGTGAGGGTCAGGCTTCGGGGAAGGGTTAGGGTTAGGGTTCGGGCTAGGGTTAGGGTTAGGGGACGGGGACGGTTTAGGGTCCAGGTGAGGGTACGGCAACGCTTTAGGGGGAGCGTGCATGTGAGGGCGCGGGTTAGTGTTAGCGTACGTTTTAGGATTAGGGGACGGCTGAGGGTCAGGCTTCGGGGAAGGGTTAGGGTTAGGGTTCGGGCTAGGGTTAGGGTTAGGGGATGGGGACGGTTTAGGGTCCAGGTGAGGGTACGGCAACGCTTTAGGGGGAGCGTGCGTGTGAGGGCGCGGGTTAGTGTTAGCGTACGGGTTAGGATTAGGGGACGGGTGAGGGTCAGGCTTCGGGGAAGGGTTAGGGTTACGGTTCGGGCTAGGGTTAGGGTTAGGGGACGGGGACGGTTTAGGGTCCAGGTGAGGGTACGGCAACGCTTTAGGGGGAGCGTGCGTGTGAGGGCGCGGGGTAGTGTTAGCGTATGGTTTAGGATTAGGGGACGGGTGAGGTTCAGGCTTCGGGGAAGGGTTAGGGTTAGGGTTCGGGCTAGGGTTAGGGTTAGGGGACGGGGACGGTTTAGGGTCCAGGTGAGGGTACGGCAATGCTTTAGGGGGAGCGTGCGTGTGAGGGCGCGGGTTAGTGTTAGCGAACGGGTTAGCATTAGGGGACGGGTGAGGGTCAGGCTTCGCGGAAGGGTTAGGGTTAGGGTTCGGGCTAGGGTTAGGGTTAGGGGACGGGGACGGTTTAGGGTCCAGGTGAGGGTACGGCAACGCTTTAGGGGGAGCGTGCATGTGAGGGCGCGGGTTAGTGTTAGCGTACGTTTTAGGATTAGGGGACGGCTGAGGGTCAGGCTTCGGGGAAGGGTTAGGGTTAGGGTTCGGGCTAGGGTTAGGGTTAGGGGATGGGGACGGTTTAGGGTCCAGGTGAGGGTACGGCAACGCTTTAGGGGGAGCGTGCGTGTGAGGGCGCGGGTTAGTGTTAGCGTACGGGTTAGGATTAGGGGACGGGTGAGGGTCAGGCTTCGGGGAAGGGTTAGGGTTACGGTTCGGGCTAGGGTTAGGGTTAGGGGACGGGGACGGTTTAGGGTCCAGGTGAGGGTACGGCAACACTTTAGGGGGAGCGTGCGTGTGAGGGCGCGGGGTAGTGTTAGCGTATGGTTTAGGATTAGGGGACGGGTGAGGTTCAGGCTTCGGGGAAGGGTTAGGGTTAGGGTTCGGGCTAGGGTTAGGGTTAGGGGACGGGGACGGTTTAGGGTCCAGGTGAGGGTACGGCAACGCTTTAGGGGGAGCGTGCGTGTGAGGGCGCGGGTTAGTGTTAGCGAACGGGTTAGCATTAGGGGACGGGTGAGGGTCAGGCTTCGCGGAAGGGTTAGGGTTAGGGTTCGGGCTAGGGTTAGGGTTAGGGGACGGGGACGGTTTAGGGTCCAGGTGAGGGTACGGCAACGCTTTAGGGGGAGCGTGCGTGTGAGGGCGCGGGTTAGTGTTAGCGTACGGGTTAGGATTAGGGGACGGGTGAGGGTCAGGCTTCGGGGAAGGGTTAGGGTTAGGGTTCGGGCTAGGGTTAGGGTTAGGGGACGGGGACGGTTTAGGGTCCAGGTTAGGGTACGGCAACCCTTTAGGGGGAGCGTGCGTGTGAGGGCGCGGGTTAGTGTTAGCGTACGGGTTAGGATTAGGGGACGGGTGAGGGTCAGGCTTCGGGGAAGGGTTAGGGTTAGGGTTCGGGCTAGGGTTAGGGTTAGGGGACGGGGACGGTTTAGGGTCCAGGTGAGGGTACGGCAACGCTTTAGGGGGAGCGTGCGTGTGAGGGCGCGGGTTAGTGTTAGCGTACGGGTTAGGATTAGGGGACGGGTGACGGTCAGGCTTCGGGGAAGGGTTAGGGTTAGGGTTCGGGCTAGGGTTAGGGTTAGGGGACGGGGACGGTTTAGGGTCCAGGTGAGGGTACGGCAACGCTTTAGGGGGAGCGTGCGTGTGAGGGCGCGTGTTAGTGTTAGCGTATGGTTTAGGATTAGGGGACGGGTGAGGTTCAGGCTTCGGGGAAGGGTTAGGGTTAGGGTTCGGGCTAGGGTTAGGGTTAGGGGACGGGGACGGTTTCGGGTCCAGGTGAGGGTACGGCAACGATGTAGGCGGAGCGTGCATGTGAGGGCACGGGTTAGTGTTAGCGTACGGGTGAGGATTACGGGACGGGTGAGGGTCAGGCTTCGGGGAAGGGTTAGTGTTAGGGTTCGGGCTAGGGTTAGGGTTAGGGGACGGGGACGGTTTAGGGTCCAGGTGACGGTACGGCAACGCTTTAGGGGGAGCGTGCGTGTGAGGGCGCGGGTTAGTGTTAGCGTACGGGTTAGGATTAGGGGACGGGTGAGGGTCAGGCTTCGGGGAAGGGTTAGGGTTAGGGTTCGGGCTAGGGTTAGGGTTAGGGGACGGGGACGGTTTAGGGTCCAGGTGAGGGTATGGCAACGCTTTAGGGGGAGTGTGCGTGTGAGGGCGCGGGTTAGTGTTAGCGTACGGGTTAGGATTAGGGGACGGGTGAGGGTCAGCCTTCGGGGAAGTGTTAGGGTTACGGTTCGGGCTAGGGTTAGGGTTAGGGGACGGGGACGGTTTAGGGTCCAGGTGAGGGTATGGCAACGCTTTAGGGGGAGCGTGCGTGTGAGGGCGCGGGTTAGTGTTAGGGTATGGTTAGGATTAGGGGACGGGTGAGGGTCAGGCTTCGGGGAAGGGTTAGGGTTAGGGTTCCGGCTAGGGTTAGGGTTAGGGGACGGGGACGGTTTAGGGTCCAGGTGAGGGTACGGCAACGCTTTAGGGGGAGCGTGCGTGTGAGGGCGCGGGTTAGTGTTAGCGTACGGGTTAGGATTAGGGGACGGGTGAGGGTCAGGCTTCGGGGAAGGGTTAGGGTTAGGGTTCGGGCTAGGGTTAGGGTTAGGGGACGGGGACGGTTTAGGGTCCAGGTGAGGGTACGGCAACGCTTTAGGGGGAGCGTGCGTGTGAGGGCGCGGGGTAGTGTTAGCGTACGGGTTAGGATTAGGGGACGGGTGAGGGTCAGGCTTCGGGGAAGGGTTAGGGTTAGGGTTCGGGCTAGGGTTAGGGTTAGGGGACGGGGACGGTTTAGGGTCCAGGTGAGGCTACGGCAACGCTTTAGGGGGAGCGTGCGTGTGAGGGCGCGGGTTAGTGTTAGCGTACGTTTTAGGATTAGGGGACGGGTGAGGGTCAGGCTTCGGGGAAGGGTTAGGGTTAGGGTTCGGGCTAGGGTTAGGGTTAGGGGACGGGGACGGTTTAGGGTCCAGGTGAGGGTACGGCAACGCTTTAGGGGGAGCGTGCGTGTGAGGGCGTGGGTTAGTGTTAGCGTACGGGTTAGGAGTAGGGGACGGGTGAGGGTCAGGCTTCGGGGAAGGGTTAGGGTTAGGGTTCGGGCTAGGGTTAGGGTTAGGGGACGGGGACGGTTTAGGGTCCAGGTGAGGGTACGGCAACGCTTTAGGGGGAGCGTGCGTGTGAGGGCGCTGGTTAGTGTTAGCGTATGGTTTAGGATTAGGGGACGGGTGAGGTTCAGGCTTCGGGGAAGGGTTAGGGTTAGGGTTCGGGCTAGGGTTAGGGTTAGGGGACGGGGACGGTTTAGGGTCCAGGTGAGGGTACGGCAACGCTTTAGGGGGAGCGTGCGTGTGAGGGCGCGGGTTAGTGTTAGCGAACGGGTTAGGATTAGGGGACGGGTGAGGGTCAGGCTTCGGGTAAGGGTTAGGGTTAGGGTTCGGGCTAGGGTTAGGGTTAGGGGACGGGGACGGTTTAGGATCCAGGTGAGGGTACGGCAACGCTTTAGGGGGAGCGTGCGTGTGAGGGCGCGGGTTAGTGTTAGCGTACGGGTTAGGATTAGGGGACGGGTGAGGGTCAGGCTTCGGGGAAGGGTTAGGGTTAGGGTTCGGGCTAGGGTTAGGGTTAGGGGACGGGGACGGTTTAGGGTCCAGGTGAGGGTACGGCAACGCTTTAGGGGGAGCGTGCGTGTGAGGGCGCGGGTTAGTGTTAGCGTACGGGTTAGGATTAGGGGACGGGTGAGGGTCAGGCTTCGGGGAAGGGTTAGGGTTAGGGTTCGGGCTAGGGTTAGGGTTAGGGGACAGGGACGGTTTAGGGTCCAGGTGAGGGTACGGCAACGCTTTAGGGGGAGCGTGCGTGTGAGGGCGCGGGTTAGTGTTAGCGTACGGCTTAGGATTAGGGGACGGGTGAGGGTCAGGCTTCGGGGAAGGGTTAGGGTTAGGGTTCGGGCTAGGGTTAGGGTTAGGGGACGGGGACGGTTTAGGGTCCAGGTGAGGGTACGGCAACGCTTTAGGGGGAGCGTGCGTTTGAGGGCGCGGGTTAGTGTTAGCGTACGGGTTAGGATTAGGGGACGGGTGAGGGTCAGGCTTTGGGGAAGTGTTAGGGTTAGGGTTCGGGCTAGGGTTAGGGTTAGGGGACGGGGACGGTTTAGGGTCCAGGTGAGGGTACGGCAACGCTTTAGGGGGAGCGTGCGTGTGAGGGCGCGGGTTAGCGTTAGCGTACGGGTTAGGATTAGGGGACGGGTGAGGGTCAGGCTTCGGGGAAGGGTTAGGGTTAGGGTTAGGGCTAGGGTTAGGGTTAGGGGACGGGGACGGTTTAGGGTCCAGGTGAGGGTACGGCAACGCTTTAGGGGGAGCGTGCGTGTGAGGGCGCGGGTTAGCGTTAGCGTACGGGTTAGGATTAGGGGACGGGTGAGGGTCAGGCTTCGGGGAAGGGTTAGGGTTAGGGTTCGGGCTAGGGTTAGGGTTAGGGGACGGGGACGGTTTAGTGTCCAGGTGAGGGTACGGCAACGCTTTAGGGGGAGCGTGCGTGTGAGGGCGCGGGGTAGTGTTAGCGTACGGGTTAGGATTAGGGGACGGGTGAGGGTCAGGCTTCGGGGAAGGGTTAGGGTTAGGGTTCGGGCTAGGGTTAGGGTTAGGGGACGGGGACGGTTTCGGGTCCAGGTGAGGCTACGGCAACGCTTTAGGGGGAGCGTGCGTGTGAGGGCGTGGGTTAGTGTTAGCGTACGTTTTAGGATTAGGGGACGGCTGAGGGTCAGGCTTCGGGGAAGGGTTAGGGTTAGGTTTCGGGCTAGGGTTAGGGTTAGGGGACGGGGTTAGGGTTAGGGTCCAGGTGAGGGTACGGCAACGCTTTAGGGGGAGCGTGCGTGTGAGGGCGCGGGTTAGTGTTAGCGTACGGCTTAGGATTAGGGGACGGGTGAGGGTCAGGCTTCGGGGAAGGGTTAGGGTTAGGGTTCGGGCTAGGGTTAGGGTTAGGGGACGGGGACGGTTTAGGGTCCAGGTGAGGGTACGGCAACGCTTTAGGGGGAGCGTGCGTGTGAGGGCGCGGGTTAGCGTTAGCGTACGGGTTAGGATTAGGGGACAGGTGAGGGTCAGGCTTCGGGGAAGGGTTAGGGTTAGGGTTCGGGCTAGGGTTAGGGTTAGGGGACGGGGACGGTTTAGGGTCCAGGTGAGGGTACGGCAACGCTTTAGGGGGAGCGTGCGTGTGAGGGCGCGGGTTAGCGTTAGCGTACGGGTTAGGATTAGGGGACGGGTGAGGGTCAGGCTTCTGGGAAGGGTTAGGGTTAGGGTTCGGGCTAGGGTTAGGGTTAGGGGACGGGGACGGTTTAGTGTCCAGGTGAGGGTACGGCAACGCTTTAGGGGGAGCGTGCGTGTGAGGGCGCGGGGTAGTGTTAGCGTACGGGTTAGGATTAGGGGACGTGTGAGGGTCAGGCTTCGGGGAAGGGTTAGGGTTAGGGTTCGGGTTAGGGTTAGGGGACGGGGACGGTTTAGGGTCCAGGTGAGGCTACGGCAACGCTTTAGGGGGAGCGTGCGTGTGAGGGCGTGGGTTAGTGTTAGCGTACGTTTTAGGATTAGGGGACGGCTGAGGGTCAGGCTTCGGGGAAGGGTTAGGGTTAGGGTTCGGGCTAGGGTTAGGGTTAGGGGACGGGGTTAGGGTTAGGGTCCAGGTGAGGGTACGGCAACGCTTTAGGGGGAGCGTGCGTGTGAGGGCGCGGGTTAGTGTTAGCGTACGGGTTAGGATTAGGGGACGGGTGAGGGTCAGGCTTCGGGGAAGGGTTAGGGTTAGGGTTCGGGCTAGGGTTAGGGTTAGGGGACGGGGACGGTTTAGGGTCCAGGTGAGGGTACGGCAACCCTTTAGGGGGAGCGTGCGTGTGAGGGCGCAGGTTAGTGTTAGCGTACGGGTTAGGATTAGGGGACGGGTGAGGGTCAGGCTTCGGGGAAGGGTTAGGGTTAGGGTTTGGGCTAGGGTTAGGGTTAGGGGACAGGGACGGTTTAGGGTCCAGGTGAGGGTACGGCAACCCTTTAGGGGGAGCGTGCGTGTGAGGGCGCGGGTTAGTGTTAGCGTACGGGTTAGGATTAGGGGACGGGTGAGGGTCAGGCTTCGGGGAAGGGTTAGGGTTAGGGTTTGGGCTAGGGTTAGGGTTAGGGGACGGGGACGGTTTAGGGTCCAGGTGAGGGTACGGCAACGCTTTAGGGGGAGCGTGCGTGTGAGGGCGCGGGTTAGTGTTAGCGTACGGGTTAGGATTAGGGGACGGGTGAGGGTCAGGCTTCGGGGAAGGGTTAGGGCTAGGGTTCGGGCTAGGGTTAGGGTTAGGGAACGGGGACGGTTTAGGGTCCAGGTGAGGGTACGGCAACGCTTTAGGGGGAGCGTGCGTGTGAGGGCGCGGGTTAGTGTTAGCGTACGTTTTAGGATTAGGGGCGGCTGAGGGTCAGGCTTCGGGGAAGGGTTAGGGTTAGGGTTCGGGCTAGGGTTAGGGTTAGGGGACGGGGTTAGGGTTAGGGTCCAGGTGAGGGTACGGCAACGCTTTAGGGGGAGCGTGCGTGTGAGGGCGCGGGTTAGTGTTAGCGTACGGGTTAGGATTAGGGGACGGGTGAGGGTCAGGCTTCGGGGAAGGGTTAGGGCTAGGGTTCGGGCTAGGGTTAGGGTTAGGGGACGGGGACGGTTTAGGGTCCAGGTGAGGGTACGGCAACGCTTTAGGGGGAGCGTGCGTGTGAGGGCGCGGGTTAGTTTTAGCGTACGGGTTAGGATTAGGGGACGGGTGAGGGTCAGGCTTCGGGTAAGGGTTAGGGTTAGGGTTCGGGCTAGGGTTAGGGTTCGGGGACGGGGACGGTTTCGGGTCCAGGTGCGGGTACGGCAACGCTTTAGGGGGAGCGTGCGTGTGAGGGCGCGGGTTAGCGTTAGCGTACGGCTTAGGATTAGGGGACGGGTGAGGGTCAGGCTTCGGGGAAGGGTTAGGGTTAGGGTCGGGCTAGGGTTAGGGTTAGGGGACGGGGACGGTTTAGGGTCCAGGTGAGGGTACGGCAACGCTTTAGGGGGAGCGTGCGTGTGAGGGCGCGGGTTAGTGTTAGCGAACAGGTTAGGATTAGGGGACGGGTGAGGGTCAGGCTTCGGGGAAGGGTTAGGGTTAGGGTTCGGGCTAGGGTTAGGGTTAGGGGACGGGGACGGTTTAGGGTCCAGGTGAGGGTACGGCAACGCTTTAGGGGGAGCGTGCGTGTGAGGGCGCGGGTTAGTGTTAGCGTACGGGTTAGGATTAGGGGACGGGTGAGGGTCAGGCTTCGGGGAAGGGTTAGGGTTAGGGTTCGGGCTAGGGTTAGGGTTAGGGGACGGGGACGGTTTAGGGTCCAGGTGAGGGTATGGCAACCCTTTAGGGGGAGCGTGCGTGTGAGGGCGCGGGTTAGTGTTAGCGTATGGGTTAGGATTAGGGGACGGGTGAGGGTCAGGCTTCGGGGAAGGGTTAGGGTTAGGGTTCGGGCTAGGGTTAGGGTTAGGGGACGGGGACGGTTTAGGGTCCAGGTGAGGGTACGGCAACGCTTTAGGGGGAGCGTGCGTGTGAGGGCGTGGGGTAGTGTTAGCGTACGGGTTAGGATTAGGGGACGGGTGAGGGTCAGGCTTCGGGGAAGGGTTAGGGTTAGGGTTCGGGCTAGGGTTAGGGTTAGGGGACGGGGACGGTTTAGGGTCCAGGTGAGGGTACGGCAACGCTTTAGGGGGAGCGTGCGTGTGAGGGCGCGGGTTAGTGTTAGTGTACGGGTTAGGATTAGGGGACGGGTGAGGGTCAGGCTTCGGGGAAGGGTTAGGGTTAGGGTTCGGGCTAGGGTTAGGGTTAGGGGACGGGGACGGTTTAGGGTCCAGGTGAGGGTACGGCAACGCTTTAGGGGGAGCGTGCGTGTGAGGGCGCGTGTTAGTGTTAGGGTATGGGTTAGGATTAGGGGACGGGTGAGGGTTAGGCTTCGGGGAAGGCTTAGGGTTAGGGTTCGGGCTAGGGTTAGGGTTAGGGGACGGGGACGGTTTCGGGTCCCGGTGAGGGTACGGCAACGCTTTAGGGGGAGCGTGCGTGTGAGGGCGCGAGTTAGTGTTAGCGTACGGGTTAGGATTAGGGGACGGGTGAGGGTCAGGCTTCGGGGAAGGGTTAGGGTTAGGGTTCGGGCTAGGGTTAGGGTTAGGGGACGGGGACGGTTTAGGGTCCAGGTGAGGGTACGGCAACGCTTTAGGGGGAGCGTGCGTGTGAGGGCGCGGGTTAGTGTTAGCGTACGGGTTAGGATTAGGGGACGGGTGAGGGTCAGGCTTCGGGGAAGGGTTAGGGTTAGGGTTCGGGCTACGGTTAGGGTTAGGGGACGGGGACGGTTTAGGGTTCAGGTGAGGGTACGGCAACGCTTTAGGGGGAGCGTGCGTGTGAGGGCGCGGGTTAGTGTTAGCGAACGGGTTAGGATTAGGGGACGGGTGAGGGTCAGGCTTCGGGGAAGGGTTAGGGTTAGGGTTCGGGCTAGGGTTAGGGTTAGGGGACGGGGACGGTTTAGGGTCCAGGTGAGGGTACGGCAACGCTTTAGGGGGAGCGTGCGTGTGAGGGCGCGATTTAGTGTTAGCGTACGGGTTAGGATTAGGGGACGGGTGAGGGTCAGGCTTCGGGGAAGGGTTAGGGTTAGGGTTCGGGCTAGGGTTAGGGTTAGGGGACGGGGACGGTTTAGGGTCCAGGTGAGGGTACGGCAACGCTTTAGGGAGAGCGTGCGTGTGAGGGCGCGGGTTAGTGTTAGCGTACGGGTTAGGATTAGGGGACGGGTGAGGGTCAGGCTTCGGGGAAGTGTTAGGGTTACGGTTCGGGCTAGGGTTAGGGTTAGGGGACGGGGACGGTTTAGGGTCCAGGTGAGGGTACGGCAACGCTTTAGGGGGAGCGTGCGTGTGAGGGCACGCAATAGTGTTAGCGTACAGGTTAGGATTAGGGGACAGGTGAGGGTCAGGCTTCGGGGAAGGGTTAGGGTTAGGGTTCGGGCTAGGGTTAGGGTTAGGGGACGGGGACGGTTTAGGGTCCAGGTGAGGGTACGGCAATGCTTTAGGGGGAGCGTGCGTGTGAGGGCGCGGGTTAGTGTTAGGGTATGGGTTAGGATTAGGGGACGGGTGAGGGTCAGGCTTCGGGGAAGGGTTAGGGTTAGGGTTCGGGCTAGGGTTAGGGTTAGGGGACGGGGACGGTTTAGGGTCCAGGTGAGGGTACGGCAATGCTTTAGGGGGAGCGTGCGTGTTAGGCCGCGGGTTAGTGTTAGCGTACGGGTTAGGATTAGGGGACGGGTGAGGGTCAGGCTTCGGGGAAGGGTTAGGGTTACGGTTCGGGCTAGGGTTAGGGTTAGGGGACGGGGACGGTTTAGGGTCCAGGTGAGGGTACGGCAACGCTTTAGGGGGAGCGTGCGTGTGAGGGCGCGGGTTAGTGTTAGCGAACGGGTTAGGATTAGGGGACGGGTGAGGGTCAGGCTTCGGGGAAGGGTTAGGGTTAGGGTTCGGGCTAGGGTTAGGGTTAGGGGACGGGGACGGTTTAGGGTCCAGGTGAGGGTACGGCAACGCTTTAGGGGGAGCGTGCGTGTGAGGGTGCGGGTTAGTGTTAGCGAACGGGTTAGGATTAGGGGACGTGTGAGGGTCAGGCTTCGGGTAAGGGTTAGGGTTAGGGTTCGGGCTAGGGTTAGGGTTAGGGGACGGGGACGGTTTAGGGTCCAGGTGAGGGTACGGCAACGCTTTAGGGGGAGCGTGCGTGTGAGGGCACAGGTTAGTGTCAGCGTACGGGTTAGGATTAGGGGACGGGTGAGGGTCAGGCTTCGGGGAAGGGTTAGGGTTAGGGTTCGGGCTAGGGTTAGGGTTAGGGGACGGGGACGGTTTAGGGTCCAGGTGAGGGTACGGCAACCCTTTAGGGGGAGCGTGCGTGTGAGGGCGCGGGTTAGTGTTAGCGTACGGGTTAGGATTAGGGGACGGGTGAGGGTCAGGCTTCGGGGAAGGGTTAGGGTTAGGGTTCGGGCTAGGGTTAGGGTTAGGGGACAGGGACGGTTTAGGGTCCAGGTGAGGGTACGGCAACGCTTTAGGGGGAGCGTGCGTGTGAGGGCGCGGGTTAGTGTTAGCGTACGGGTTAGGATTAGGGGACGGGTGAGGGTCAGGCTTCGGGGAAGGGTTAGGGTTAGGGTTTGGGCTAGGGTTAGGGTTAGGGGACGGGGACGGTTTAGGGTCCAGGTGAGGGTACGGCAACGCTTTAGTGGGAGCGTGCATGTGAGGGCGCGGGTTAGTGTTAGCGTACGGGTTAGGATTAGGGGACGCGTGAGGGTCAGGCTTCGGGGAAGGGTTAGGGCTAGGGTTCGGGCTAGGGTTAGGGTTAGGGGACGGGGACGGTTTAGGGTCCAGGTGAGGGTATGGCAACGCTTTAGGGGGAGCGTGCGTGTGAGGGCGCGGGTTAGTTTTAGCGTACAGGTTAGGATTAGGGGACGGGTGAGGGTCAGGCTTCGGGTAAGGGTTAGGGTTAGGGTTCGGGCTAGGGTAAGGGTTAGGGGACGGGGACGGTTTCGGGTCCAGGTGAGGGTACGGCAACGCTTTAGGGGGAGCGTGCGTGTGAGGGCGCGGGTTAGCGTTAGCGTACGGCTTAGGATTAGGGGACGGGTGAGGGTCAGGCTTCGGGGAAGGGTTAGGGTTAGGGTTCGGGCTAGGGTTAGGGTTAGGGGACGGGGACGGTTTAGGGTCCAGGTGAGGGTACGGCAACGCTTTAGGGGGAGAGTGCGTGTGAGGGCGCGGGTTAGCGTTAGCGTACGGGTTAGGATTAGGGGACGGGTGAGGGTCAGGCTTCGGGGAAGGGTTAGGGTTAGGGTTCGGGCTAGGGTTAGGGTTAGGGAACGGGGACGGTTTAGGGTCCAGGTGAGGGTACGGCAACGCTTTAGGGGGAGCGTGCGTGTGAGGGCGCGGGGTAGTGTTAGCGTACGGGTTAGGATTAGGGAACGGGTGAGGGTCAGGCTTCGGGGAAGGGTTAGGGTTAGGGTTCGGGCTAGGGTTAGGGTTAGGGGACGGAGACGGTTTAGGGTCCAGGTGAGGGTACGGCAACGCTTTAGGGGGAGCGTGCGTGTGAGGGCGCGGGTTAGTGTTAGCGTACGGGTTAGGATTAGAAGACGGGTGAGGGTCAGGCTTCGGGGAAGGGTTAGGGTTAGGGTTCGGGCTAGGGTTAGGGTTAGGGGACGGGGACGGTTTAGGGTCCAGGTGAGGGTACGGCAACGCTTTAGGGGGAGCGTGCGTGTGAGGGCGCAGGTTAGTGTTAGCGAACGGGTTACGATTAGGGGACGGGTGAGGGTCAAGCGTCGGGGAAGGGTTAGGGTTAGGGTTCGGGCTAGGGTTAGGGTTAGGGGACGGGGACGGTTTAGGGTCCAGGTGAGGGTACGGCAACGCTTTAGGGGGAGCGTGCGTGTGAGGGCGCGGGTTAGTGTTAGCGTACGGGTTAGGATTAGGGGACGGGTGAGGGTCAGGCTTCGGGGAAGGGTTAGGGTTAGGGTTCGGGCTAGGGTTAGGGTTAGGGGACGGGGACGGTTTAGGGTCCAGGTGAGGGTACGGCAACGCTTTAGGGGGAGCGTGCGTGTGAGGGCGCGGGTTAGTGTTAGCGAACGGGTTAGGATTAGGGGACGGGTGAGGGTCAGGCTTCGGGGAAGGGTTAGGGTTAGGGTTCGGGCTAGGGTTAGGGTTAGGGGACGGGGACGGTTTAGGGTCCAGGTGAGGGTACGGCAACGCTTTAGGGGGAGCGTGCGTGTGAGGGCGCGATTTAGTGTTAGCGTACGGGTTAGGATTAGGGGACGGGTGAGGGTCAGGCTTCGGGGAAGGGTTAGGGTTAGGGTTCGGGCTAGGGTTAGGGTTAGGGGACGGGGACGGTTTAGGGTCCAGGTGAGGGTACGGCAACGCTTTAGGGAGAGCGTGCGTGTGAGGGCGCGGGTTAGTGTTAGCGTACGGGTTAGGATTAGGGGACGGGTGAGGGTCAGGCTTCGGGGAAGTGTTAGGGTTACGGTTCGGGCTAGGGTTAGGGTTAGGGGACGGGGACGGTTTAGGGTCCAGGTGAGGGTACGGCAACGCTTTAGGGGGAGCGTGCGTGTGAGGGCACGCAATAGTGTTAGCGTACAGGTTAGGATTAGGGGACAGGTGAGGGTCAGGCTTCGGGGAAGGGTTAGGGTTAGGGTTCGGGCTAGGGTTAGGGTTAGGGGACGGGGACGGTTTAGGGTCCAGGTGAGGGTACGGCAACGCTTTAGGGGGAGCGTGCGTGTGAGGGCGCGGGTTAGTGTTAGGGTATGGGTTAGGATTAGGGGACGGGTGAGGGTCAGGCTTCGGGGAAGGGTTAGGGTTAGGGTTCGGGCTAGGGTTAGGGTTAGGGGACGGGGACGGTTTAGGGTCCAGGTGAGGGTACGGCAATGCTTTAGGGGGAGCGTGCGTGTTAGGCCGCGGGTTAGTGTTAGCGTACGGGTTAGGATTAGGGGACGGGTGAGGGTCAGGCTTCGGGGAAGGGTTAGGGTTAGGGTTCGGGCTAGGGTTAGGGTTAGGGGACGGGGACGGTTTAGGGTCCAGGTGAGGGTACGGCAACGCTTTAGGGGGAGCGTGCGTGTGAGGGCGCGGGTTAGTGTTAGCGAACGGGTTAGGATTAGGGGACGGGTGAGGGTCAGGCTTCGGGGAAGGGTTAGGGTTAGGGTTCGGGCTAGGGTTAGGGTTAGGGGACGGGGACGGTTTAGGGTCCAGGTGAGGGTACGGCAACGCTTTAGGGGGAGCGTGCGTGTGAGGGAGCGGGTTAGTGTTAGCGAACGGGTTAGGATTAGGGGACGTGTGAGGGTCAGGCTTCGGGTAAGGGTTAGGGTTAGGGTTCGGGCTAGGGTTAGGGTTAGGGGACGGGGACGGTTTAGGGTCCAGGTGAGGGTACGGCAACGCTTTAGGGGGAGCGTGCGTGTGAGGGCACAGGTTAGTGTCAGCGTACGGGTTAGGATTAGGGGACGGGTGAGGGTCAGGCTTCGGGGAAGGGTTAGGGTTAGGGTTCGGGCTAGGGTTAGGGTTAGGGGACGGGGACGGTTTAGGGTCCAGGTGAGGGTACGGCAACCCTTTAGGGGGAGCGTGCGTGTGAGGGCGCGTGTTAGTGTTAGCGTACGGGTTAGGATTAGGGGACGGGTGAGGGTCAGGCTTCGGGGAAGGGTTAGGGTTAGGGTTCGGGCTAGGGTTAGGGTTAGGGGTCAGGGACGGTTTAGGGTCCAGGTGAGGGTACGGCAACGCTTTAGGGGGAGCGTGCGTGTGAGGGCGCGGGTTAGTGTTAGCGTACGGGTTAGGATTAGGGGACGGGTGAGGGTCAGGCTTCGGGGAAGGGTTAGGGTTAGGGTTTGGGCTAGGGTTAGGGTTAGGGGACGGGGACGGTTTAGGGTCCAGGTGAGGGTACGGCAACGCTTTAGTGGGAGCGTGCATGTGAGGGCGCGGGTTAGTGTTAGCGTACGGGTTAGGATTAGGGGACGGGTGAGGGTCAGGCTTCGGGGAAGGGTTAGGGCTAGGGTTCGGGCTAGGGTTAGGGTTAGGGGACGGGGACGGTTTAGGGTCCAGGTGAGGGTACGGCAACGCTTTAGGGGGAGCGTGCGTGTGAGGGCGCGGGTTAGTTTTAGCGTACAGGTTAGGATTAGGGGACGGGTGAGGGTCAGGCTTCGGGTAAGGGTTAGGGTTAGGGTTCGGGCTAGGGTAAGGGTTAGGGGACGGGGACGGTTTCGGGTCCAGGTGAGGGTACGGCAACGCTTTAGGGGGAGCGTGCGTGTGAGGGCGCGGGTTAGCGTTAGCGTACGGCTTAGGATTAGGGGACGGGTGAGGGTCAGGCTTCGGGGAAGGGTTAGGGTTAGGGTTCGGGCTAGGGTTAGGGTTAGGGGACGGGGACGGTTTAGGGTCCAGGTGAGGGTACGGCAACGCTTTAGGGGGAGAGTGCGTGTGAGGGCGCGGGTTAGCGTTAGCGTACGGGTTAGGATTAGGGGACGGGTGAGGGTCAGGCTTCGGGGAAGGGTTAGGGTTAGGGTTCGGGCTAGGGTTAGGGTTAGGGGACGGGGACGGTTTAGGGTCCAGGTGAGGGTACGGCAACGCTTTAGGGGGAGCGTGCGTGTGAGGGCGCGGGGTAGTGTTAGCGTACGGGTTAGGATTAGGGAACGGGTGAGGGTCAGGCTTCGGGGAAGGGTTAGGGTTAGGGTTCGGGCTAGGGTTAGGGTTAGGGGACGGGGACGGTTTAGGGTCCAGGTGAGGGTACGGCAACGCTTTAGGGGGAGCGTGCGTGTGAGGGCGCGGGTTAGTGTTAGCGTACGGGTTAGGATTAGGGGACGGGTGAGGGTCAGGCTTCGGGGAAGGGTTAGGGTTAGGGTTCGGGCTAGGGTTAGGGTTAGGGGACGGGGACGGTTTAGGGTCCAGGTGAGGGTACGGCAACGCTTTAGGGGGAGCGTGCGTGTGAGGGCGCGGGTTAGTGTTAGCGAACGGGTTACGATTAGGGAACGGGTGAGGGTCAAGCGTCGGGGAAGGGTTAGGGTTAGGGTTCGGGCTAGGGTTAGGGTTAGGGGACGGGGACGGTTTAGGGTCCAGGTGAGGGTACGGCAACGCTTTAGGGGGAGCGTGCGTGTGAGGGCGCGGGTTAGTGTTAGCGTACGGGTTAGGATTAGGGGACGGGTGAGGGTCAGGCTTCGGGGAAGGGTTAGGGTTAGGGTTCGGGCTAGGGTTAGGGTTAGGGGACGGGGACGGTTTAGGGTCCAGGTGAGGGTATGGCAACCCTTTAGGGGGAGCGTGCGTGTGAGGGCGCGGGTTAGTGTTAGCGTATGGGTTAGGATTAGGGGACGGGTGAGGGTCAGGCTTCGGGGAAGGGTTAGGGTTAGGGTTCGGGCTAGGGTTAGGGTTAGGGGACGGGGACGGTTTAGGGTCCAGGTGAGGGTACGGCAACGCTTTAGGGGGAGCGTGCGTGTGAGGGCGTGGGGTAGTGTTAGCGTACGGGTTAGGATTAGGGGACGGGTGAGGGTCAGGCTTCGGGGAAGGGTTAGGGTTAGGGTTCGGGCTAGGGTTAGGGTTAGGGGACGGGGACGGTTTAGGGTCCAGGTGAGGGTACGGCAACGCTTTAGGGGGAGCGTGCGTGTGAGGGCGCGGGTTAGTGTTAGTGTACGGGTTAGGATTAGGGGACGGGTGAGGGTCAGGCTTCGGGGAAGGGTTAGGGTTAGGGTTCGGGCTAGGGTTAGGGTTAGGGGACGGGGACGGTTTAAGGTCCAGGTGAGGGTACGGCAACGCTTTAGGGGGAGCGTGCGTGTGAGGGCGCGGGTTAGTGTTAGGGTATGGGTTAGGATTAGGGGACGGGTGAGGGTTAGGCTTCGGGGAAGGGTTAGGGTTAGGGTTCGGGCTAGGGTTAGGGTTAGGGGACGGGGACGGTTTCGGGTCCCGGTGAGGGTACGGCAACGCTTTAGGGGGAGCGTGCGTGTGAGGGCGCGAGTTAGTGTTAGCGTACGGGTTAGGATTAGGGGACGGGTGAGGGTCAGGCTTCGGGGAAGGGTTAGGGTTAGGGTTCGGGCTAGGGTTAGGGTTAGGGGACGGGGACGGTTTAGGGTCCAGGTGAGGGTACGGCAACGCTTTAGGGGGAGCGTGCGTGTGAGGGCGCGGGTTAGTGTTAGCGTACGGGTTAGGATTAGGGGACGGGTGAGGGTCAGGCTTCGGGGAAGGGTTAGGGTTAGGGTTCGGGGAAGGGTTAGGGTTAGGGTTCGGGCTAGGGTTAGGGTTAGGGGACGGGGACGGTTTAGGGTCCAGGTGAGGGTACGGCAACGCTTTAGGGGGAGCGTGCGTGTGAGGGCGTGGGTTACTGTTAGCGAGCGGGTTAGGATTAGGGGACGGGTGAGGGTCAGGCTTCGGGGAAGGGTTAGGGTTAGGGTTCGGGCTAGGGTTAGGGTTAGGGGACGGGGACGGTTTAGGGTCCAGGTGAGGGTACGGCAACGCTTTAGGGGGAGCGTGCGTGTGAGGGCGCGGGTTAGTGTTAGCGTATGGGTTAGGATTAGGGGACGGGTGAGGGTCAGGCTTCGGGGAAGGGTTAGGGTTAGGGTTCGGGCTAGGGTTAGGGTTAGGGGACGGGGACGGTTTAGGGTCCAGGTGAGGGTACGGCAACGCTTTAGGGAGAGCGTGCGTGTGAGGGCGCGGGTTAGTGTTAGCGTACGGGTTAGGATTAGGGGACGGGTGAGGGTCAGGCTTCGGGGAAGGGTTAGGGTTACGGTTCGGGCTAGGGTTAGGGTTAGGGGACGGGGACGGTTTAGGGTCCAGGTGAGGGTACGGCAACGCTTTAGGGGGAGCGTGCGTGTGAGGGCACGCAATAGTGTTAGCGTACAGGTTAGGATTAGGGGACAGGTGAGGGTCAGGCTTCGGGGAAGGGTTAGGGTTAGGGTTCGGGCTAGGGTTAGGGTTAGGGGACGGGGACGGTTTAGGGTCCAGGTGAGGGTACGGCAATGCTTTAGGGGGAGCGTGCGTGTTAGGCCGCGGGTTAGTGTTAGCGTACGGGTTAGGATTAGGGGACGGGTGAGGGTCAGGCTTCGGGGAAGGGTTAGGGTTAGGGTTCGGGCTAGGGTTAGGGTTAGGGGACGGGGACGGTTTAGGGTCCAGGTGAGGGTACGGCAACGCTTTAGGGGGAGCGTGCGTGTGAGGGCGCGGGTTAGTGTTAGGGTATGGGTTAGGATTAGGGGACGGGTGAGGGTCAGGCTTCGGGGAAGGGTTAGGGTTAGGGTTCGGGCTAGGGTTAGGGTTAGGGGACGGGGACGGTTTAGGGTCCAGGTGAGGGTACGGCAATGCTTTAGGGGGAGCGTGCGTGTTAGGCCGCGGGTTAGTGTTAGCGTACGGGTTAGGATTAGGGGACGGGTGAGGGTCAGGCTTCGGGGAAGGGTTAGGGTTAGGGTTCGGGCTAGGGTTAGGGTTAGGGGACGGGGACGGTTTAGGGTCCAGGTGAGGGTACGGCAACGCTTTAGGGGGAGCGTGCGTGTGAGGGCGCGGGTTAGTGTTAGCGAACGGGTTAGGATTAGGGGACGGGTGAGGGTCAGGCTTCGGGGAAGGGTTAGGGTTAGGGTTCGGGCTAGGGTTAGGGTTAGGGGACGGGGACGGTTTAGGGTCCAGGTGAGGGTACGGCAACGCTTTAGGGGGAGCGTGCGTGTGAGGGCGCGGGTTAGTGTTAGCGAACGGGTTAGGATTAGGGGACGTGTGAGGGTCAGGCTTCGGGTAAGGTTTAGGGTTAGGGTTCGGGCTAGGGTTAGGGTTAGGGGACGGGGACGGTTTAGGGTCCAGGTGAGGGTACGGCAACGCTTTAGGGGGAGCGTGCGTGTGAGGGCACAGGTTAGTGTCAGCGTACGGGTTAGGATTAGGGGACGGGTGAGGGTCAGGCTTCGGGGAAGGGTTAGGGTTAGGGTTCGGGCTAGGGTTAGGGTTAGGGGACGGGGACGGTTTAGGGTCCAGGTGAGGGTACGGAAACCCTTTAGGGGGAGCGTGCGTGTGAGGGCGCGGGTTAGTGTTAGCGTACGGGTTAGGATTAGTGGACGGGTGAGGGTCAGGCTTCGGGGAAGGGTTAGGGTTAGGGTTCGGGCTAGGGTTAGGGTTAGGGGACAGGGACGGTTTAGGGTACAGGTGAGGGTACGGCAACGCTTTAGGGGGAGCGTGCGTGTGAGGGCGCGGGTTAGTGTTAGCGTACGGGTTAGGATTAGGGGACGGGTGAGGGTCAGGCTTCTGGGAAGGGTTAGGGTTAGGGTTTGGGCTAGGGTTAGGGTTAGGGGACGGGGACGGTTTAGGGTCCAGGTGAGGGTACGGCAACGCTTTAGGGGGAGCGTGCATGTGAGGGCGCGGGTTAGTGTTAGCGTACGGGTTAGGATTAGGGGACGGGTGAGGGTCAGGCTTCGGGGAAGGGTTAGGGCTAGGGTTCGGGCTAGGGTTAGGGTTAGGGGACGGGGACGGTTTAGGGTCCAGGTGAGGGTACGGCAACGCTTTAGGGGGAGCATGCGTGTGAGGGCGCGGGTTAGTTTTAGCGTACGGGTTAGGATTAGGGGACGGGTGAGGGTCAGGCTTCGGGTAAGGGTTAGGGTTAGGGTTTGGGCTAGGGTAAGGGTTAGGGGACGGGGACGGTTTCGGCTCCAGGTGAGGGTACGGCAACGCTTTAGGGGGAGCGTGCGTGTGAGGGCGCGGGTTAGCGTTAGCGTACGGCTTAGGATTAGGGGACGGGTGAGGGTCAGGCTTCGGGGAAGGGTTAGGGTTAGGGTTCGGGCTAGGGTTAGGGTTAGGGGACGGGGACGGTTTAGGGTCCAGGTGAGGGTACGGCAACGCTTTAGGGGGAGCGTGCGTGAGAGGGCGCGGGTTAGCGTTAGCGTACGGGTTAGGATTAGGGGACGGGTGAGGGTCAGGCTTCGGGGAAGGGTTAGGGTTAGGGTTCGGGCTAGGGTTAGGGTTAGGGGACGGGGACGGTTTAGGGTCCAGGTGAGGGTACGGCAACGCTTTAGGGGGAGCGTGCGTGTGAGGGCGCGGGGTAGTGTTAGCGTACGGGTTAGGATTAGGGAACGGGTGAGGGTCAGGCTTCGGGGAAGGGTTAGGGTTAGGGTTCGGGTTAGGGTTAGGGTTAGGGGACGGAGACGGTTTAGGGTCCAGGTGAGGGTACGGCAACGCTTTAGGGGGAGCGTGCGTGTGAGGGCGCGGGTTAGTGTTAGCGTACGGGTTAGGATTAGGGGACGGGTGAGGGTCAGGCTTCGGGGAAGGGTTAGGGTTAGGGTTCGGGCTAGGGTTAGGGTTAGGGGACGGGGACGGTTTAGGGTCCAGGTGAGGGTACGGCAACGCTTTAGGGGGAGCGTGCGTGTGAGGGCGCGGGTTAGTGTTAGCGAACGGGTTAGGATTAGGGGACGGGTGAGGGTCAGGCTTCGGGGAAGGGTTAGGGTTAGGGTTCGGGCTAGGGTTAGGGTTAGGGGACGGGGACGGTTTAGGGTCCAGGTGAGGGTACGGCAACGCTTTAGGGGGAGCGTGCGTGTGAGGGCGCGGGTTAGTGTTAGCGTACGGGTTAGGATTAGGGGACGGGTGAGGGTCAGGCTTCGGGGAAGGGTTAGGGTTAGGGTTCGGGCTAGGGTTAGGGTTAGGGGACGGGGACGGTTTAGGGTCCAGGTGAGGGTATGGCAACCCTTTAGGGGGAGCGTGCGTGTGAGGGCGCGGGTTAGTGTTAGCGTATGGGTTAGGATTAGGGGACGGGTGAGGGTCAGGCTTCGGGGAAGGGTTAGGGTTAGGGTTCGGGCTAGGGTTAGGGTTAGGGGACGGGGACGGTTTAGGGTCCAGGTGAGGGTACGGCAACGCTTTAGGGGGAGCGTGCGTGTGAGGGCGTGGTGTAGTGTTAGCGTACGGGTTAGGATTAGGGGACGGGTGAGGGTCAGGCTTCGGGGAAGGGTTAGGGTTAGGGTTCGGGCTAGGGTTAGGGTTAGGGGACGGGGACGGTTTAGGGTCCAGGTGAGGGTACGGCAACGCTTTAGGGGGAGCGTGCGTGTGAGGGCGCGGGTTAGTGTTAGTGTACGGGTTAGGATTAGGGGACGGGTGAGGGTCAGGCTTCGGGGAAGGGTTAGGGTTAGGGTTCGGGCTAGGGTTAGGGTTAGGGGACGGGGACGGTTTAGGGTCCAGGTGAGGGTACGGCAACGCTTTAGGGGGAGCGTGCGTGTGAGGGCGCGGGTTAGTGTTAGGGTATGGGTTAGGATTAGGGGACGGGTGAGGGTTAGGCTTCGGGGAAGGGTTAGGGTTAGGGTTCGGGCTAGGGTTAGGGTTAGGGGACGGGGACGGTTTCGGGTCCCGGTGAGGGTACGGCAACGCTTTAGGGGGAGCGTGCGTGTGAGGGCGCGAGTTAGTGTTAGCGTACGGGTTAGGATTAGGGGACGGGTGAGGGTCAGGCTTCGGGGAAGGGTTAGGGTTAGGGTTCGGGCTAGGGTTAGGGTTAGGGGACGGGGACGGTTTAGGGTCCAGGTGAGGGTACGGCAACGCTTTAGGGGGAGCGTGCGTGTGAGGGCGCGGGTTAGTGTTAGCGAACGGGTTAGGATTAGGGGACGGGTGAGGGTCAGGCTTCGGGGAAGGGTTAGGGTTAGGGTTCGGGCTAGGGTTAGGGTTAGGGGACGGGGACGGTTTAGGGTCCAGGTGAGGGTACGGCAACGCTTTAGGGGGAGCGTGCGTGTGAGGGCGCGGGTTAGTGTTAGCGTACGGGTTAGGATTAGGGGACGGGTGAGGGTCAGGCTTCGGGGAAGGGTTAGGGTTAGGGTTCGGGCTAGGGTTAGGGTTAGGGGACGGGGACGGTTTAGGGTCCAGGTGAGGGTACGGCAACGCTTTAGGGAGAGCGTGCGTGTGAGGGCGCGGGTTAGTGTTAGCGTACGGGTTAGGATTAGGGGACGGGTGAGGGTCAGGCTTTGGGGAAGGGTTAGGGTTACGGTTCGGGCTAGGGTTAGGGTTAGGGGACGGGGACGGTTTAGGGTCCAGGTGAGGGTACGGCAACGCTTTAGGGGGAGCGTGCGTGTGAGGGCACGCAATAGTGTTAGCGTACAGGTTAGGATTAGGGGACAGGTGAGGGTCAGGCTTCGGGGAAGGGTTAGGGTTAGGGTTCGGGCTAGGGTTAGGGTTAGGGGACGGGGACGGTTTAGGGTCCAGGTGAGGGTACGGCAACGCTTTAGGGGGAGCGTGCGTGTGAGGGCGCGGGTTAGTGTTAGGGTATGGGTTAGGATTAGGGGACGGGTGAGGGTCAGGCTTCGGGGAAGGGTTAGGGTTAGGGTTCGGGCTAGGGTTAGGGTTAGGGGACGGGGACGGTTTAGGGTCCAGGTGAGGGTACGGCAATGCTTTAGGGGGAGCGTGCGTGTTAGGCCGCGGGTTAGTGTTAGCGTACGGGTTAGGATTAGGGGACGGGTGAGGGTCAGGCTTCGGGGAAGGGTTAGGGTTAGGGTTCGGGCTAGGGTTAGGGTTAGGGGACGGGGACGGTTTAGGGTCCAGGTGAGGGTACGGCAACGCTTTAGGGGGAGCGTGCGTGTGAGGGCGCGGGTTAGTGTTAGCGAACGGGTTAGGATTAGGGGACGGGTGAGGGTTAGGCTTCGGGGAAGGGTTAGGGTTAGGGTTCGGGCTAGGGTTAGGGTTAGGGGACGGGGACGGTTTAGGGTCCAGGTGAGGGTACGGCAACGCTTTAGGGGGAGCGTGCGTGTGAGGGCGCGGGTTAGTGTTAGCGAACGGGTTAGGATTAGGGGACGTGTGAGGGTCAGGCTTCGGGTAAGGGTTAGGGTTAGGGTTCGGGCTAGGGTTAGGGTTAGGGGACGGGGACGGTTTAGGGTCCAGGTGAGGGTACGGCAACGCTTTAGGGGGAGCGTGCGTGTGAGGGCACAGGTTAGTGTCAGCGTACGGGTTAGGATTAGGGGACGGGTTAGGGTCAGGCTTCGGGGAAGGGTTAGGGTTAGGGTTCGGGCTAGGGTTAGGGTTAGGGGACGGGGACGGTTTAGGGTCCAGGTGAGGGTACGGCAACCCTTTAGGGGGAGCGTGCGTGTGAGGGCGCGGGTTAGTGTTAGCGTACGGGTTAGGATTAGGGGACGGGTGAGGGTCAGGCTTCGGGGAAGGGTTAGGGTTAGGGTTCGGGCTAGGGTTAGGGTTAGGGGACAGGGACGGTTTAGGGTCCAGGTGAGGGTACGGCAACGCTTTAGGGGGAGCGTGCGTGTGAGGGCGCGGGTTAGTGTTAGCGTACGGGTTAGGATTAGGGGACGGGTGAGAGTCAGGCTTCGGGGAAGGGTTAGGGTTAGGGTTCGGGCTAGTGTTAGGGTTAGGGGACGGGGACGGTTTAGGGTCCAGGTGAGGGTACGGCAACGCTTTAGGGGGAGCGTGCGTGTGAGGGCGCGGGTTAGTGTTAGCGTACGGGTTAGGATTAGGGGACGGGTGAGGGTCAGGCTTCGGGGAAGGGTTAGGGTTAGGGTTCGGGCTAGGGTTAGGGTTAGGGGACGGGGACGGTTTCGGGTCCAGGTGAGGGTACGGCAACGCTTTAGGTGGAGCGTGCGTGTGAGGGTGCGGGTTAGTGTTAGCGTACGGCTTAGGATTAGGGGACGGGTGAGGGTCAGGTTTCGGGGAAGGGTTAGGGTTAGGGTTCGGGCTAGGGTTAGGGTTAGGGGACGGGGACGGTTTAGGGTCCAGGTGAGGGTACGGCAACGCTTTAGGGGGAGCGTGCGTGTGAGGGCGTGGGGCAGTGTTAGCGTACGGGTTAGGATTAGGGGACGGGTGAGGGTCAGGCTTCGGGGAAGGGTTAGGGTTAGGGTTCGGGCTAGGGTTAGGGTTAGGGGACGGGGACGGTTTAGGGTCCAGGTGAGGGTACGGCAACGCTTTAGGGGGAGCGTGCGTGTGAGGGCGCGGGTTAGTGTTAGCGTACGGGTTAGGATTAGGGGACGGGTGAGGGTCAGGCTTCGGGGAAGGGTTAGGGTTAGGGTTCGGGCTAGGGTTAGGGTTAGGGGACGGGGACGGTTTAGGGTCCAGGTGAGGGTACGGCAACGCTTTAGGGGGAGCGTGCGTGTGAGGGCGCGGGTTAGAGTTAGTGAACGGGTTAGGATTAGGGGACGGGTGAGGGTCAGGCTTCGGGGAAGGGTTAGGGTTAGGGTTCGGGCTAGGGTTAGGGTTAGGGGACGGGGACGGTTTAGGGTCCAGGTGAGGGTACGGCAACGCTTTAGGGGGAGCGTGCGTGTGAGGGCGTGGGTTAGTGTTAGCGTACGGGTTAGGATTAGGGGACGGGTGAGGGTCAGGCTTCGGGGAAGGGTTAGGGTTAGGGTTCGGGCTAGGGTTAGGGTTAGGGGACGGGGACGGTTTAGGGTCCAGGTGAGGGTACGGCAACGCTTTAGGGGGAGCGTGCGTGTGAGGGCGCGGGTTAGTGTTAGGGTATGGGTTAGGATTAGGGGACGGGTGAGGGTCAGGCTTCGGGGAAGGGTTAGGGTTAGGGTTCGGGCTAGGGTTAGGGTTAGGGGACGGGGACGGTTTAGGGTCCAGGTGAGGGTACGGCAATGCTTTAGGGGGAGCGTGCGTGTTAGCCCGCGGGTTAGTGTTAGCGTACGGGTTAGGATTAGGGGACGGGTGAGGGTCAGGCTTCGGGGAAGGGTTAGGGTTAGGGTTCGGGCTAGGGTTAGGGTTAGGGGACGGGGACGGTTTAGGGTCCAGGTGAGGGTACGGCAACGCTTTAGGGGGAGCGTGCGTGTGAGGGCGCGGGTTAGTGTTAGCGAACGGGTTAGGATTAGGGGACGGGTGAGGGTCAGGCTTCGGGGAAGGGTTAGGGTTAGGGTTCGGGCTAGGGTTAGGGTTAGGGGACGGGGACGGTTTAGGGTCCAGGTGAGGGTACGGCAACGCTTTAGGGGGAGCGTGCGTGTGAGGGCGCGGGTTAGTGTTAGCGAACGGGTTAGGATTAGGGGACGTGTGAGGGTCAGGCTTCGGGTAAGGGTTAGGGTTAGGGTTCGGGCTAGGGTTAGGGTTAGGGGACGGGGACGGTTTAGGGTCCAGGTGAGGGTACGGCAACGCTTTAGGGGGAGCGTGCGTGTGAGGGCACAGGTTAGTGTCAGCGTACGGGTTAGGATTAGGGGACGGGTGAGGGTCAGGCTTCGGGGAAGGGTTAGGGTTAGGGTTCGGGCTAGGGTTAGGGTTAGGGGACGGGGACGGTTTAGGGTCCAGGTGAGGGTACGGAAACCCTTTAGGGGGAGCGTGCATGTGAGGGCGCGGGTTAGTGTTAGCGTACGGGTTAGGATTAGGGGACGGGTGAGGGTCAGGCTTCGGGGAAGGGTTAGGGTTAGGGTTCGGGCTAGGGTTAGGGTTAGGGGACAGGGACGGTTTAGGGTCCAGGTGAGGGTACGGCAACGCTTTAGGGGGAGCGTGCGTGTGAGGGCGCGGGTTAGTGTTAGCGTACGGGTTAGGATTAGGGGACGGGTGAGGGTCAGGCTTCGGGGAAGGGTTAGGGTTAGGGTTTGGGCTAGGGTTAGGGTTAGGGGACGGGGACGGTTTAGGGTCCAGGTGAGGGTACGGCAACGCTTTAGGGGGAGCGTGCATGTGAGGGCGCGGGTTAGTGTTAGCGTACGGGTTAGGATTAGGGGACGGGTGAGGGTCAGGCTTCGGGGAAGGGTTAGGGCTAGGGTTCGGGCTAGGGTTAGGGTTAGGGGACGGGGACGGTTTAGGGTCCAGGTGAGGGTACGGCAACGCTTTAGGGGGAGCGTGCGTGTGAGGGCGCGGGTTAGTTTTAGCGTACGGGTTAGGATTAGGGGACGGGTGAGGGTCAGGCTTCGGGTAAGGGTTAGGGTTAGGGTTCGGGCTAGGGTAAGGGTTAGGGGACGGGGACGGTTTCGGCTCCAGGTGAGGGTACGGCAACGCTTTAGGGGGAGCGTGCGTGTGAGGGCGCGGGTTAGTGTTAGTGTACGGGTTAGGATTAGGGGACGGGTGAGGGTCAGGCTTCGGGGAAGGGTTAGGGTTAGGGTTCGGGCTAGGGTTAGGGTTAGGGGACGGGGACGGTTTAGGGTCCAGGTGAGGGTACGGCAACGCTTTAAGGGGAGCGTGCGTGTGAGGGCGCGGGTTAGTGTTAGGGTATGGGTTAGGATTAGGGGACGGGTGAGGGTTAGGCTTCGGGGAAGGGTTAGGGTTAGGGTTCGGGCTAGGGTTAGGGTTAGGGGACGGGGACGGTTTCGGGTCCAGGTGAGGGTACGGCAACGCTTTAGGGGGAGCGTGCGTGTGAGGGCGCGAGTTAGTGTTAGCGTACGGGTTAGGATTAGGGGACGGGTGAGGGTCAGGCTTCGGGGAAGGGTTAGGGTTAGGGTTCGGGCTAGGGTTAGGGTTAGGGGACGGGGACGGTTTAGGGTCCAGGTGAGGGTACGGCAACGCTTTAGGGGGAGCGTGCGTGTGAGGGCGCGGGTTAGTGTTAGTGTACGGGTTAGGATTAGGGGACGGGTGAGGGTCAGGCTTCGGGGAAGGGTTAGGGTTAGGGTTCGGGCTAGGGTTAGGGTTAGGGGACGGGGACGGTTTAGGGTCCAGGTGAGGGTACGGCAACGCTTTAAGGGGAGCGTGCGTGTGAGGGCGCGGGTTAGTGTTAGGGTATGGGTTAGGATTAGGGGACGGGTGAGGGTTAGGCTTCGGGGAAGGGTTAGGGTTAGGGTTCGGGCTAGGGTTAGGGTTAGGGGACGGGGACGGTTTCGGGTCCAGGTGAGGGTACGGCAACGCTTTAGGGGGAGCGTGCGTGTGAGGGCGCGAGTTAGTGTTAGCGTACGGGTTAGGATTAGGGGACGGGTGAGGGTCAGGCTTCGGGGAAGGGTTAGGGTTAGGGTTCGGGCTAGGGTTAGGGTTAGGGGACGGGGACGGTTTAGGGTCCAGGTGAGGGTACGGCAACGCTTTAGGGGGAGCGTGCGTGTGAGGGCGCGGGTTAGTGTTAGCGTACGGGTTAGGATTAGGGGACGGGTGAGGGTCAGGCTTCGGGGAAGGGTTAGGGTTAGGGTTCGGGCTAGGGTTAGCGTTAGGGGACGGGGACGGTTTAGGGTCCAGGTGAGGGTACGGCAACGCTTTAGGGGGAGCGTGCGTGTGAGGGCACGCAATAGTGTTAGCGTACAGGTTAGGATTAGGGGATGGGTGAGGGTTAGGCTTCGGGGAAGGGTTAGGGTTAGGGTTCGGGCTAGGGTTAGGGTTAGGGGACGGGGACGGTTTCGGGTCCAGGTGAGGGTACGGCAACGCTTTAGGGGGAGCGTGCGTGTGAGGGCGCGGGTTAGTGTTAGCGTACGGGTTAGGATTAGGGGACGGTTGAGGGTCAGGCTTCGGGGAAGGGTTAGGGTTAGGGTTTGGGCTAGGGTTAGGGTTAGGGGACGGGGACGGTTTAGGGTCCAGGTGAGGGTATGGCAACCCTTTAGGGGGAGCGTGCGTGTGAGGGCGCGGGTTAGTGTTAGCGTATGGGTTAGGATTAGGGGACGTGTGAGGGTCAGGCTTCGGGGAAGGGTTAGGGTTAGGGTTCGGGCTAGGGTTAGGGTTAGGGGACGGGGACGGTTTAGGGTCCAGGTGAGGGTACGGCAACGCTTTAGGGGGAGCGTGCGTGTGAGGGCGTGGGGCAGTGTTAGCGTACGGGTTAGGATTAGGGGACGGGTGAGGGTCAGGCTTCGGGGAAGGGTTAGGGTTAGGGTTCGGGCTAGGGTTAGGGTTAGGGGACGGGGACGGTTTAGGGTCCAGGTGAGGGTACGGCAACGCTTTAGGGGGAGCGTGCGTGTGAGGGCACGCAATAGTGTTAGCGTACAGGTTAGGATTAGGGGATGGGTGAGGATTAGGCTTCGGGGAAGGGTTAGGGTTAGGGTTCGGGCTAGGGTTAGGGTTAGGGGACGGGGACGGTTTCGGGTCCAGGTGAGGGTACGGCAACGCTTTAGGGGGAGCGTGCGTGTGAGGGCGCGGGTTAGTGTTAGCGTACGGGTTAGGATTAGGGGACGGTTGAGGGTCAGGCTTCGGGGAAGGGTTAGGGTTAGGGTTCGGGCTAGGGTTAGGGTTAGGGGACGGGGACGGTTTAGGGTCCAGGTGAGGGTATGGCAACCCTTTAGGGGGAGCGTGCGTGTGAGGGCGCGGGTTAGTGTTAGCGTATGGGTTAGGATTAGGGGACGTGTGAGGGTCAGGCTTCGGGGAAGGGTTAGGGTTAGGGTTCGGGCTAGGGTTAGGGTTAGGGGACGGGGACGGTTTAGGGTCCAGGTGAGGGTACGGCAACGCTTTAGGGGGAGCGTGCGTGTGAGGGCGTGGGGCAGTGTTAGCGTACGGGTTAGGATTAGGGGACGGGTGAGGGTCAGGCTTCGGGGAAGGGTTAGGGTTAGGGTTCGGGCTAGGGTTAGGGTTAGGGGACGGGGACGGTTTAGGGTCCAGGTGAGGGTACGGCAACGCTTTAGGGGGAGCGTGCGTGTGAGGGCGCGGGTTAGTGTTAGTGTACGGGTTAGGATTAGGGGACGGGTGAGGGTCAGGCTTCGGGGAAGGGTTAGGGTTAGGGTTCGGGCTAGGGTTAGGGTTAGGGGACGGGGACGGTTTAGGGTCCAGGTGAGGGTACGGCAACGCTTTAGGGGGAGCGTGCGTGTGAGGGCGCGGGTTAGTGTTATGGTATGGGTTAGGATTAGGGGACGGGTGAGGGTTAGGCTTCGGGGAAGGGTTAGGGTTAGGGTTCGGGCTAGGGTTAGGGTTAGGGGACGGGGACGGTTTCGGGTCCAGGTGAGGGTACGGCAACGCTTTAGGGGGAGCGTGCGTGTGAGGGCGCGAGTTAGTGTTAGCGTACGGGTTAGGATTAGGGGACGGGTGAGGGTCAGGCTTCGGGGAAGGGTTAGGGTTACGGTTCGGGCTAGGGTTAGGGTTAGGGGACGGGGACGGTTTAGGGTACAGGTGAGGGTACGGCAACGCTTTAGGGGGAGCGTGCGTGTGAGGGCGCGGGTTAGTGTTAGCGTACGGGTTAGGATTAGGGGACGGGTGAGGGTCAGGCTTCGGGGAAGGGTTAGGGTTAGGGTTCGGGCTAGGGTTAGGGTTAGAGGACGGGGACGGTTTAGGGTCCAGGTGAGGGTACGGCAACGCTTTAGGGGGAGCGTGCGTGTGAGGGCGTGGGTTACTGTTAGCGAACGGGTTAGGATTAGGGGACGGGTGAGGGTCAGGCTTCGGGTAAGGGTTAGGGTTAGGGTTCGAGCTAGGGTTAGGGTTAGGGGACGGGGACGGTTTAGGGTCCAGGTGAGGGTACGGCAACGCTTTAGGGGGAGCGTGCATGTGAGGGCGCGGGTTAGTGTTAGCGTACGGGTTAGGATTAGGGGACGGGTGAGGGTCAGGCCTCGGGGAAGGGTTAGGGTTAGGGTTCGGGCTAGGGTTAGGGTTAGGGGACGGGGACGGTTTAGGGTCCAGGTGAGGGTATGGCAACCCTTTAGGGGGAGCGTGCGTGTGAGGGCGTGGGTTAGTGTTAGCGTACGGGTTAGGATTAGGGGACGGGTGAGGGTCAGGCTTCAGGGAAGGGTTAGGGTTAGGGTTCGGGCTAGGGTTAGGGTTAGGGGACGGGGACGGCTTAGGGTCCAGGTGAGGGTACGGCAACGCTTTAGGGGGAGCGTGCGTGTGAGGGCGCGGGTTAGTGTTAGCGTACGGGTTAGGATTAGGGGACGGGTGAGGGTCAGGCTTCGGGGAAGGGTTAGGGTTACGGTTCGGGCTAGGGTTAGGGTTAGGGGACGGGGACGCTTTAGGGTCCAGGTGAGGGTACGGCAACGCTGTAGGGGGAGGGTGCGTGTGAGGGCGCGCGATAGTGTTAGCGTACGGGTTAGGATTAGGGGACGGGTGAGGGTCAGGCTTCGGGGAAGGGTTAGGGTTAGGGTTCGGGCTAGGGTTAGGGTTAGGGGACGGGGACGGTTTAGGGTCCTGGTGAGGGTACGGCAACGCTTTAGGGGGAGCGTGCGTGTGAGGGCGCGGGTTAGTGTTAGGGTATGGGTTAGGATTAGGGGACGGGTGAGGGTCAGGCTTCGGGGAAGGGTTAGGGTTAGGGTTCGGGTTAGGGTTAGGGTTAGGGGACGGGGACGGTTTAGGGTCCAGGTGAGGTTACGGCAACGCTTTAGGGGGAGCGTGCGTGTTAGGGCGCGGGTTAGTGTTAGCCTACGGGTTAGGATTAGGGGACGGGTGAGGGTCAGGCTTCGAGGAAGGGTTAGGTTTAGGGTTCGGGCTACGGTTAGGGTTAGGGGACGGGGACGGTTTAGGGTCCAGGTGAAGGTACGGCAACGCTTTAGGGGGAGCGTGCGTGTGAGGGCGCGGGTTAGTGTTAGCGAACGGGTTAGGATTAGGGGACGGGTGAGGGTCAGGCTTCGGGGAAGGGTTAGGGTTAGGGTTCGGGCTAGGGTTAGGGTTAGGGGACGGGGACGGTTTAGGGTCCAGGTGAGGGTACGGCAACCCTTTAGGGGGAGCGTGCGTGTGAGGGCGCGGGTTAGTGTTAGCGTACGGGTTAGGATTAGGGGACGGGTGAGGGTCAGGCTTCGGGGAAGGGTTAGGGTTAGGGTTCGGGCTAGGGTTAGGGTTAGGGGACGGGGACGGTTTAGGGTCCAGGTGAGGGTACGGCAACGCTTTAGGGGGAGCGTGCGTGTGAGGGCGCGGGTTAGTGTTAGCGTACGGGTTAGGATTAGGGGACGGGTGAGGGTCAGGCTTCGGGGAAGGGTTAGGGTTACGGTTCGGGCTAGGGTTAGGGTTAGGGGACGGGGACGCTTTAGGGTCCAGGTGAGGGTACGGCAACGCTGTAGGGGGAGGGTGCGTGTGAGGGCGCGCGATAGTGTTAGCGTACGGGTTAGGATTAGGGGACGGGTGAGGGTCAGGCTTCGGGGAAGGGTTAGGGTTAGGGTTCGGGCTAGGGTTAGGGTTAGGGGACGGGGACGGTTTAGGGTCCAGGTGAGGGTACGGCAACGCTTTAGGGGGAGCGTGCGTGTGAGGGCGCGGGTTAGTGTTAGGGTATGGGTTAGGATTAGGGGACGGGTGAGGGTCAGGCTTCGGGGAAGGGTTAGGGTTAGGGTTCGGGCTAGGGTTAGGGTTAGGGGACGGGGACGGTTTCGGGTCCCGGTGAGGGTACGGCAACGCTTTAGGGGGAGCGTGCGTGTGAGGGCGCGAGTTAGTGTTAGCGTACGGGTTAGGATTAGGGGACGGGTGAGGGTCAGGCTTCGGGGAAGGGTTAGGGTTAGGGTTCGGGCTAGGGTTAGGGTTAGGGGACGGGGACGGTTTAGGGTCCAGGTGAGGGTACGGCAACGCTTTAGGGGGAGCGTGCGTGTGAGGGCGCGGGTTAGTGTTAGCGTACGGGTTAGGATTAGGGGACGGGTGAGGGTCAGGCTTCGGGGAAGGGTTAGGGTTAGGGTTCGGGCTAGGGTTAGGGTTAGGGGACGGGGACGGTTTAGGGTCCAGGTGAGGGTACGGCAATGCTTTAGGGGGAGCGTGCGTGTGAGGGCGCGGGTTAGTGTTAGCGAACGGGTTAGGATTAGGGGACGGGTGAGGGTCAGGCTTCGGGGAAGGGTTAGGGTTAGGGTTCGGGCTAGGGTTAGGGTTAGGGGACGGGGACGGTTTAGGGTCCAGGTGAGGGTACGGCAACGCTTTAGGGGGAGCGTGCGTGTGAGGGCGCGGGTTAGTGTTAGCGTACGGGTTAGGATTAGGGGACGGGTGAGGGTCAGGCTTCTGGGAAGGGTTAGGGTTAGGGTTCGGGCTAGGGTTAGGGTTAGGGGACGGGGACGGTTTAGGGTCCAGGTGAGGGTACGGCAACGCTTTAGGGAGAGCGTGCGTGTGAGGGCGCGGGTTAGTGTTAGCGTACGGGTTAGGATTAGGGGACGGGTGAGGGTCAGGCTTCGGGGAAGGGTTAGGGTTACGGTTCGGGCTAGGGTTAGGGTTAGGGGACGGGGACGGTTTAGGGTCCAGGTGAGGGTACGGCAACGCTTTAGGGGGAGCGTGCGTGTGAGGGCACGCAATAGTGTTAGCGTACAGGTTAGGATTAGGGGACAGGTGAGGGTCAGGCTTCGGGGAAGGGTTAGGGTTAGGGTTCGGGCTAGGGTTAGGGTTAGGGGACGGGGACGGTTTAGGGTCCAGGTGAGGGTACGGCAACGCTTTAGGGGGAGCGTGCGTGTGAGGGCGCGGGTTAGTGTTAGGGTATGGGTTAGGATTTGGGGACGGGTGAGGGTCAGGCTTCGGGGAAGGGTTAGGGTTAGGGTTCGGGCTAGGGTTAGGGTTAGGGGACGGGGACGGTTTAGGGTCCAGGTGAGGGTACGGCAATGCTTTAGGGGGAGCGTGCCTGTTAGGCCGCTGGTTAGTGTTAGCGTACGGGTTAGGATTAGGGGACGGGTGAGGGTCAGGCTTCGGGGAAGGGTTAGGGTTAGGGTTCGGGCTAGGGTTAGGGTTAGGGGACGGGGACGGTTTAGGGTCCAGGTGAGGGTACGGCAACGCTTTAGGGGGAGCGTGCGTGTGAGGGCGCGGGTTAGTGTTAGCGAACGGGTTAGGATTAGGGGACGGGTGAGGGTCAGGCTTCGGGGAAGGGTTAGGGTTAGGGTTCGGGCTAGGGTTAGGGTTAGGGGACGGGGACGGTTTAGGGTCCAGGTGAGGGTACGGCAACGCTTTAGGGGGAGCGTGCATGTGAGGGCGCGGGTTAGTGTTAGCGAACGGGTTAGGATTAGGGGACGTGTGAGGGTCAGGCTTCGGGTAAGGGTTAGGGTTAGGGTTCGGGCTAGGGTTAGGGTTAGGGGACGGGGACGGTTTAGGGTCCAGGTGAGGGTACGGCAACGCTTTAGGGGGAGCGTGCGTGTGAGGGCACAGGTTAGTGTCAGCGTACGGGTTAGGATTAGGGGACGGGTGAGGGTCAGGCTTCGGGGAAGGGTTAGGGTTAGGGTTCGGGCTAGGGTTAGGGTTAGGGGACGGGGACGGTTTAGGGTCCAGGTGAGGGTACGGCAACCCTTTAGGGGGAGCGTGCGTGTGAGGGCGCGGGTTAGTGTTAGCGTACGGGTTAGGATTAGGGGACGGGTGAGGGTCAGGCTTCGGGGAAGGGTTAGGTTTAGGGTTCGGGCTAGGGTTAGGGTTAGGGGACAGGGACGGTTTAGGGTCCAGGTGAGGGTACGGCAACGCTTTAGGGGGAGCGTGCGTGTGAGGGCGCGGGTTAGTGTTAGCGTACGGGTTAGGATTAGGGGACGGGTGAGAGTCAGGCTTCGGGGAAGGGTTAGGGTTAGGGTTCGGGCTAGGGTTAGGGTTAGGGGACGGGGACGGTTTAGGGTCCAGGTGAGGGTACGGCAACGCTTTAGGGGGAGCTTGCGTGTGAGGGTGCGGTTTAGTGTTAGGGTATGGGTTAGGATTAGGGGACGGGTGAGGGTCAGGCTTCGGGGAAGGGTAATGGTTCGGGCTAGGGTTAGGGTTAGGGGACGGGGACGGTTTAGGGTCCAGGTGAGGGTACGGCAACGCTTTAGGGGGAGCGTGCGTGTGAGGGCGCGGGTTAGTGTTAGCGTACGGGTTAGTATTAGGGGACGGGTGAGGGTCAGGCTTCAGGGAAGGGTTAGGGCTAGGGTTCGGGCTAGGGTTAGGGTTAGGGGACGGGGACGGTTTAGGGTCCAGGTGAGGGTACGGCAACGCTTTAGGGGGAGCGTGCGTGTGAGGGCGCGGGTTAGTGTTAGCGTACGGGTTAGGATTAGGGGACGGGTGAGGGTCAGGCTTCGGGGAAGGGTTAGGGTTAGGGTTCGGGCTAGGGTTAGGGTTAGGGGACGGGGACGGTTTAGGGTCCAGGTGAGGGTACGGCAACGCTTTAGGGAGAGCGTGCGTGTGAGGGCGCGGGTTAGTGTTAGCGTACGGGTTAGGATTAGGGGACGGGTGAGGGTCAGGCTTCGGGGAAGGGTTAGGGTTACGGTTCGGGCTAGGGTTAGGGTTAGGGGACGGGGACGGTTTAGGGTACAGGTGAGGGTACGGCAACGCTTTAGGGGGAGCGTGCGTGTGAGGGCACGCAATAGTGTTAGCGTACAGGTTAGGATTAGGGGACAGGTGAGGGTCAGGCTTCGGGGAAGGGTTAGGGTTAGGGTTCGGGCTAGGGTTAGGGTTAGGGGACGGGGACGGTTTAGGGTCCAGGTGAGGGTACGGCAATGCTTTAGGGGGAGCGTGCGTGTTAGGCCGCTGGTTAGTGTTAGCGTACGGGTTAGGATTAGGGGACGGGTGAGGGTCAGGCTTCGGGGAAGGGTTAGGGTTAGGGTTCGGGCTAGGGTTAGGGTTAGGGGACGGGGACGGTTTAGGGTCCAGGTGAGGGTACGGCAACGCTTTAGGGGGAGCGTGCGTGTGAGGGCGCGGGTTAGTGTTAGCGAACGGGTTAGGATTAGGGGACGGGTGAGGGTCAGGCTTCGGGGAAGGGTTAGGGTTAGGGTTCGGGCTAGGGTTAGGGTTAGGGGACGGGGACGGTTTAGGGTCCAGGTGAGGGTACGGCAACGCTTTAGGGGGAGCGTGCATGTGAGGGCGCGGGTTAGTGTTAGCGAACGGGTTAGGATTAGGGGACGTGTGAGGGTCAGGCTTCGGGTAAGGGTTAGGGTTAGGGTTCGGGCTAGGGTTAGGGTTAGGGGACGGGGACGGTTTAGGGTCCAGGTGAGGGTACGGCAACGCTTTAGGGGGAGCGTGCGTGTGAGGGTGCGGTTTAGTGTTAGGGTATGGGTTAGGATTAGGGGACGGGTGAGGGTCAGGCTTCGGGGAAGGGTTAGGGTTCGGGCTAGGGTTAGGGTTAGGGGACGGGGACGGTTTAGGGTCCAGGTGAGGGTACGGCAACGCTTTAGGGGGAGCGTGCGTGTGAGGGCGCGGGTTAGTGTTAGCGTACGGGTTAGTATTAGGGGACGGGTGAGGGTCAGGCTTCGGGGAAGGGTTAGGGCTAGGGTTCGGGCTAGGGTTAGGGTTAGGGGACGGGGACGGTTTAGGGTCCAGGTGAGGGTACGGCAACGCTTTAGGGGGAGCGTGCGTGTGAGGGCGCGGGTTAGTGTTAGCGTACGGGTTAGGATTAGGGGACGGGTGAGGGTCAGGCTTCGGGGAAGGGTTAGGGTTAGGGTTCGGGCTAGGGTTAGGGTTAGGGGACGGGGACGGTTTCGGGTCCAGGTGAGGGTACGGCAACGCTTTAGGTGGAGCGTGCGTGTGAGGGCGCGGGTTAGTGTTAGCGTACGGCTTAGGATTAGGGGACGGGTGAGGGTCAGGCTTCGGGGAAGGGTTAGGGTTAGGGTTCGGGCTAGGGTTAGGGTTAGGGGACGGGGACGGTTTAGGGTCCAGGTGAGGGTACGGCAACGCTTTAGGGGGAGCGTGCGTGTGAGGGCGCGGGTTAGCGTTAGCGTACGGGTTAGGATTAGGGGACGGGTGAGGGTCAGGCTTCGGGGAAGGGTTAGGGTTAGGGTTCGGGCTAGGGTTAGGGTTAGGGGACGGGGACGGTTTAGGGTCCAGGTGAGGGTACGGCAACGCTTTAGGGGGAGCGTGCGTGTGAGGGCGCGGGGTAGTGTTAGCGTACGGGTTAGGATTAGGGAACGGGTGAGGGTCTGGCTTCGGGGAAGGGTTAGGTTTAGGGTTCGGGCTAGGGTTAGGGTTAGGGGACGGGGACGGTTTAGGGTCCAGGTGAGGGTACGGCAACGCTTTAGGGGGAGCGTGCGTGTGAGGGCGCGGGTTAGTGTTAGTGTACGGGTAAGGATTAGGGGACGTGTGAGGGTCAGGCTTCGGGGAAGGGTTAGGGTTAGGGTTCGGGCTAGGGTTAGGGTTAGGGGACGGGGACGGTTTAGGGTCCAGGTGAGGGTACGGCAACGCTTTAGGGGGAGCGTGCGTGTGAGGGCGCGGGTTAGTGTTAGGGTATGGGTTAGGATTAGGGGATGGGTGAGGGTTAGGCTTCGGGGAAGGGTTAGGGTTAGGGTTCGGGCTAGGGTTAGGGTTAGGGGACGGGGACGGTTTCGGGTCCAGGTGAGGGTACGGCAACGCTTTAGGGGGAGCGTGCGTGTGAGGGCGCGGGTTAGTGTTAGCGTACGGGTTAGGATTAGGGGACGGTTGAGGGTCAGGCTTCGGGGAAGGGTTAGGGTTAGGGTTCGGGCTAGGGTTAGGGTTAGGGGACGGGGACGGTTTAGGGTCCAGGTGAGGGTACGGCAACGCTTTAGGGGGAGCGTGCGTGTGAGGGCCCGGGTTAGTGTTAGCGTACGGGTTAGGATTACGGGACGGGTGAGGGTCAGGCTTCGGGGAAGGGTTAGGGTTAGGGTTCGGGCTAGGTTTAGGGTTAGGGGACGGGGACGGTTTAGGGTCCAGGTGAGGGTACAGCAACGCTTTAGGGGGAGCGTGCGTGTGAGGGCGTGGGGCAGTGTTAGCGTACGGGTTAGGATTAGGGGACGGGTGAGGGTCAGGCTTCGGGGAAGGGTTAGGGTTAGGGTTCGGGCTAGGGTTAGGGTTAGGGGACGGGGACGGTTTAGGGTCCAGGTGAGGGTACGGCAACGCGTTAGGGGGAGCGTGCGTGTGAGGGCGCGGGTTAGTGTTAGTGTACGGGTTAGGATTAGGGGACGGGTGAGGGTCAGGCTTCGGGGAAGGGTTAGGGTTAGGGTTCGGGCTAGGGTTAGGGTTAGGGGACGGGGACGGTTTAGGGTCCAGGTGAGGGTACGGCAACGCTTTAGGGGGAGCGTGCGTGTGAGGGCGCGGGTTAGTGTTAGGGTATGGGTTAGGATTAGGGGACGGGTGAGGGTTAGGCTTCGGGGAAGGGTTAGGGTTAGGGTTCGGGCTAGGGTTAGGGTTAGGGGACGGGGACGGTTTCGGGTCCAGGTGAGGGTACGGCAACGCTTTAGGGGGAGCGTGCGTGTGAGGGCGCGAGTTAGTGTTAGCGTACGGGTTAGGATTAGGGGACGGGTGAGGGTCAGGCTTCGGGGAAGGGTTAGGGTTAGGGTTCGGGCTAGGGTTAGGGTTAGGGGACGGGGACGGTTTAGGGTCCAGGTGAGGGTACGGCAACGCTTTAGGGGGAGCGTGCGTGTGAGGGCGCGGGTTAGTGTTAGCGTACGGGTTAGGATTAGGGGACGGGTGAGGGTCAGGCTTCGGGGAAGGGTTAGGGTTAGGGTTCGGGCTAGGGTTAGGGTTAGAGGACGGGGACGGTTTAGGGTCCAGGTGAGGGTACGGCAACGCTTTAGGGGGAGCGTGCGTGTGAGGGCGCGGCTTACTGTTAGCGAACGGGTTAGGATTAGGGGACGGGTGAGGGTCAGGCTTCGGGTAAGGGTTAGGGTTAGGGTTCGGGCTAGGGTTAGGGTTAGGGGACGGGGACGGTTTAGGGTCCAGGTGAGGGCACGGCAACGCTTTAGGGGGAGCGTGCGTGTGAGGGCGCGGGTTAGTGTTAGCGTACGGGTTAGGATTAGGGGACGGGTGAGGGTCAGGCCTCGGGGAAGGGTTAGGGTTAGGGTTCGGGCTAGGGTTAGGGTTAGGGGACGGGGACGGTTTAGGGTCCAGGTGAGGGTATGGCAACCCTTTAGGGGGAGCGTGCGTGTGAGGGCGTGGGTTAGTGTTAGCGTACGGGTTAGGATTAGGGGACGGGTGAGGGTCAGGCTTCGGGGAAGGGTTAGGGTTAGGGTTCGGGCTAGGGTTAGGGTTAGGGGACGGGGACGGTTTAGGGTCCAGGTGAGGGTACGGCAACGCTTTAGGGGGAGCGTGCGTGTGAGGGCGCGGGTTAGTGTTAGCGTACGGGTTAGGATTAGGGGACGGGTGAGGGTCAGGCTTCGGGGAAGGGTTAGGGTTAGGGTTCGGGCTAGGGTTAGGGTTAGGGGACGGGGACGGTTTAGGGTCCAGGTGAGGGTACGGCAACGCTTTAGGGGGAGCGTGCGTGTGAGGGCGCGGGTTAGTGTTAGCGTACGGGTTAGGATTAGGGGACGGGTGAGGGTCAGGCTTCGGGGAAGGGTTAGGGTTACGGTTCGGGCTAGGGTTAGGGTTAGGGGACGGGGACGCTTTAGGGTCCAGGTGAGGGTACGGCAACGCTGTAGGGGGAGGGTGCGTGTGAGGGCGCGCGATAGTGTTAGCGTACGGGTTAGGATTAGGGGACGGGTGAGGGTCAGGCTTCGGGGAAGGGTTAGGGTTAGGGTTCGGGCTAGGGTTAGGGTTAGGGGACGGGGACGGTTTAGGGTCCAGGTGAGGGTACGGCAACGCTTTAGGGGGAGCGTGCGTGTGAGGGCGCGGGTTAGTGTTAGGGTATGGGTTAGGATTAGGGGACGGGTGAGGGTCAGGCTTCGGGGAAGGGTTAGGGTTAGGGTTCGGGCTAGGGTTAGGGTTAGGGGACGGGGACGGTTTAGGGTCCAGGTGAGGTTACGGCAACGCTTTAGGGGGAGCGTGCGTGTTAGGGCGCGGGTTAGTGTTAGCCTACGGGTTAGGATTAGGGGACGGGTGAGGGTCAGGCTTCGGGGAAGGGTTAGGTTTAGGGTTCGGGCTACGGTTAGGGTTAGGGGACGGGGACGGTTTAGGGTCCAGGTGAAGGTACGGCAACGCTTTAGGGGGAGCGTGCGTGTGAGGGCGCGGGTTAGTGTTAGCGAACGGGTTAGGATTAGGGGACGGGTGAGGGTCAGGCTTCGGGGAAGGGTTAGGGTTAGGGTTCGGGCTAGGGTTAGGGTTAGGGGACGGGGACGGTTTAGGGTCCAGGTGAGGGTACGGCAACGCTTTAGGGGGAGCGTACGTGTGAGGGCGCGGGTTAGTGTTAGCGTACGGGTTAGGATTAGGGGACGGGTGAGGGTCAGGCTTCGGGAAAGGGTTAGGGTTACGGTTCGGGCTAGGGTTAGGGCTAGGGGACGGGGACGCTTTAGGGTCCAGGTGAGGGTACGGCAACGCTGTAGGGGGAGGGTGCGTGTGAGGGCGCGCGATAGTGTTAGCGTACGGGTTAGGATTAGGGGACGGGTGAGGGTCAGGCTTCGGGGAAGGGTTAGGGTTAGGGTTCGGGCTAGGGTTAGGGTTAGGGGACGGGGACGGTTTAGGGTCCAGGTGAGGGTACGGCAACGCTTTAGGGGGAGCGTGCGTGTGAGGGCGCGGGTTAGTGTTAGCGAACGGGTTAGGATTAGGGGACGGGTGAGGGTCAGGCTTCGGGGAAGGGTTAGGGTTAGGGTTCGGGCTAGGGTTAGGGTTAGGGGACGGGGACGGTTTAGGGTCCAGGTGAGGGTACGGCAACGCTTTAGGGGGAGCGTGCATGTGAGGGCGCGGGTTAGTGTTAGCGAACGGGTTAGGATTAGGGGACGTGTGAGGGTCAGGCTTCGGGTAAGGGTTAGGGTTAGGGTTCGGGCTAGGGTTAGGGTTAGGGGACGGGGACGGTTTAGGGTCCAGGTGAGGGTACGGCAACGCTTTAGGGGGAGCGTGCGTGTGAGGGCACGGGTTAGTGTCAGCGTACGGGTTAGGATTAGGGGACGGGTGAGGGTCAGGCTTCGGGGAAGGGTTAGGGTTAGGGTTCGGGCTAGGGTTAGGGTTAGGGGACGGGGACGGTTTAGGGTCCAGGTGAGGGTACGGCAACGCTTTAGGGGGAGCGTGCGTGTGAGGGCGCGGGTTAGTGTTAGCGTACGGGTTAGGATTAGGGGACGGGTGAGAGTCAGGCTTCGGGGAAGGGTTAGGGTTAGGGTTCGGGCTAGGGTTAGGGTTAGGGGACGGGGACGGTTTAGGGTCCAGGTGAGGGTACGGCAACGCTTTAGGGGGAGCGTGCGTGTGAGGGTGCGGTTTAGTGTTAGGGTATGGGTTAGGATTAGGGGACGGGTGAGGGTCAGGCTTCGGGGAAGGGTTAGGGTTCGGGCTAGTGTTAGGGTTAGGGGACGGGGACGGTTTAGGGTCCAGGTGAGGGTACGGCAACGCTTTAGGGGGAGCGTGCGTGTGAGGGCGCGGGTTAGTGTTAGCGTACGGGTTAGTATTAGGGGACGGGTGAGGGTCAGGCTTCGGGGAAGGGTTAGGGCTAGGGTTCGGGCTAGGGTTAGGGTTAGGGGACGGGGACGGTTTAGGGTCCAGGTGAGGGTACGGCAACGCTTTAGGGGGAGCGTGCGTGTGAGGGCGCGGGTTAGTGTTAGCGTACGGGTTAGGATTAGGGGACGGGTGAGGGTCAGGCTTCGGGGAAGGGTTAGGGTTAGGGTTCGGGCTAGGGTTAGGGTTAGGGGACGGGGACGGTTTAGGGTCCAGGTGAGGGTACGGCAACGCTTTAGGGAGAGCGTGCGTGTGAGGGCGCGGGTTAGTGTTAGCGTACGGGTTAGGATTAGGGGACGGGTGAGGGTCAGGCTTCGGGGAAGGGTTAGGGTTACGGTTCGGGCTAGGGTTAGGGTTAGGGGACGGGGACGGTTTAGGGTCCAGGTGAGGGTACGGCAACGCTTTAGGGGGAGCGTGCGTGTGAGGGCACGCAATAGTGTTAGCGTACAGGTTAGGATTAGGGGACAGGTGAGGGTCAGGCTTCGGGGAAGGGTTAGGGTTAGGGTTCGGGCTAGGGTTAGGGTTAGGGGACGGGGACGGTTTAGGGTCCAGGTGAGGGTACGGCAACCCTTTAGGGGGAGCGTGCGTGTGAGGGCGCGGGTTAGTGTTAGCGTACGGGTTAGGATTAGGGGACGGGTGAGGGTCAGGCTTCGGGGAAGGGTTAGGGTTAGGGTTCGGGCTAGGGTTTGGGTTAGGGGACAGGGACGGTTTAGGGTCCAGGTGAGGGTACGGCAACGCTTTAGGGGGAGCGTGCGTGTGAGGGCGCGGGTTAGTGTTAGCGTACGGGTTAGGATTAGGGGACGGGTGAGAGTCAGGCTTCGGGGAAGGGTTAGGGTTAGGGTTCGGGCTAGGGTTAGGGTTAGGGGACGGGGACGGTTTAGGGTCCAGGTGAGGGTACGGCAACGCTTTAGGGGGAGCGTGCGTGTGAGGGCACGGGTTACTGTTAGCGAGCGGGTTAGGATTAGGGGACGGGTGAGGGTCAGGCTTCGGGGAAGGGTTAGGGTTAGGGTTCGGGCTAGGGTTAGGGTTAGGGGACGGGGACGGTTTAGGGTCCAGGTGAGGGTACGGCAACGCTTTAGGGGGAGCGTGCGTGTGAGGGCGCGGGTTAGCGTTAGCGTACGGGTTAGGATTAGGGGACGGGTGAGGGTCAGGCTTCGGGGAAGGGTTAGGGTTAGGGTTCGGGCTAGGGTTAGGGTTAGGGGACGGGGACGGTTTAGGGTCCAGGTGAGGGTACGGCAACGCTTTAGGGGGAGCGTGCGTGTGAGGGCGCGGGGTAGTGTTAGCGTACGGGTTAGGATTAGGGAACGGGTGAGGGTCTGGCTTCGGGGAAGGGTTAGGTTTAGGGTTCGGGCTAGGGTTAGGGTTAGGGGACGGGGACGGTTTAGGGTCCAGGTGAGGGTACGGCAACGCTTTAGGGGGAGCGTGCGTGTGAGGGCGCGGGTTAGTGTTAGTGTACGGGTAAGGATTAGGGGACGTGTGAGGGTCAGGCTTCGGGGAAGGGTTAGGGTTAGGGTTCGGGCTAGGGTTAGGGTTAGGGGACGGGGACGGTTTAGGGTCCAGGTGAGGGTACGGCAACGCTTTAGGGGGAGCGTGCGTGTGAGGGCGCGGGTTAGTGTTAGGGTATGGGTTAGGATTAGGGGATGGGTGAGGGTTAGGCTTCGGGGAAGGGTTAGGGTTAGGGTTCGGGCTAGGGTTATGGTTAGGGGACGGGGACGGTTTAGGGTCCAGGTGAGGGTACGGCAACGCTTTAGGGGAAGCGTGCGTGTGAGGGCGCGGGTTAGTGTTAGCGTACGGGTTAGGATTAGGGGACGGTTGAGGGTCAGGCTTCGGGGAAGGGTTAGGGTTAGGGTTCGGGCTAGGGTTAGGGTTAGGGGACGGGGACGGTTTAGGGTCCAGGTGAGGGTATGGCAACCCTTTAGGGGGAGCGTGCGTGTGAGGGCGCGGGTTAGTGTTAGCGTATGGGTTAGGATTAGGTGACGTGTGAGGGTCAGGCTTCGGGGAAGGGTTAGGGTTAGGATTCGGGCTAGGGTTAGGGTTAGGGGACGGGGACGGTTTAGGGTCCAGGTGAGGGTACAGCAACACTTTAGGGGGAGCGTGCGTGTGAGGGCGTGGGGCAGTGTTAGCGTACGGGTTAGGATTAGGGGACGGGTGAGGGTCAGGCTTCGGGGAAGGGTTAGGGTTAGGGTTCGGGCTAGGGTTAGGGTTAGGGGACGGGGACGGTTTAGGGTCCAGGTGAGGGTACGGCAACGCGTTAGGGGGAGCGTGCGTGTGAGGGCGCGGGTTAGTGTTAGTGTACGGGTTAGGATTAGGGGACGGGTGAGGGTCAGGCTTCGGGGAAGGGTTAGGGTTAGGGTTCGGGCTAGGGTTAGGGTTAGGGGACGGGGACGGTTTAGGGTCCAGGTGAGGGTACGGCAACGCTTTAGGGGGAGCGTGCGTGTGAGGGCGCGGGTTAGTGTTAGGGTATGGGTTAGGATTAGGGGACGGGTGAGGGTTAGGCTTCGGGGAAGGGTTAGGGTTAGGGTTCGGGCTAGGGTTAGGGTTAGGGGACGGGGACGGTTTCGGGTCCAGGTGAGGGTACGGCAACGCTTTAGCGGGAGCGTGCGTGTGAGGGCGCGAGTTAGTGTTAGCGTACGGGTTAGGATTAGGGGACGGGTGAGGGTCAGGCTTCGGGGAAGGGTTAGGGTTAGGGTTCGGGCTAGGGTTAGGGTTAGGGGACGGGGACGGTTTAGGGTCCAGGTGAGGGTACGGCAACGCTTTAGGGGGAGCGTGCGTGTGAGGGCGCGGGTTAGTGTTAGCGTACGGGTTAGGATTAGGGGACGGGTGAGGGTCAGGCTTCGGGGAAGGGTTAGGGTTAGGGTTCGGGCTAGGGTTAGGGTTAGAGGACGGGGACGGTTTAGGGTCCAGGTGAGGGTACGGCAACGCTTTAGGGGGAGCGTGCGTGTGAGGGCGCGGCTTACTGTTAGCGAACGGGTTAGGATTAGGGGACGGGTGAGGGTCAGGCTTCGGGTAAGGGTTAGGGTTAGGGTTCGGGCTAGGGTTAGGGTTAGGGGACGGGGACGGTTTAGGGTCCAGGTGAGGGTACGGCAACGCTTTAGGGGGAGCGTGCGTGTGAGGGCGCGGGTTAGTGTTAGCGTACGGGTTAGGATTAGGGGACGGGTGAGGGTCAGGCCTCGGGGAAGGGTTAGGGTTAGGGTTCGGGCTAGGGTTAGGGTTAGGGGACGGGGACGGTTTAGGGTCCAGGTGAGGGTATGGCAACCCTTTAGGGGGAGCGTGCGTGTGAGGGCGTGGGTTAGTGTTAGCGTACGGGTTAGGATTAGGGGACGGGTGAGGGTCAGGCTTCGGGGAAGGGTTAGGGTTAGGGTTCGGGCTAGGGTTAGGGTTAGGGGACGGGGACGGTTTAGGGTCTAGGTGAGGGTACGGCAACGCTTTAGGGGGAGCGTGCGTGTGAGGGCGCGGGTTAGTGTTAGCGTACGGGTTAGGATTAGGGGACGGGTGAGGGTCAGGCTTCGGGGAAGGGTTAGGGTTAGGGTTCGGGCTAGGGTTAGGGTTAGGGGACGGGGACGGTTTAGGGTCCAGGTGAGGGTACGGCAACACTTTAGGGGGAGCGTGCGTGTGAGGGCGCGGGTTAGTGTTAGCGTACGGGTTAGGATTAGGGGACGGGTGAGGGTCAGGCTTCGGGGAAGGGTTAGGGTTACGGTTCGGGCTAGGGTTAGGGTTAGGGGACGGGGACGCTTTAGGGTCCAGGTGAGGGTACGGCAACGCTGTAGGGGGAGGGTGCGTGTGAGGGCGCGCGATAGTGTTAGCGTACGGGTTAGGATTAGGGGACGGGTGAGGGTCAGGCTTCGGGGAAGGGTTAGGGTTAGGGTTCGGGCTAGGGTTAGGGTTAGGGGACGGGGACGGTTTAGGGTCCAGGTGAGGGTACGGCAACGCTTTAGGGGGAGCGTGCGTGTGAGGGCGCGGGTTAGTGTTAGGGTATGGGTTAGGATTAGGGGACGGGTGAGGGTCAGGCTTCGGGGAAGGGTTAGGGTTAGGGTTCGGGCTAGGGTTAGGGTTAGGGGACGGGGACGGTTTAGGGTCCAGGTGAGGTTACGGCAACGCTTTAGGGGGAGCGTGCGTGTTAGGGCGCGGGTTAGTGTTAGCCTACGGGTTAGGATTAGGGGACGGGTGAGGGTCAGGCTTCGGGGAAGGGTTAGGTTTAGGGTTCGGGCTACGGTTAGGGTTAGGGGACGGGGACGGTTTAGGGTCCAGGTGAAGGTACGGCAACGCTTTAGGGGGAGCGTGCGTGTGAGGGCGCGGGTTAGTGTTAGCGAACGGGTTAGGATTAGGGGACGGGTGAGGGTCAGGCTTCGGGGAAGGGTTAGGGTTAGGGTTCGGGCTAGGGTTAGGGTTAGGGGACGGGGACGGTTTAGGGTCCAGGTGAGGGTACGGCAACCCTTTAGGGGGAGCGTGCGTGTGAGGGCGCGGGTTAGTGTTAGCGTACGGGTTAGGATTAGGGGACGGGTGAGGGTCAGGCTTCGGGGAAGGGTTAGGGTTAGGGTTCGGGCTAGGGTTAGGGTTAGGGGACGGGGACGGTTTAGGGTCCAGGTGAGGGTACGGCAACGCTTTAGGGGGAGCGTACGTGTGAGGGCGCGGGTTAGTGTTAGCGTACGGGTTAGGATTAGGGGACGGGTGAGGGTCAGGCTTCGGGGAAGGGTTAGGGTTACGGTTCGGGCTAGGGTTAGGGTTAGGGGACGGGGACGCTTTAGGGTCCAGATGAGGGTACGGCAACGCTGTAGGGGGAGGGTGCGTGTGAGGGCGCGCGATAGTGTTAGCGTACGGGTTAGGATTAGGGGACGGGTGAGGGTCAGGCTTCGGGGAAGGGTTAGGGTTAGGGTTCGGGCTAGGGTTAGGGTTAGGGGACGGGGACGGTTTAGGGTCCAGGTGAGGGTACGGCAACGCTTTAGGGGGAGCGTGCGTGTGAGGGCGCGGGTTAGTGTTAGCGAACGGGTTAGGATTAGGGGACGGGTGAGGGTCAGGCTTCGGGTAAGGGTTAGGGTTAGGGTTCGGGCTAGGGTTAGGGTTAGGGGACGGGGACGGTTTAGGGTCCAGGTGAGGGTACGGCAACGCTTTAGGGGGAGCGTGCGTGTGAGGGCGCGGGTTAGTGTTAGCGTACGGGTTAGGATTAGGGGACGGGTGAGGGTCAGGCTTCGGGGAAGGGTTAGGGTTACGGTTCGGGCTAGGGTTAGGGTTAGGGGACGGGGACGCTTTAGGGTCCAGGTGAGGGTACGGCAACGCTGTAGGGGGAGGGTGCGTGTGAGGGCGCGCGATAGTGTTAGCGTACGGGTTAGGATAAGGGGACGGGTGAGGGTCAGGCTTCGGGGAAGGGTTAGGGTTAGGGTTCGGGCTAGGGTTAGGGTTAGGGGACGGGGACGGTTTAGGGTCCAGGTGAGGGTACGGCAACGCTTTAGGGGGAGCGTGCGTGTGAGGGCGCGGGTTAGTGTTAGCGAACGGGTTAGGATTAGGGGACGGGTGAGGGTCAGGCTTCGGGTAAGGGTTAGGGTTAGGGTTCGGGCTAGGGTTAGGGTTAGGGGACGGGCACGGTTTAGGGTCCAGGTGAGGGTACGGCAACGCTTTAGGGGGAGCGTGCGTGTGAGGGCGCGGGTTAGTGTTAGCGTACGGGTTAGGATTAGGGGACGGGTGAGGGTCAGGCCTCGGGGAAGGGTTAGGGTTAGGGTTCGGGCTAGGGTTAGGGTTAGGGGACGGGGACGGTTTAGGGTCCAGGTGAGGGTATGGCAACCCTTTAGGGGGAGCGTGCGTGTGAGGGCGTGGGTTAGTGTTAGCGTACGGGTTAGGATTAGGGGACGGGTGAGGGTCAGGCATCGGGGAAGGGTTAGGGTTAGGGTTCGGGCTAGGGTTAGGGTTAGGGGACGGGGATGGTTTAGGGTCCAGGTGAGGGTACGGCAACGCTTTAGGGGGAGCGTGCGTGTGAGGGCGCGGGTTAGTGTTAGCGTACGGGTTAGGATTAGGGGACGGGTGAGGGTCAGGCTTCGGGGAAGGGTTAGGGTTACGGTTCGGGCTAGGGTTAGGGTTAGGGGACGGGGACGCTTTAGGGTCCAGGTGAGGGTACGGCAACGCTGTAGGGGGAGGGTGCGTGTGAGGGCGCGCGATAGTGTTAGCGTACGGGTTAGGATTAGGGGACGGGTGAGGGTCAGGCTTCGGGGAAGGGTTAGGGTTAGGGTTCGGGCTAGGGTTAGGGTTAGGGGACGGGGACGGTTTAGGGTCCAGGTGAGGGTACGGCAACGCTTTAGGGGGAGCGTGCGTGTGAGGGCGCGGGTTAGTGTTAGCGTACGGGTTAGGATTAGGGGACGGGTGAGGGTCAGGCTTCGGGGAAGGGTTAGGGTTACGGTTCGGGCTAGGGTTAGGGTTAGGGGACGGGGACGCTTTAGGGTCCAGGTGAGGGTACGGCAACGCTGTAGGGGGAGGGTGCGTGTGAGGGCGCGCGATAGTGTTAGCGTACGGGTTAGGATTAGGGGACGGGTGAGGGTCAGGCTTCGGGGAAGGGTTAGGGTTAGGGTTCGGGCTAGGGTTAGGGTTAGGGGACGGGGACGGTTTAGGGTCCAGGTGAGGGTATGGCAACCCTTTAGGGGGAGCGTGCGTGTGAGGGCGCGGGTTAGTGTTAGCGTACGGGTTAGGATTAGGGGACGGGTGAGGGTCAGGCTTCGGGGAAGGGTTAGGGTTAGGGTTCGGGCTAGGGTTAGGGTTAGGGGACGGGGACGGTTTAGGGTCCAGGTGAGGGTACGGCAACGCTTTAGGGGGAGCGTGCGTGTGAGGGCGCGGGTTAGTGTTAGCGTACGGGTTAGGATTAGGGGACGGGTGAGGGTCAGGCTTCGGGGAAGGGTTAGGGTTACGGTTCGGGCTAGGGTTAGGGTTAGGGGACGGGGACGCTTTAGGGTCCAGGTGAGGGTACGGCAACGCTTTAGGGGGAGCGTGCGTGTTAGGGCGCGGGTTAGTGTTAGCCTACGGGTTAGGATTAGGGGACGGGTGAGGGTCAGGCTTCGGGGAAGGGTTAGGTTTAGGGTTCGGGCTACGGTTAGGGTTAGGGGACGGGGACGGTTTAGGGTCCAGGTGAAGGTACGGCAACGCTTTAGGGGGAGCGTGCGTGTGAGGGCGCAGGTTAGTGTTAGCGAACGGGTTAGGATTAGGGGACGGGTGAGGGTCAGGCTTCGGGGAAGGGTTAGGGTTAGGGTTCGGGCTAGGGTTAGGGTTAGGGGACGGGGACGGTTTAGGGTCCAGGTGAGGGTACGGCAACCCTTTAGGGGGAGCGTGCGTGTGAGGGCGCGGGTTAGTGTTAGCGTACGGGTTAGGATTAGGGGACAGGTGAGGGTCAGGCTTCGGGGAAGGGTTAGGGTTAGGGTTCGGGCTAGGGTTAGGGTTAGGGGACGGGGACGGTTTAGGGTCCAGGTGAGGGTACGGCAACGCTTTAGGGGGAGCGTGCGTGTGAGGGCGCGGGTTAGTGTTAGCGTACGGGTTAGGATTAGGGGACGGGTGAGGGTCAGGTTTCGGGGAAGGGTTAGGGTTACGGTTCAGGCTAGGGTTAGGGTTAGGGGACGGGGACGCTTTAGGGTCCAGGTGAGGGTACGGCAACGCTGTAGGGGGAGGGTGCGTGTGAGGGCGCGCGATAGTGTTAGCGTACGGGTTAGGATTAGGGGACGGGTGAGGGTCAGGCTTCGGGGAAGGGTTAGGGTTAGGGTTCGGGCTAGGGTTAGGGTTAGGGGACGGGGACGGTTTAGGGTCCAGGTGAGGGTACGGCAACGCTTTAGGGGGAGCGTGCGTGTGAGGGCACGGGTTAGTGTTAGGGTATGGGTTAGGATTAGGGGACGGGTGAGGGTCAGGCTTCGGGGAAGGGTTAGGGTTAGGGTTCGGGCTAGGGTTAGGGTTAGGGGACGGGGACGGTTTAGGGTCCAGGTGAGGTTACGGCAACGCTTTAGGGGGAGCGTGCGTGTTAGGGCGCGGGTTAGTGTTAGCCTACGGGTTAGGATTAGGGGACGGGTGAGGGTCAGGCTTCGGGGAAGGGTTAGGTTTAGGGTTCGGGCTACGGTTAGGGTTAGGGGACGGGGACGGTTTAGGGTCCAGGTGAAGGTACGGCAACGCTTTAGGGGGAGCGTGCGTGTGAGGGCGCGGGTTAGTGTTAGCGAACGGGTTAGGATTAGGGGACGGGTGAGGGTCAGGCTTCGGGGAAGGGTTAGGGTTAGGGTTCGGGCTAGGGTTAGGGTTAGGGGACGGGGACGGTTTAGGGTCCAGGTGAGGGTACGGCAACCCTTTAGGGGGAGCGTGCGTGTGAGGGCGCGGGTTAGTGTTAGCGTACGGGTTAGGATTAGGGGACGGGTGAGGGTCAGGCTTCGGGGAAGGGTTAGGGTTAGGGTTCGGGCTAGGGTTAGGGTTAGGGGACGGGGATGGTTTAGGGTCCAGGTGAGGGTACGGCAACGCTTTAGGGGGAGCGTGCGTGTGAGGGCGCGGGTTAGTGTTAGCGTACGGGTTAGGATTAGGGGACGGGTGAGGGTCAGGCTTCGGGGAAGGGTTAGGGTTACGGTTCGGGCTAGGGTTAGGGTTAGGGGACGGGGACGGTTTAGGGTCCAGGTGAGGGTACGGCAACGCTTTAGGGGGAGCGTGCGTGTGAGGGCGCGCGATAGTGTTAGCGTACGGGTTAGGATTAGGGGACGGGTGAGGGTCAGGCTTCGGGGAAGGGTTAGGGTTAGGGTTCGGGCTAGGGTTAGGGTTAGGGGACGGGGACGGTTTAGGGTCCAGGTGAGGGTACGGCAACGCTTTAGGGGGAGCGTGCGTGTGAGCGCGCAGGTTAGTGTTAGCGTACGGGTTAGGATTAGGGGACGGGTGAGGGTCAGGCTTCGGGGAAGGGTTAGGGTTAGGGTTCGGGCTAGGGTTAGGGTTAGGGGACGGGGACGGTTTAGGGTCCAGGTGAGGGTACGGCAACCCTTTAGGGGGAGCGTGCGTGTGAGGGCGCGGGTTAGTGTTAGCGTACGGGTTAGGATTAGGGGACGGGTGAGGGTCAGGTTTCGGGGAAGGGTTAGGGTTAGGGTTCGGGCTAGGGTTAGGGTTAGGGGAGAGGGACGGTTTAGGGTCCAGGTGAGGGTACGGCAACGCTTTAGGGGGAGCGTGCGTGTGAGGGCGCGGGTTAGTGTTAGCGTACGGGTTAGGATTAGGGGACGGGTGAGGGTCAGGCTTCGGGGAAGGGTTAGGGTTAGGGTTCGGGCTAGGGTTAGGGTTAGGGGACGGGGACGGTTTAGGGTCCAGGTGAGGGTACGGCAACGCTTTAGGGGGAGCGTGCGTGTGAGGGCGCGATTTAGCGTTAGGGTATGGGTTAGGATTAGGGGACGGGTGAGGGTCAGGCTTCGGGGAAGGGTTAGGGTTAGGGTTCGGGCTAGGGTTAGGGTTAGGGGACGGGGACGGTTTAGGGTCCAGGTGAGGGTACGGCAACGCTTTAGGGGGAGCGTGCGTGTGAGGGCGCGGGTTACTGTTAGCGAACGGGTTAGGATTAGGGGACGTGTGAGGGTCAGGCTTCGGGGAAGGGTTAGGGTTAGGGTTCGGGCTAGGGTTAGGGTTAGGGGACGGGGACGGTTTAGGGTCCAGGTGAGGGTACGGCAACGCTTTAGGGGGAGCGTGCGTGTGAGGGCGCGGGTTAGTGTTAGCGTACGGGTTAGGATTAGGGGACGGGTGAGGGTCAGGCCTCGGGGAAGGGTTAGGGTTAGGGTTCGGGCTAGGGTTAGGGTTAGGGGACAGGGACGGTTTAGGGTCCAGGTGAGGGTATGGCAACCCTTTAGGGGGAGCGTGCGTGTGAGGGCGCGGGTTAGTGTTAGCGTACGGGTTAGGATTAGGGGACGGGTGAGGGTCAGGCTTCGGGGAAGGGTTAGGGTTAGGGTTCGGGCTAGGGTTAGGGTTAGGGGACGGGGACGGTTTAGAGTCCAGGTGAGGGTACGGCAACGCTTTAGGGGGAGCGTGCGTGTGAGGGCGCGGTTTAGCGTTAGGGTATGGGTTAGGATTAGGGGACGGGTGAGGGTCAGGCTTCGGGGAAGGGTTAGGGTTAGGGTTCGGGCTAGGGTTAGGGTTAGGGGACGGGGACGGTTTAGGGTCCAGGTGAGGGTACGGCAACGCTTTAGGGGGAGCGTGCGTGTGAGGGCGCGGGTTAGTGTTAGCGTACGGGTTAGGATTAGGGGACAGGTGAGGGTCAGGCTTCGGGGAAGGTTTAGGGTTAGGGTTAGGGCTAGGGTTAGGGTTAGGGGACGGGGACGGTTTAGGGTCCAGGTGAGGGTACGGCAACACTTTAGGGGGAGCGTGCGTGTGAGGGCGTGCGATAGTGTTAGCGTACGGCTTAGGATTAGGGGACGGGTGAGGGTCAGGCTTCGGGGAAGGGTTAGGGTTAGGGTTCGGGCTAGGGTTAGGGTTAGGGGATGGGGACGGTTTAGGGTCCAGGTGAGGGTACGGCAACGCTTTAGGGGGAGCGTGCGTGTGAGGGCGCGGGTTAGTGTTAGCGTACGGGTTAGGATTAGGGGACGGGTGAGGGTCAGGCTTCGGGGAAGGGTTAGGGTTAGGGTTCGGGCTAGGGTTAGGGTTAGGGGACGGGGACGGTTTAGGGTCCAGGTGAGGGTACGGCAACGCTTTAGGGGGAGCGTGCGTGTGAGGGCGCGGGTTAGTGTTAGCGTACGGGTTAGGATTACGGGACGGGTGAGGGTCAGGCTTCGGGGAAGGGTTAGGGTTAGGGTTCGGGCTAAGGTTAGGGTTAGGGGACGGGGACGGTTTAGGGTCCAGGTGAGGTTACGGCAACGCTTTAGGGGGAGCGTGCGTGTGAGGGCGCGGGTTAGTGTTAGCGTATGGGTTAGGATTAGGGGACGGGTGAGGGTCACGCTTCGGGGAAGGGTTAGGGTTAGGGTTCGGGCTAGGGTTAGGGTTAGGGGACGGGGACGGTTTAGGGTCCAGGTGAGGGTACGGCAACGCTTTAGGGGGAGCGTGCGTGTGAGGGCGCGGGTTAGTGTTAGCGTACGGGTTAGGATTAGGGGACGGGTGAGGGTCAGGCTTCGGGGAAGTGTTAGGGTTAGGGTTCGGGCTAGGGTTAGGGTTAGGGGACGGGGACGGTTTAGGGTCCAGGTGAGGGTACGGCAACGCTTTAGGGGGAGCGTGTGTGTGAGGGCGCGCGATAGTGTTAGCGTACGGCTTAGGATTAGGGGACGGGTGAGGGTCAGGCTTCGGGGAAGGGTTAGGGTTAGGGTTCGGGCTAGGGTTAGGGTTAGGGGACGGGGACGGTTTAGGGTCCAGGTGAGGGTACGGCAACGCTTTAGGGGGAGCGTGCGTGTGAGGGCGCGGGTTAGTGTTAGGGTATGGGTTAGGATTAGGGGACGGGTGAGGGTCAGGCTTCGGGGAAGGGTTAGGGTTACGGTTCGGGCTAGGGTTAGGGTTAGGGGACGGGGACGGTTTAGGGTCCAGGTGAGGGTACGGCAACGCTTTAGGGGGAGCGTGTGTGTGAGGGCGCGCGATAGTGTTAGCGTACGGCTTAGGATTAGGGGACGGGTGAGGGTCAGGCTTCGGGGAAGGGTTAGGGTTAGGGTTCGGGCTAGGGTTAGGGTTAGGGGACGGGGACGGTTTTGGGTCCAGGTGAGGGTACGGCAACGCTTTAGGGGGAGCGTGCGTGTGAGGGCGCGGGTTAGTGTTAGGGTATGGGTTAGGATTAGGGGACGGGTGAGGGTCAGGCTTCGGGGAAGGGTTAGGGTTAGGGTTCGGGCTAGGGTTAGGGTTAGGGGACGGGGACGGTTTAGGGTCCAGGTGAGGGTACGGCAACGCTTTAGGGGGAGCGTGCGTGTGAGGGCGCGGGTTAGTGTTAGTGAACGGGTTAGGATTAGGGGACGGGTGAGGGTCAGGCTTCGGGGAAGGGTTAGGGTTAGGGTTCGGGCTAGGGTTAGGGTTAGGGGACCCGGACGGTTTAGGGTCCAGGTGAGGGTACGGCAAAGCTTTAGGGGTAGCGTGCGTGTGAGGGCGCGGGTTAGTGTTAGCGTACGGGTTAGGATAAGGGGACGGGTGATGGTCAGGCTTCGGGGAAGGGTTCGGGTTAGGGTTCGGGCTAGGGTTAGGGTTAGGGGACGGGGACGGTTTAGGGTCCAGGTGAGGGTATGGCAACCCTTTAGGGGGAGCGTGCGTGTGAGGGCGCGGGTTAGTGTTAGCGTATGGGTTAGGATTAGGGGACGGGTGAGGGTCAGGCTTCGGGGAAGGGTTAGGGTTAGGGTTCGGGCTAGGATTAAGGTTAGGGGAAGGGGACGGTTTAGGTTCCAGGTGAGGGTACGGCAACGCTTTAGGGGGAGCGTGCGTGTGAGGGCGCGGGTTAGTGTTAGCGTACGGGTTAGGATTAGGGGACGGGTGAGTGTCAGGCTTCGGGGAAGGGTTAGGGTTACGGTTCGGGCTAGGGTTAGGGTTAGGGGACGTTGACGGTTTAGGGTCCAGGTGAGGGTACGGCAGCGCTTTAGGGGGAGCGTGCGTGTGAGGGCGCGCGATAGTGTTAGCGTACGGGTTAGGATTAGGGGACGGGTGAGGGTCAGGCTTCGGGGAAGGGTTAGGGTTAGGGTTCGGGCTAGGGTTAGGGTTAGGGGACGGGGACGGTTTAGGGTCCAGGTGATGGTACGGCAACGCTTTAGGGGGAGCGTGCGTGTGAGGGCGCGGGTTAGTGTTAGGGTATGGGTTAGGATTAGGGGACGGGTGAGGGTCAGGCTTCGGGGAAGGGCTAGGGTTAGGGTTCGGGCTAGGGTTAGGGTTAGGGGACGGGGACGGATTAGGGTCCAGGTGAGGGTATGGCAACCCTTTAGGGGGAGCGTGCGTGTGAGGGCGTGGGTTAGTGTTAGCGTACGGGTTAGGATTAGGGGACGGGTGAGGGTCAGGCTTCGGGGAAGGGTTAGGGTTAGGGTTCGGGCTAGGGTTAGGGTTAGGGGACAGGGACGGTTTAGGGTCCAGGTGAGCGTACGGCAACGCTTTAGGGGGAGCGTGCGTGTGAGGGCGCGGGTTAGTGTTAGCGTACGGGTTAGGATTAGGGGACGGGTGAGGGTCAGGCTTCGGGGAAGGGTTAGGGTTAGGGTTCGGGCTAGGGTTAGGGTTAGGGGACGGGGACGGTTTAGGGTCCAGGTGAGGGTACGGCAACGCTTTAGGGGGAGCTTGCGTGTGAGGGTGCGGTTTAGCGTTAGGGTATGGGTTAGGATTAGGGGACGGGTGAGGGTCAGGCTTCGGGGAAGGGTTAGGGTTAGGGTTAGGGCTAGGGTTAGGGTTAGGGGACGGGGACGGTTTAGGTTCCAGGTGAGGGTACGGCAACGCTTTACGGGGAGCGTGCGTGTGAGGGCGCGGGTTAGTGTTAGCGTACGGGTTAGGATTAGGGGACGGGTGAGGGTCAGGCTTCGGGGAAGGGTTAGGGTTAGGGTTCGGGCTAGGGTTAGGGTTAGGGGACGGGGAAGGTTTCGGGTCCAGGTGAGGGTACGGCAACGCTTTAGGGGGAGCGTGCGTGTGAGGGCGCGGGTTAGTGTTAGCGTACGGCTTAGGATTAGGGGACGGGTGAGGGTCAGGCTTCGGGGAAGGGTTAGGGTTAGGGTTCGGGCTAGGGTTAGGGTTAGGGGACGGGGACGGTTTAGGGTCCAGGTGAGGGTACGGCAACGCTTTAGGGGGAGCGTGCGTGTGAGGGCGCGTGTTAGCGTTAGCGTACGGGTTAGGATTAGGGGACGGGTGAGGGTCAGGCTTCGGGGAAGGGTTAGGGTTAGGGTTCGGGCTAGGGTTAGGGTTAGGGGACGGGGACCGTTTAGGTACCAGGTGAGGGTACGGCAACGGTTTAGGGGGAGCGTGCGTGTGAGGGCGAGGGGTAGTGTTAGCGTACGGGTTAGGATTAGGGGACGGGTGAGGGTCAGGCTTCGGGGAAGGGTTAGGGTTAGGGTTCGGGCTAGGGTTAGGGTTAGGGGACGGGGACGGTTTAGGGTCCAGGTGAGGGTACGGCAACGCTTTAGGGGGAGCGTGCGTGTGAGGGCGCGGGTTAGTGTTAGTGTACGGGTTAGGATTAGGGGACGGGTGAGGGTCAGGCTTCGGGGAAGGGTTAGGGTTAGGGTTCGGGCTAGGGTTAGGGTTAGGGGACGGGGACGGTTTAGGGTCCAGGTGAGGGTACGGCAACGCTTTAGGGGGAGCGTGCGTGTGAGGGCGCGGGTTAGTGTTAGCGTATGGGTGAGGATTACGGGAAGGGTGAGGGTCAGGCTTCGGGGAAGGGTTAGGGTTAGGGTTCGGGCTAGGGTTAGGGTTAGGTGACGGGGATGGTTTAGGGTCCAGGTGAGGGTACGGCAACGCTTTAGGGGGAGCGTGCGTGTGAGGGCGCGGGTTAGTGTTAGCGTACGGGTTAGGATTAGGGGACGGGTGAGGGTCAGGCTTCGGGGAAGGGTTAGGGTTAGGGTTCGGGCTAGGGTTAGGGTTAGGGGATGGGGACGGTTTAGGGTCCAGGTGAGGGTACAGCAACGCTTTAGGGGGAGCGTGCGTGTGAGGGCGCGGGTTAGTGTTAGCGTACGGGTTAGGATTAGGGGACGGGTGAGGGTCAGGCTTCGGGGAAGGGTTAGGGTTAGGGTTCGGGCTAGGGTTAGGGTTAGGGGACGGGGACGGTTTAGGGTCCAGGTGAGGGTACGGCAACGCTTTAGGGGGAGCGTGCGTGTGAGGGCGCGGGTTAGTGGTAGCGAACGGGTTAGGATTAGGGGACGGGTGAGGGTCAGGCTTCGGGGAAGGGTTAGGGTTAGGGTTCGGGCTAGGGTTAGGGTTAGGGGACGGGGATGGTTTAGGGTCCAGGTGAGGGTACGGCAACGCTTTAGGGGGAGCGTGCGTGTGAGGGCGCGGGTTAGTGTTAGCGTACGGGTTAGGATTAGGGGACGGGTGAGGGTCAGGCTTCGGGGAAGGGTTAGGGTTAGGGTTCGGGCTAGGGTTAGGGTTAGGGGACGGGGACGGTTTAGGGTCCAGGTGAGGGTACAGCAACGCTTTAGGGGGAGCGTGCGTGTGAGGGCGCGGGTTAGTGTTAGCGTACGGGTTAGGATTAGGGGACGAGTGAGGGTCAGGCTTCGGGGAAGGGTTAGGGTTAGGGTTCGGGCTAGGGTTAGGGTTAGGGGACGGGGACGGTTTAGGGTCCAGGTGAGGGTACGGCAACGCTTTAGGGGGAGCGTGCGTGTGAGGGCGCGGGTTAGTGTTAACGTACGGGTTAGGATTACGGGACGGGTGAGGGTCAGGCTTCGGGGAAGGGTTAGGGTTAGGGTTCGGGCTAGGGTTAGGGTTAGGGGACGGGGACGGTTTAGGGTCCAGGTGAGGGTACGGCAACGCTTTAGGGGGAGCGTGCGTGTGAGGGCGCGGGTTAGTGTTAGCGTACGGGTTAGGATTAGGGGACGGGTGAGTGTCAGGCTTCGGGGAAGGGTTAGGGTTACGGTTCGGGCTAGGGTTAGGGTTAGGGGACGGGGACGGTTTAGGGTCCAGGTGAGGGTACGGCAACGCTTTAGGGGGAGCGTGCGTGTGAGGGCGCGGGTTAGTGTTAGCGTACGGTTTAGGATTAGGGGACGGGTGAGGGTCAGGCTTCGGGGAAGGGTTAGGGTTAGGGTTCGGGCTAGGGTTAGGGTTAGGGGACGGGGACGGTTTAGGGTCCAGGTGAGGGTACGGCAACGCTTTAGGGGGAGCGTGCGTGTGAGGGCGCGGGTTAGTGTTAGCGAACGGGTTAGGATTAGGGGACGGGTGAGGGTCAGGCTTCGGGGAAGGGTTAGGGTTAGGGTTCGGGCTAGGGTTAGGGTTAGGGGACGGGGATGGTTTAGGGTCCAGGTGAGGGTACGGCAACGCTTTAGGGGGAGCGTGCGTGTGAGGGCGCGGGTTAGTGTTAGCGTACGGGTTAGGATTAGGGGACGAGTGAGGGTCAGGCTTCGGGGAAGGGTTAGGGTTAGGGTTCGGGCTAGGGTTAGGGTTAGGGGACGGGGACGGTTTAGGGTTCAGGTGAGGGTACAGCAACGCTTTAGGGGGAGCGTGCGTGTGAGGGCGCGGGTTAGTGTTAGCGTACGGGTTAGGATTAGGGGACGGGTGAGGTTCAGGCTTCGGGGAAGGGTTAGGGTTAGGGTTCGGGCTAGGGTTAGGGTTAGGGGACGGGGACGGTTTAGGGTCCAGGTGAGGGTACGGCAACGCTTTAGGGGGAGCGTGCGTGTGAGGGCGCGGGTTAGTGTTAGCGTACGGGTTAGGATTAGGGGACGGGTGAGGGTCAGGCTTCGGGGAAGGGTTAGGGTTAGGGTTCGGGCTAGGGTTAGGGTTAGGGGACGGGGACGGTTTAGGGTCCAGGTGAGGGTACGGCAACGCTTTAGGGGGAGCGTGCGTGTGAGGGTGCGGTTTAGCGTTAGGGTATGGGTTAGGATTAGGGGACGGGTGAGGGTCAGGCTTCGGGGAAGGGTTAGGGTTAGGGTTCGGGCTAGGGTTAGGGTTAGGGGACGGGGACGGTTTAGGGTCCAGGTGAGGGTACGGCAACGCTTTAGGGGGAGCGTGCGTGTGAGGGCGCGGGTTAGTGTTAGCGTACGGGTTAGGATTAGGGGACGGGTGAGGGTCAGGCTTCGGGGAAGGGTTAGGGTTAGGGTTCGGGCTAGGGTTAGGGTTAGGGGACGTGGACGGTTTAGGGTCCAGGTGAGGGTACGGCAACGCTTTAGGGGGAGCGTGCGTGTGAGGGCGCGGGTTAGTGTTAGCGTACGGGTTAGGATTAGGGGACGGGTGAGGGTCAGGCTTCGGGGAAGGGTTAGGGTTAGGGTTCGGGCTAGGGTTAGGGTTAGGGGACGGGGACGGTTTAGGGTCCAGGTGAGGGTACGGCAACGCTTTAGGGGGAGCGTGCGTGTGAGGGCGCGGGTTAGCGTTAGCGTACGGGTTAGGATTAGTGGACGGGTGAGGGTCAGGCTTCGGGGAAGGGTTAGGGTTAGGGTTCGGGCTAGGGTTAGGGTTAGGGGACGGGGACGGTTTCGGGTCCAGGTGAGGGTACGGCAACGCTTTAGGGGGAGCGTGCGTGTGAGGGCGCGGGTTAGTGTTAGCGTACGGCTTAGGATTAGGGAACGGGTGAGGGTCAGTCTTCGGGGAAGGGTTAGGGTTAGGGTTCGGGCTAGGGTTAGGGTTAGGGGACGGGGACGGTTTAGGGTCCAGGTGAGGGTACGGCAACGCTTTAGGGGGAGCGTGCGTGTGAGGGCGCGGGTTAGTGTTAGCGAACGGGTTAGGATTAGGGGACGGGTGAGGGTCAGGCTTCGGGGAAGGGTTAGGGTTAGGGTTCGGGCTAGGGTTAGGGTTAGGGGACGGGGACGGTTTAGGGTCCAGGTGAGGGTACGGCAACGCTTTAGGGGGAGCGTGCGTGTGAGGGCGCGGGTTAGTGTTAGCGTACGGGTTAGGATTAGGGGACGGGTGAGGGTCAGGCTTCGGGGAAGGGTTAGGGTTAGGGTTCGGGCTAGGGTTAGGGTTAGGGGACGGGGACGGTTTAGGGTTCAGGTGAGGGTACGGCAACGCTTTAGGGGGAGCGTGCGTGTGAGGGCGCGGGTTAGTGTTAGCGTACGGGTTAGGATTACGGGAAGGGTGAGGGTCAGGCTTCGGGGAAGGGTTAGGGTTAGGGTTCGGGCTAGGGTTAGGGTTAGGGGACGGGGACGGTTTAGGGTCCAGGTGAGGGTACGGCAACGCTTTAGGGGGAGCGTGCGTGTGAGGGCGCGGGTTAGTGTTAGCGTACGGGTTAGGATTAGGGGACGGGTGAGGGTCAGGCTTCGGGGAAGGGTTAGGGTTAGGGTTCGGGCTAGGGTTAGGGTTAGGGGACGGGGACGGTTTAGGGTCCAGGTGAGGGTACGGCAACGCTTTAGGGGGAGCGTGCGTGTGAGGGCGCGGGTTAGTGTTAGCGTACGGGTTAGGATTAGGGGACGGGTGAGGGTCAGGCTTCGGGGAAGGGTTAGGGTTACGGTTCGGGCTAGGGTTAGGGTTAGGGGACGGGGACGGTTTAGGGTCCAGGTGAGGGTACGGCAGCGCTTTAGGGGGAGCGTGCGTGTGAGGGCGCGCGATAGTGTTAACGTACGGGTTAGGATTAGGGGACGGGTGAGGGTCAGGCTTCGGGGAAGGGTTAGGGTTAGGGTTCGGGCTAGGGTTAGGGTTAGGGGACGTGGACGGTTTAGGGTCCAGGTGAGGGTACGGCAACGCTTTAGGGGGAGTGTGCGTGTGAGGGCGCGGGTTAGTGTTAGCGTACGGGTTAGGATTAGGGGACGGGTGAGGGTCAGGCTTCGGGGAAGGGTTAGGGTTAGGGTTCGGGCTAGGGTTAGGGTTAGGGGACGGGGACGGTTTCGGGTCCAGGTGAGGGTACGGCAACGCTTTAGGGGGAGCGTGCGTGTGAGGGCGCGGGTTAGCGTTAGCGTACGGCTTAGGATTAGGGGACGGGTGAGGGTCAGGCTTCGGGGAAGGGTTAGGGTTAGGGTTCGGGCTAGGGTTAGGGTTAGGGGACGGGGACGGTTTCGGGTCCAGGTGAGGGTACGGCAACGCTTTAGGGGGAGCGTGCGTGTGAGGGCGCGGGTTAGTGTTAGCGTACGGCTTAGGATTAGGGGACGGGTGAGGGTCAGTCTTCGGGGAAGGGTTAGGGTTAGGGTTCGGGCTAGGGTTAGGGTTAGGGGACGGGGACGGTTTAGGGTCCAGGTGAGGGTACGGCAACGCTTTAGGGGGAGCGTGCGTGTGAGGGCGCGGGTTAGCGTTAGCGTACGGGTTAGGATTTGGGGACGGGTGAGGGTCAGGCTTCGGGGAAGGGTTAGGGTTAGGGTTCGGGCTAGGATTAGGGTTAGGGGACGGGGACGGTTTAGGGTCCAGGTGAGGGTACGGCAACGCTTTAGGGGGAGCGTGCGTGTGAGGGCGCGGGGTAGTGTTAGCGAACGGGTTAGGATTAGGGGACGGGTGAGGGTCAGGCTTCGGGGAAGGGTTAGAGTTAGGGTTCGGGCTAGGGTTAGGGTTAGGGGACGGGGACGGTTTAGGGTCCAGGTGAGGGTACGGCAACGCTTTAGGGGGAGCGTGCGTGTGAGGGTGCGGTTTAGCGTTAGGGTATGGGTTAGGATTAGGGGACGGGTGAGGGTCAGGCTTCGGGGAAGGGTTAGGGTTAGGGTTCGGGCTAGGGTTAGGGTTAGGGGACGGGGACGGTTTAGGGTCCAGGTGAGGGTACGGCAACGCTTTAGGGGGAGCGTGCGTGTGAGGGCGCGGGTTAGTGTTAGCGAACGGGTTAGGATTAGGGGACGGGTGAGGGTCAGGCTTCGGGGAAGGGTTAGGGTTAGGGTTCGGGCTAGGTTTAGGGTTAGGGGACGGGGATGGTTTAGGGTCCAGGTGAGGGTACGGCAACGCTTTAGGGGGAGCGTGCGTGTGAGGGCGCGGGTTAGTGTTAGCGTACGGGTTAGGATTAGGGGACGGGTGAGGGTCAGGCTTCGGGGAAGGGTTAGGGTTAGGGTTCGGGCTAGGGTTAGGGTTAGGGGACGGGGACGGTTTAGGGTTCAGGTGAGGGTACAGCAACGCTTTAGGGGGAGCGTGCGTGTGAGGGCGCGGGTTAGTGTTAGCGTACGGGTTAGGATTAGGGGACGGGTGAGGTTCAGGCTTCAGGGAAGGGTTAGGGTTAGGGTTCGGGCTAGGGTTAGGGTTAGGGGACGGGGACGGTTTAGGGTCCAGGTGAGGGTACGGCAACGCTTTAGGGGGAGCGTGCGTGTGAGGGCGCGGGTTAGTGTTAGCGTACGGGTTAGGATTAGGGGACGGGTGAGGGTCAGGCTTCGGGGAAGGGTTAGGGTTAGGGTTCGGGCTAGGGTTAGGGTTAGGGGACGGGGACGGTTTAGGGTCCAGGTGAGGGTACGGCAACGCTTTAGGGGGAGCGTGCGTGTGAGGGCGCGGGTTAGTGGTAGCGAACGGGTTAGGATTAGGGGACGGGTGAGGGTCAGGCTTCGGGGAAGGGTTAGGGTTAGGGTTCGGGCTAGGGTTAGGGTTAGGGGACGGGGATGGTTTAGGGTCCAGGTGAGGGTACGGCAACGCTTTAGGGGGAGCGTGCGTGTGAGGGCGCGGGTTAGTGTTAGCGTACGGGTTAGGATTAGGGGACGGGTGAGGGTCAGGCTTCGGGGAAGGGTTAGGGTTAGGGTTCGGGCTAGGGTTAGGGTTAGGGGACGGGGACGGTTTAGGGTCCAGGTGAGGGTACAGCAACGCTTTAGGGGGAGCGTGCGTGTGAGGGCGCGGGTTAGTGTTAGCGTACGGGTTAGGATTAGGGGACGGGTGAGGGTCAGGCTTCGGGGAAGGGTTAGGGTTAGGGTTCGGGCTAGGGTTAGGGTTAGGGGACGGGGACGGTTTAGGGTCCAGGTGAGGGTACGGCAACGCTTTAGGGGGAGCGTGCGTGTGAGGGCGCGGGTTAGTGTTAACGTACAGGTTAGGATTACGGGACGGGTGAGGGTCAGGCTTCGGGGAAGGGTTAGGGTTAGGGTTCGGGCTAGGGTTAGGGTTAGGGGACGGGGACGGTTTAGGGTCCAGGTGAGGGTACGGCAACGCTTTAGGGGGAGCGTGCGTGTGAGGGCGCGGGTTAGTGTTAGCGTACGGGTTAGGATTAGGGGACGGGTGAGTGTCAGGCTTCGGGGAAGGGTTAGGGTTACGGTTCGGGCTAGGGTTAGGGTTAGGGGACGGGGACGGTTTAGGGTCCAGGTGAGGGTACGGCAACGCTTTAGGGGGAGCGTGCGTGTGAGGGCGCGGGTTAGTGTTAGCGTACGGTTTAGGATTAGGGGACGGGTGAGGGTCAGGCTTCGGGGAAGGGTTAGGGTTAGGGTTCGGGCTAGGGTTAGGGTTAGGGGACGGGGACGGTTTAGGGTCCAGGTGAGGGTACGGCAACGCTTTAGGGGGAGCGTGCGTGTGAGGGCGCGGGTTAGTGTTAGCGAACGGGTTAGGATTAGGGGACGGGTGAGGGTCAGGCTTCGGGGAAGGGTTAGGGTTAGGGTTCGGGCTAGGGTTAGGGTTAGGGGACGGGGATGGTTTAGGGTCCAGGTGAGGGTACGGCAACGCTTTAGGGGGAGCGTGCGTGTGAGGGCGCGGGTTAGTGTTAGCGTACGGGTTAGGATTAGGGGACGAGTGAGGGTCAGGCTTCGGGGAAGGGTTAGGGTTAGGGTTCGGGCTAGGGTTAGGGTTAGGGGACGGGGACGGTTTAGGGTTCAGGTGAGGGTACAGCAACGCTTTAGGGGGAGCGTGCGTGTGAGGGCGCGGGTTAGTGTTAGCGTACGGGTTAGGATTAGGGGACGGGTGAGGTTCAGGCTTCGGGGAAGGGTTAGGGTTAGGGTTCGGGCTAGGGTTAGGGTTAGGGGACGGGGACGGTTTAGGGTCCAGGTGAGGGTACGGCAACGCTTTAGGGGGAGCGTGCGTGTGAGGGCGCGGGTTAGTGTTAGCGTACGGGTTAGGATTAGGGGACGGGTGAGGGTCAGGCTTCGGGGAAGGGTTAGGGTTAGGGTTCGGGCTAGGGTTAGGGTTAGGGGACGGGGACGGTTTAGGGTCCAGGTGAGGGTACGGCAACGCTTTAGGGGGAGCGTGCGTGTGAGGGTGCGGTTTAGCGTTAGGGTATGGGTTAGGATTAGGGGACGGGTGAGGGTCAGGCTTCGGGGAAGGGTTAGGGTTAGGGTTCGGGCTAGGGTTAGGGTTAGGGGACGGGGACGGTTTAGGGTCCAGGTGAGGGTACGGCAACGCTTTAGGGGGAGCGTGCGTGTGAGGGCGCGGGTTAGTGTTAGCGTACGGGTTAGGATTAGGGGACGGGTGAGGGTCAGGCTTCGGGGAAGGGTTAGGGTTAGGGTTCGGGCTAGGGTTAGGGTTAGGGGACGGGGACGGTTTAGGGTCCAGGTGAGGGTACGGCAACGCTTTAGGGGGAGCGTGCGTGTGAGGGCGCGGGTTAGCGTTAGCGTACGGGTTAGGATTAGTGGACGGGTGAGGGTCAGGCTTCGGGGAAGGGTTAGGGTTAGGGTTCGGGCTAGGGTTAGGGTTAGGGGACGGGGACGGTTTCGGGTCCAGGTGAGGGTACGGCAACGCTTTAGGGGGAGCGTGCGTGTGAGGGCGCGGGTTAGTGTTAGCGTACGGCTTAGGATTAGGGAACGGGTGAGGGTCAGTCTTCGGGGAAGGGTTAGGGTTAGGGTTCGGGCTAGGGTTAGGGTTAGGGGACAGGGACGGTTTAGGGTCCAGGTGAGGGTACGGCAACGCTTTAGGGGGAGCGTGCGTGTGAGGGCGCGGGTTAGTGTTAGCGAACGGGTTAGGATTAGGGGACGGGTGAGGGTCAGGCTTCGGGGAAGGGTTAGGGTTAGGGTTCGGGCTAGGGTTAGGGTTAGGGGACGGGGACGGTTTAGGGTCCAGGTGAGGGTACGGCAACGCTTTAGGGGGAGCGTGCGTGTGAGGGCGCGGGTTAGTGTTAGCGTACGGGTTAGGATTAGGGGACGGGTGAGGGTCAGGCTTCGGGGAAGGGTTAGGGTTAGGGTTCGGGCTAGGGTTAGGGTTAGGGGACGGGGACGGTTTAGGGTTCAGGTGAGGGTACAGCAACGCTTTAGGGGGAGCGTGCGTGTGAGGGCGCGGGTTAGTGTTAGCGTACGGGTTAGGATTACGGGAAGGGTGAGGGTCAGGCTTCGGGGAAGGGTTAGGGTTAGGGTTCGGGCTAGGGTTAGGGTTAGGGGACGGGGACGGTTTAGGGTCCAGGTGAGGGTACGGCAACGCTTTAGGGGGAGCGTGCGTGTGAGGGCGCGGGTTAGTGTTAGCGTACGGGTTAGGATTAGGGGACGGGTGAGGGTCAGGCTTCGGGGAAGGGTTAGGGTTAGGGTTCGGGCTAGGGTTAGGGTTAGGGGACGGGGACGGTTTAGGGTCCAGGTGAGGGTACGGCAACGCTTTAGGGGGAGCGTGCGTGTGAGGGCGCGGGTTAGTGTTAGCGTACGGGTTAGGATTAGGGGACGGGTGAGGGTCAGGCTTCGGGGAAGGGTTAGGGTTACGGTTCGGGCTAGGGTTAGGGTTAGGGGACGGGGACGGTTTAGGGTCCAGGTGAGGGTACGGCAGCGCTTTAGGGGGAGCGTGCGTGTGAGGGCGCGCGATAGTGTTAACGTACGGGTTAGGATTAGGGGACGGGTGAGGGTCAGGCTTCGGGGAAGGGTTAGGGTTAGGGTTCGGGCTAGGGTTAGGGTTAGGGGACGTGGACGGTTTAGGGTCCAGGTGAGGGTACGGCAACGCTTTAGGGGGAGTGTGCGTGTGAGGGCGCGGGTTAGTGTTAGCGTACGGGTTAGGATTAGGGGACGGGTGAGGGTCAGGCTTCGGGGAAGGGTTAGGGTTAGGGTTCGGGCTAGGGTTAGGGTTAGGGGACGGGGACGGTTTCGGGTCCAGGTGAGGGTACGGCAACGCTTTAGGGGGAGCGTGCGTGTGAGGGCGCGGGTTAGCGTTAGCGTACGGCTTAGGATTAGGGGACGGGTGAGGGTCAGGCTTCGGGGAAGGGTTAGGGTTAGGGTTCGGGCTAGGGTTAGGGTTAGGGGACGGGGACGGTTTCGGGTCCAGGTGAGGGTACGGCAACGCTTTAGGGGGAGCGTGCGTGTGAGGGCGCGGGTTAGTGTTAGCGTACGGCTTAGGATTAGGGGACGGGTGAGGGTCAGTCTTCGGGGAAGGGTTAGGGTTAGGGTTCGGGCTAGGGTTAGGGTTAGGGGACGGGGACGGTTTAGGGTCCAGGTGAGGGTACGGCAACGCTTTAGGGGGAGCGTGCGTGTGAGGGCGCGGGTTAGCGTTAGCGTACGGGTTAGGATTTGGGGACGGGTGAGGGTCAGGCTTCGGGGAAGTGTTAGGGTTAGGGTTCGGGCTAGGATTAGGGTTAGGGGACGGGGACGGTTTAGGGTCCAGGTGAGGGTACGGCAACGCTTTAGGGGGAGCGTGCGTGTGAGGGCGCGGGGTAGTGGTAGCGAACGGGTTAGGATTAGGGGACGGGTGAGGGTCAGGCTTCGGGGAAGGGTTAGAGTTAGGGTTCGGGCTAGGGTTAGGGTTAGGGGACGGGGACGGTTTAGGGTCCAGGTGAGGGTACGGCAACGCTTTAGGGGGAGCGTGCGTGTGAGGGTGCGGTTTAGCGTTAGGGTATGGGTTAGGATTAGGGGACGGGTGAGGGTCAGGCTTCGGGGAAGGGTTAGGGTTAGGGTTCGGGCTAGGGTTAGGGTTAGGGGACGGGGACGGTTTAGGGTCCAGGTGAGGGTACGGCAACGCTTTAGGGGGAGCGTGCGTGTGAGGGCGCGGGTTAGTGTTAGGGAACGGGTTAGGATTAGGGGACGGGTGAGGGTCAGGCTTCGGGGAAGGGTTAGGGTTAGGGTTCGGGCTAGGGTTAGGGTTAGGGGACGGGGATGGTTTAGGGTCCAGGTGAGGGTACGGCAACGCTTTAGGGGGAGCGTGCGTGTGAGGGCGCGGGTTAGTGTTAGCGTACGGGTTAGGATTAGGGGACGGGTGAGGGTCAGGCTTCGGGGAAGGGTTAGGGTTAGGGTTCGGGCTAGGGTTAGGGTTAGGGGACGGGGACGGTTTAGGGTTCAGGTGAGGGTACAGCAACGCTTTAGGGGGAGCGTGCGTGTGAGGGCGCGGGTTAGTGTTAGCGTACGGGTTAGGATTAGGGGACGGGTGAGGTTCAGGCTTCAGGGAAGGGTTAGGGTTAGGGTTCGGGCTAGGGTTAGGGTTAGGGGACGGGGACGGTTTAGGGTCCAGGTGAGGGTACGGCAACGCTTTAGGGGGAGCGGGCGTGTGAGGGCGCGGGTTAGTGTTAGCGTACGGGTTAGGATTAGGGGACGGGTGAGGGTCAGGCTTCGGGGAAGGGTTAGGGTTAGGGTTCGGGCTAGGGTTAGGGTTAGGGGACGGGGACGGTTTAGGGTCCAGGTGAGGGTACGGCAACGCTTTAGGGGGAGCGTGCGTGTGAGGGCGCAGGTTAGCGTTAGCGTACGGGTTAGGATTAGGGGACGGGTGAGGGTCAGGCTTCGGGGAAGGGTTAGGGTTACGGTTCGGGCTAGGGTTAGGGTTAGGGGACGGGGACGGTTTAGGGTCCAGGTGAGGGTACGGCAGCGCTTTAGGGGGAGCGTGCGTGTGAGGGCGCGCGATAGTGTTAGCGTACGGGTTAGGATTAGGGGACGGGTGAGGGTCAGGCTTCGGGGAAGGGTTAGGGTTAGGGTTCGGGCTAGGGTTAGGGTTAGGGGACGGGGACGGTTTAGGGTCCAGGTGAGGGTACGGCAACGCTTTAGGGGGAGCGTGCGTGTGAGGGCGCGGGTTAGTGTTAGGGTATGGGTTAGGATTAGGGGACGGGTGAGGGTCAGGCTTTGGGGAAGGGTTAGGGTTAGTGTTCGGGCTAGGGTTAGGGTTAGGGGACGGGGACGGTTTAGGGTCCAGGTGAGGGTACGGCAACGCTTTAGGGGGAGCGTGCGTGTGAGGGCGCAGGTTAGTGTTAGCGTACGGGTTAGGATTAGGGGACGGGTGAGGGTCAGGCTTCGGGGAAGGGTTAGGGTTAGGGTTCGGGCTAGGGTTAGGTTTAGGGGACGGGGACGGATTAGGGTCCAGGTGAGGGTACGGCAACCCTTTAGGGGGAACGTGCGTGTGAGGGCGCGGGTTAGTGTTAGCGTACGGGTTAGGATTAGGGGACGGGTGAGGGTCAGGCTTCGGGGAAGGGTTAGGGTTAGGGTTCGGGCTAGGGTTAGGGTTAGGGGACGGGGACGGTTTAGGGTCCAGGTGAGGGTACGGCAACGCTTTAGGGGGAGCGTGCGTGTGAGGGTGCGGTTTAGCGTTAGGGTATGGGTTAGGATTAGGGGACGGGTGAGGGTCAGGCTTCGGGGATGGGTTAGGGTTAGGGTTCGGGCTAGGGTTAGGGTTAGGGGACGGGGACGGTTTAGGGTCCAGGTGAGGGTACGGCAACGCTTTAGGGGGAGCGTGCGTGTGAGGGTGTGGTTTAGCGTTAGGGTATGGGTTAGGATTAGGGGACGGGTGAGGGTCAGGCTTCGGGGAAGGGTTAGGGTTAGGGTTCGGGCTAGGGTTAGGGTTAGGGGACGGGGACTGTTTAGGGTCCAGGTGAGGGTACGGCAATGCTTTAGGGGGAGCGTGCGTGTGAGGGCGCGGGTTAGTGTTAGCGTACGGTTTAGGATTAGGGGACGGGTGAGGGTCAGGCTTCGGGGAAGGGTTAGGGTTACGGTTCGGGCTAGGGTTAGGGTTAGGGGACGGGGACGGTTTAGGGTCCAGGTGAGGGTACGGCAGCGCTTTAGGGGGAGCGTGCGTGTGAGGGCGCAGGTTAGTGTTAGCGTACGGGTTAGGATTAGGGGACGGGTGAGGGTCAGGCTTCGGGGAAGGGTTAGGGTTAGGGTTCGGGCTAGGGTTAGGTTTAGGGGACGGGGACGGATTAGGGTCCAGGTGAGGGTACGGCAACCCTTTAGGGGGAACGTGCGTGTGAGGGCACGGGTTAGTGTTAGCGTACGGGTTAGGATTAGGGGACGGGTGAGGGTCAGGCTTCGGGGAAGGGTTAGGGTTAGGGTTCGGGCTAGGGTTAGGGTTAGGGGACGGGGACGGTTTAGGGTCCAGGTGAGGGTACGGCAACGCTTTAGGGGGAGCGTGCGTGTGAGGGTGCGGTTTAGCGTTAGGGTATGGGTTAGGATTAGGGGACGGGTGAGGGTCAGGCTTCGGGGAAGGGTTAGGGTTAGGGTTCGGGCTAGGGTTAGGGTTAGGGGACGGGGACGGTTTAGGGTCCAGGTGAGGGTATGGCAATGCTTTAGGGGGAGCGTGCGTGTGAGGGCGCAGGTTAGTGTTAGCGTACGGGTTAGGATTAGGGGACGGGTGAGGGTCAGGCTTCGGGGAAGGGTTAGGGTTACGGTTCGGGCTAGGGTTAGGGTTAGGGGACGGGGACGGTTTAGGGTCCAGGTGAGGGTACGGCAGCGCTTTAGGGGGAGCGTGCGTGTGAGGGCGCGCGATAGTGTTAGCGTACGGGTTAGGATTAGGGGACGGGTGAGGGTCAGGCTTCGGGGAAGGGTTAGGGTTAGGGTTCGGGCTAGGGTTAGGGTTAGGGGACGGGGACGGTTTAGGGTCCAGGTGAGGTTACGGCAACGCTTTAGGGGGAGCGTGCGTGTGAGGGCGCGGGTTAGTGTTAGGGTATGGGTTAGGATTAGGGGACGGGTGAGGGTCAGGCTTCGGGGAAGGGTTAGGGTTAGTGTTCGGGCTAGGGTTAGGGTTAGGGGACGGGGACGGTTTAGGGTCCAGGTGAGGGTACGGCAACGCTTTGTGGGGAGCGTGCGTGTGAGGGCGCAGGTTAGTGTTAGCGTACGGGTTAGGATTAGGGGACGGGTGAGGGTCAGGCTTCGGGGAAGGGTTAGGGTTAGGGTTCGGGCTAGGGTTAGGTTTAGGGGACGGGGACGGATTAGGGTCCAGGTGAGGGTTCGGCAACCCTTTAGGGGGAACGTGCGTGTGAGGGCACGGGTTAGTGTTAGCGTACGGGTTAGGATTAGGGGACGGGTGAGGGTCAGGCTTCGGGGAAGGGTTAGGGTTAGGGTTCGGGCTAGGGTTAGGGTTAGGGGACGGGGACGGTTTAGGGTCCAAGTTAGGGTACGGCAACGCTTTAGGGGGAGCGTGCGTGTGAGGGTGCCGTTTAGCGTTAGGGTATGGGTTAGGATTAGGGGACGGGTGAGGGTCAGGCTTCGGGGAAGGGTTAGGGTTAGGGTTCGGGCTAGGGTTAGGGTTAGGGGACGGGGACGGTTTAGGGTCCAGGTGAGGGTACGGCAATGCTTTAGGGGGAGCGTGCGTGTGAGGGCGCGGGTTAGTGTTAGCGTACGGGTTAGAATTAGGGGACGGGTGAGGGTCAGGCTTCGGGGAAGGGTTAGGGTTAGGGTTCGGGCTAGTGTTAGGGTTAGGGGACGGGGACGGTTTAGGGTCCAGGTGAGGGTACGGCAACGCTTTAGGGGGAGCGTGCGTGTGAGGGTGCGGTTTAGCGTTAGGGTATGGGTTAGGATTAGGAGACGGGTGAGGGTCAGGCTTCGGGGAAGGGTTAGGGTTAGGGTTCGGGCTAGGGTTAGGGTTAGGGGACGGGGACGGTTTAGGGTCCAGGTGAGGGTACGGCAATGCTTTAGGGGGAGCGTGCGTGTGAGGGCGCGGGTTAGTGTTAGCGTACGGGTTAGGATTAGGGGACGGGTGAGGGTCAGGCTTCGGGGAAGTGTTAGGGTTAGGGTTCGGGCTAGGGTTAGGGTTAGGGGACGGGGACGGTTTAGGGTCCAGGTGAGGGTACGGCAACGCTTTAGGGGGAGCGTGCGTGTGAGGGCGCGGGTTAGTGTTAGCGTACGGGTTAGGATTAGGGGACGGGTGAGGGTCAGGCTTCGGGGAAGGGTTAGGGTTAGGGTTCGGGCTAGGGTTAGGGTTAGGGGACGGGGACGGTTTCGGGTCCAGGTGAGGGTACGGCAACGCTTTAGGGGGAGCGTGCGTGTGAGGGCGCGGGTTAGCGTTAGCGTACGGCTTAGGATTAGGGGACGGGTGAGGGTCAGGCTTCGGGGAAGGGTTAGGGTTAGGGTTCGGGCTAGGGTTAGGGTTAGGGGACGGGGACGGTTTCGGGTCCAGGTGAGGGTACGGCAACGCTTTAGGGGGAGCGTGCGTGTGAGGGCGCGGGTTAGTGTTAGCGTACGGCTTAGGATTAGGGGACGGGTGAGGGTCAGGCTTCGGGGAAGGGTTAGGGTTAGGGTTCGGGCTAGGGTTAGGGTTAGGGGACGGGGACGGTTTCGGGTCCAGGTGAGGGTACGGCAACGCTTTAGGGGGAGCGTGCGTGTGAGGGCGCGGGTTAGTGTTAGCGTACGGCTTAGGATTAGGGGACGGGTGAGGGTCAGTCTTCGGGGAAGGGTTAGGGTTAGGGTTCGGGCTAGGGTTAGGGTTAGGGGACGGGGACGGTTTAGGGTCCAGGTGAGGGTACGGCAATGCTTTAGGGGGAGCGTGCGTGTGAGGGCGCGGGTTAGCGTTAGCGTACGGGTTAGGATTTGGGGACGGGTGAGGGTCAGGCTTCGGGGAAGGGTTAGGGTTAGGGTTCGGGCTAGTGTTAGGGTTAGGGGACGGGGACGGTTTAGGGTCCAGGTGAGGGTACGGCAACGCTTTAGGGGGAGCGTGCGTGTGAGGGCGCGGGTTAGCGTTAGCGTACGGCTTAGGATTAGGGGACGGGTGAGGGTCAGGCTTCGGGGAAGGGTTAGGGTTAGGGTTCGGGCTAGGGTTAGGGTTAGGGGACGGGGACGGTTTCGGGTCCAGGTGAGGGTACGGCAACGCTTTAGGGGGAGCGTGCGTGTGAGGGCGCGGGTTAGCGTTAGCGTACGGCTTAGGATTAGGGGACGGGTGAGGGTCAGGCTTCGGGGAAGGGTTAGGGTTAGGGTTCGGGCTAGGGTTAGGGTTAGGGGACGGGGACGGTTTCGGGTCCAGGTGAGGGTACGGCAACGCTTTAGGGGGAGCGTGCGTGTGAGGGCGCGGGTTAGTGTTAGCGTACGGCTTAGGATTAGGGGACGGGTGAGGGTCAGTCTTCGGGGAAGGGTTAGGGTTAGGGTTCGGGCTAGGGTTAGGGTTAGGGGACGGGGACGGTTTAGGGTCCAGGTGAGGGTACGGCAACGCTTTAGGGGGAGCGTGCGTGTGAGGGCGCGGGTTAGCGTTAGCGTACGGGTTAGGATTTGGGGACGGGTGAGGGTCAGGCTTCGGGGAAGGGTTAGGGTTAGGGTTCGGGCTAGGATTAGGGTTAGGGGACGGGGACGGTTTAGGGTCCAGGTGAGGGTACGGCAACGCTTTAGGGGGAGCGTGCGTGTGAGGGCGCGGGGTAGTGTTAGCGAACGGGTTAGGATTAGGGGACGGGTGAGGGTCAGGCTTCGGGGAAGGGTTAGAGTTAGGGTTCGGGCTAGGGTTAGGGTTAGGGGACGGGGACGGTTTAGGGTCCAGGTGAGGGTACGGCAACGCTTTAGGGGGAGCGTGCGTGTGAGGGTGCGGTTTAGCGTTAGGGTATGGGTTAGGATTAGGGGACGGGTGAGGGTCAGGCTTCGGGGAAGGGTTAGGGTTAGGGTTCGGGCTAGGGTTAGGGTTAGGGGACGGGGACGGTTTAGGGTCCAGGTGAGGGTACGGCAACGCTTTAGGGGGAGCGTGCGTGTGAGGGCGCGGGTTAGTGTTAGCGAACGGGTTAGGATTAGGGGACGGGTGAGGGTCAGGCTTCGGGGAAGGGTTAGGGTTAGGGTTCGGGCTAGGTTTAGGGTTAGGGGACGGGGATGGTTTAGGGTCCAGGTGAGGGTACGGCAACGCTTTAGGGGGAGCGTGCGTGTGAGGGCGCGGGTTAGTGTTAGCGTACGGGTTAGGATTAGGGGACGGGTGAGGGTCAGGCTTCGGGGAAGGGTTAGGGTTAGGGTTCGGGCTAGGGTTAGGGTTAGGGGACGGGGACGGTTTAGGGTTCAGGTGAGGGTACAGCAACGCTTTAGGGGGAGCGTGCGTGTGAGGGCGCGGGTTAGTGTTAGCGTACGGGTTAGGATTAGGGGACGGGTGAGGTTCAGGCTTCAGGGAAGGGTTAGGGTTAGGGTTCGGGCTAGGGTTAGGGTTAGGGGACGGGGACGGTTTAGGGTCCAGGTGAGGGTACGGCAACGCTTTAGGGGGAGCGTGCGTGTGAGGGCGCGGGTTAGTGTTAGCGTACGGGTTAGGATTAGGGGACGGGTGAGGGTCAGGCTTCGGGGAAGGGTTAGGGTTAGGGTTCGGGCTAGGGTTAGGGTTAGGGGACGGGGACGGTTTAGGGTCCAGGTGAGGGTACGGCAACGCTTTAGGGGGAGCGTGCGTGTGAGGGCGCGGGTTAGTGGTAGCGAACGGGTTAGGATTAGGGGACGGGTGAGGGTCAGGCTTCGGGGAAGGGTTAGGGTTAGGGTTCGGGCTAGGGTTAGGGTTAGGGGACGGGGATGGTTTAGGGTCCAGGTGAGGGTACGGCAACGCTTTAGGGGGAGCGTGCGTGTGAGGGCGCGGGTTAGTGTTAGCGTACGGGTTAGGATTAGGGGACGGGTGAGGGTCAGGCTTCGGGGAAGGGTTAGGGTTAGGGTTCGGGCTAGGGTTAGGGTTAGGGGACGGGGACGGTTTAGGGTCCAGGTGAGGGTACAGCAACGCTTTAGGGGGAGCGTGCGTGTGAGGGCGCGGGTTAGTGTTAGCGTACGGGTTAGGATTAGGGGACGGGTGAGGGTCAGGCTTCGGGGAAGGGTTAGGGTTAGGGTTCGGGCTAGGGTTAGGGTTAGGGGACGGGGACGGTTTAGGGTCCAGGTGAGGGTACGGCAACGCTTTAGGGGGAGCGTGCGTGTGAGGGCGCGGGTTAGTGTTAACGTACAGGTTAGGATTACGGGACGGGTGAGGGTCAGGCTTCGGGGAAGGGTTAGGGTTAGGGTTCGGGCTAGGGTTAGGGTTAGGGGACGGGGACGGTTTAGGGTCCAGGTGAGGGTACGGCAACGCTTTAGGGGGAGCGTGCGTGTGAGGGCGCGGGTTAGTGTTAGCGTACGGGTTAGGATTAGGGGACGGGTGAGTGTCAGGCTTCGGGGAAGGGTTAGGGTTACGGTTCGGGCTAGGGTTAGGGTTAGGGGACGGGGACGGTTTAGGGTCCAGGTGAGGGTACGGCAACGCTTTAGGGGGAGCGTGCGTGTGAGGGCGCGGGTTAGTGTTAGCGTACGGTTTAGGATTAGGGGACGGGTGAGGGTCAGGCTTCGGGGAAGGGTTAGGGTTAGGGTTCGGGCTAGGGTTAGGGTTAGGGGACGGGGACGGTTTAGGGTCCAGGTGAGGGTACGGCAACGCTTTAGGGGGAGCGTGCGTGTGAGGGCGCGGGTTAGTGTTAGCGAACGGGTTAGGATTAGGGGACGGGTGAGGGTCAGGCTTCGGGGAAGGGTTAGGGTTAGGGTTCGGGCTAGGGTTAGGGTTAGGGGACGGGGATGGTTTAGGGTCCAGGTGAGGGTACGGCAACGCTTTAGGGGGAGCGTGCGTGTGAGGGCGCGGGTTAGTGTTAGCGTACGGGTTAGGATTAGGGGACGAGTGAGGGTCAGGCTTCGGGGAAGGGTTAGGGTTAGGGTTCGGGCTAGGGTTAGGGTTAGGGGACGGGGACGGTTTAGGGTTCAGGTGAGGGTACAGCAACGCTTTAGGGGGAGCGTGCGTGTGAGGGCGCGGGTTAGTGTTAGCGTACGGGTTAGGATTAGGGGACGGGTGAGGTTCAGGCTTCGGGGAAGGGTTAGGGTTAGGGTTCGGGCTAGGGTTAGGGTTAGGGGACGGGGACGGTTTAGGGTCCAGGTGAGGGTACGGCAACGCTTTAGGGGGAGCGTGCGTGTGAGGGCGCGGGTTAGTGTTAGCGTACGGGTTAGGATTAGGGGACGGGTGAGGGTCAGGCTTCGGGGAAGGGTTAGGGTTAGGGTTCGGGCTAGGGTTAGGGTTAGGGGACGGGGACGGTTTAGGGTCCAGGTGAGGGTACGGCAACGCTTTAGGGGGAGCGTGCGTGTGAGGGTGCGGTTTAGCGTTAGGGTATGGGTTAGGATTAGGGGACGGGTGAGGGTCAGGCTTCGGGGAAGGGTTAGGGTTAGGGTTCGGGCTAGGGTTAGGGTTAGGGGACGGGGACGGTTTAGGGTCCAGGTGAGGGTACGGCAACGCTTTAGGGGGAGCGTGCGTGTGAGGGCGCGGGTTAGTGTTAGCGTACGGGTTAGGATTAGGGGACGGGTGAGGGTCAGGCTTCGGGGAAGGGTTAGGGTTAGGGTTCGGGCTAGGGTTAGGGTTAGGGGACGGGGACGGTTTAGGGTCCAGGTGAGGGTACGGCAACGCTTTAGGGGGAGCGTGCGTGTGAGGGCGCGGGTTAGCGTTAGCGTACGGGTTAGGATTAGTGGACGGGTGAGGGTCAGGCTTCGGGGAAGGGTTAGGGTTAGGGTTCGGGCTAGGGTTAGGGTTAGGGGACGGGGACGGTTTCGGGTCCAGGTGAGGGTACGGCAACGCTTTAGGGGGAGCGTGCGTGTGAGGGCGCGGGTTAGTGTTAGCGTACGGCTTAGGATTAGGGAACGGGTGAGGGTCAGTCTTCGGGGAAGGGTTAGGGTTAGGGTTCGGGCTAGGGTTAGGGTTAGGGGACAGGGACGGTTTAGGGTCCAGGTGAGGGTACGGCAACGCTTTAGGGGGAGCGTGCGTGTGAGGGCGCGGGTTAGTGTTAGCGAACGGGTTAGGATTAGGGGACGGGTGAGGGTCAGGCTTCGGGGAAGGGTTAGGGTTAGGGTTCGGGCTAGGGTTAGGGTTAGGGGACGGGGACGGTTTAGGGTCCAGGTGAGGGTACGGCAACGCTTTAGGGGGAGCGTGCGTGTGAGGGCGCGGGTTAGTGTTAGCGTACGGGTTAGGATTAGGGGACGGGTGAGGGTCAGGCTTCGGGGAAGGGTTAGGGTTAGGGTTCGGGCTAGGGTTAGGGTTAGGGGACGGGGACGGTTTAGGGTTCAGGTGAGGGTACAGCAACGCTTTAGGGGGAGCGTGCGTGTGAGGGCGCGGGTTAGTGTTAGCGTACGGGTTAGGATTACGGGAAGGGTGAGGGTCAGGCTTCGGGGAAGGGTTAGGGTTAGGGTTCGGGCTAGGGTTAGGGTTAGGGGACGGGGACGGTTTAGGGTCCAGGTGAGGGTACGGCAACGCTTTAGGGGGAGCGTGCGTGTGAGGGCGCGGGTTAGTGTTAGCGTACGGGTTAGGATTAGGGGACGGGTGAGGGTCAGGCTTCGGGGAAGGGTTAGGGTTAGGGTTCGGGCTAGGGTTAGGGTTAGGGGACGGGGACGGTTTAGGGTCCAGGTGAGGGTACGGCAACGCTTTAGGGGGAGCGTGCGTGTGAGGGCGCGGGTTAGTGTTAGCGTACGGGTTAGGATTAGGGGACGGGTGAGGGTCAGGCTTCGGGGAAGGGTTAGGGTTACGGTTCGGGCTAGGGTTAGGGTTAGGGGACGGGGACGGTTTAGGGTCCAGGTGAGGGTACGGCAGCGCTTTAGGGGGAGCGTGCGTGTGAGGGCGCGCGATAGTGTTAACGTACGGGTTAGGATTAGGGGACGGGTGAGGGTCAGGCTTCGGGGAAGGGTTAGGGTTAGGGTTCGGGCTAGGGTTAGGGTTAGGGGACGTGGACGGTTTAGGGTCCAGGTGAGGGTACGGCAACGCTTTAGGGGGAGTGTGCGTGTGAGGGCGCGGGTTAGTGTTAGCGTACGGGTTAGGATTAGGGGACGGGTGAGGGTCAGGCTTCGGGGAAGGGTTAGGGTTAGGGTTCGGGCTAGGGTTAGGGTTAGGGGACGGGGACGGTTTCGGGTCCAGGTGAGGGTACGGCAACGCTTTAGGGGGAGCGTGCGTGTGAGGGCGCGGGTTAGCGTTAGCGTACGGCTTAGGATTAGGGGACGGGTGAGGGTCAGGCTTCGGGGAAGGGTTAGGGTTAGGGTTCGGGCTAGGGTTAGGGTTAGGGGACGGGGACGGTTTCGGGTCCAGGTGAGGGTACGGCAACGCTTTAGGGGGAGCGTGCGTGTGAGGGCGCGGGTTAGTGTTAGCGTACGGCTTAGGATTAGGGGACGGGTGAGGGTCAGTCTTCGGGGAAGGGTTAGGGTTAGGGTTCGGGCTAGGGTTAGGGTTAGGGGACGGGGACGGTTTAGGGTCCAGGTGAGGGTACGGCAACGCTTTAGGGGGAGCGTGCGTGTGAGGGCGCGGGTTAGCGTTAGCGTACGGGTTAGGATTTGGGGACGGGTGAGGGTCAGGCTTCGGGGAAGTGTTAGGGTTAGGGTTCGGGCTAGGATTAGGGTTAGGGGACGGGGACGGTTTAGGGTCCAGGTGAGGGTACGGCAACGCTTTAGGGGGAGCGTGCGTGTGAGGGCGCGGGGTAGTGGTAGCGAACGGGTTAGGATTAGGGGACGGGTGAGGGTCAGGCTTCGGGGAAGGGTTAGAGTTAGGGTTCGGGCTAGGGTTAGGGTTAGGGGACGGGGACGGTTTAGGGTCCAGGTGAGGGTACGGCAACGCTTTAGGGGGAGCGTGCGTGTGAGGGTGCGGTTTAGCGTTAGGGTATGGGTTAGGATTAGGGGACGGGTGAGGGTCAGGCTTCGGGGAAGGGTTAGGGTTAGGGTTCGGGCTAGGGTTAGGGTTAGGGGACGGGGACGGTTTAGGGTCCAGGTGAGGGTACGGCAACGCTTTAGGGGGAGCGTGCGTGTGAGGGCGCGGGTTAGTGTTAGCGAACGGGTTAGGATTAGGGGACGGGTGAGGGTCAGGCTTCGGGGAAGGGTTAGGGTTAGGGTTCGGGCTAGGGTTAGGGTTAGGGGACGGGGATGGTTTAGGGTCCAGGTGAGGGTACGGCAACGCTTTAGGGGGAGCGTGCGTGTGAGGGCGCGGGTTAGTGTTAGCGTACGGGTTAGGATTAGGGGACGGGTGAGGGTCAGGCTTCGGGGAAGGGTTAGGGTTAGGGTTCGGGCTAGGGTTAGGGTTAGGGGACGGGGACGGTTTAGGGTTCAGGTGAGGGTACAGCAACGCTTTAGGGGGAGCGTGCGTGTGAGGGCGCGGGTTAGTGTTAGCGTACGGGTTAGGATTAGGGGACGGGTGAGGTTCAGGCTTCAGGGAAGGGTTAGGGTTAGGGTTCGGGCTAGGGTTAGGGTTAGGGGACGGGGACGGTTTAGGGTCCAGGTGAGGGTACGGCAACGCTTTAGGGGGAGCGGGCGTGTGAGGGCGCGGGTTAGTGTTAGCGTACGGGTTAGGATTAGGGGACGGGTGAGGGTCAGGCTTCGGGGAAGGGTTAGGGTTAGGGTTCGGGCTAGGGTTAGGGTTAGGGGACGGGGACGGTTTAGGGTCCAGGTGAGGGTACGGCAACGCTTTAGGGGGAGCGTGCGTGTGAGGGCGCAGGTTAGCGTTAGCGTACGGGTTAGGATTAGGGGACGGGTGAGGGTCAGGCTTCGGGGAAGGGTTAGGGTTACGGTTCGGGCTAGGGTTAGGGTTAGGGGACGGGGACGGTTTAGGGTCCAGGTGAGGGTACGGCAGCGCTTTAGGGGGAGCGTGCGTGTGAGGGCGCGCGATAGTGTTAGCGTACGGGTTAGGATTAGGGGACGGGTGAGGGTCAGGCTTCGGGGAAGGGTTAGGGTTAGGGTTCGGGCTAGGGTTAGGGTTAGGGGACGGGGACGGTTTAGGGTCCAGGTGAGGGTACGGCAACGCTTTAGGGGGAGCGTGCGTGTGAGGGCGCGGGTTAGTGTTAGGGTATGGGTTAGGATTAGGGGACGGGTGAGGGTCAGGCTTTGGGGAAGGGTTAGGGTTAGTGTTCGGGCTAGGGTTAGGGTTAGGGGACGGGGACGGTTTAGGGTCCAGGTGAGGGTACGGCAACGCTTTAGGGGGAGCGTGCGTGTGAGGGCGCAGGTTAGTGTTAGCGTACGGGTTAGGATTAGGGGACGGGTGAGGGTCAGGCTTCGGGGAAGGGTTAGGGTTAGGGTTCGGGCTAGGGTTAGGTTTAGGGGACGGGGACGGATTAGGGTCCAGGTGAGGGTACGGCAACCCTTTAGGGGGAACGTGCGTGTGAGGGCGCGGGTTAGTGTTAGCGTACGGGTTAGGATTAGGGGACGGGTGAGGGTCAGGCTTCGGGGAAGGGTTAGGGTTAGGGTTCGGGCTAGGGTTAGGGTTAGGGGACGGGGACGGTTTAGGGTCCAGGTGAGGGTACGGCAACGCTTTAGGGGGAGCGTGCGTGTGAGGGTGCGGTTTAGCGTTAGGGTATGGGTTAGGATTAGGGGACGGGTGAGGGTCAGGCTTCGGGGATGGGTTAGGGTTAGGGTTCGGGCTAGGGTTAGGGTTAGGGGACGGGGACGGTTTAGGGTCCAGGTGAGGGTACGGCAACGCTTTAGGGGGAGCGTGCGTGTGAGGGTGTGGTTTAGCGTTAGGGTATGGGTTAGGATTAGGGGACGGGTGAGGGTCAGGCTTCGGGGAAGGGTTAGGGTTAGGGTTCGGGCTAGGGTTAGGGTTAGGGGACGGGGACTGTTTAGGGTCCAGGTGAGGGTACGGCAATGCTTTAGGGGGAGCGTGCGTGTGAGGGCGCGGGTTAGTGTTAGCGTACGGTTTAGGATTAGGGGACGGGTGAGGGTCAGGCTTCGGGGAAGGGTTAGGGTTACGGTTCGGGCTAGGGTTAGGGTTAGGGGACGGGGACGGTTTAGGGTCCAGGTGAGGGTACGGCAGCGCTTTAGGGGGAGCGTGCGTGTGAGGGCGCAGGTTAGTGTTAGCGTACGGGTTAGGATTAGGGGACGGGTGAGGGTCAGGCTTCGGGGAAGGGTTAGGGTTAGGGTTCGGGCTAGGGTTAGGTTTAGGGGACGGGGACGGATTAGGGTCCAGGTGAGGGTACGGCAACCCTTTAGGGGGAACGTGCGTGTGAGGGCACGGGTTAGTGTTAGCGTACGGGTTAGGATTAGGGGACGGGTGAGGGTCAGGCTTCGGGGAAGGGTTAGGGTTAGGGTTCGGGCTAGGGTTAGGGTTAGGGGACGGGGACGGTTTAGGGTCCAGGTGAGGGTACGGCAACGCTTTAGGGGGAGCGTGCGTGTGAGGGTGCGGTTTAGCGTTAGGGTATGGGTTAGGATTAGGGGACGGGTGAGGGTCAGGCTTCGGGGAAGGGTTAGGGTTAGGGTTCGGGCTAGGGTTAGGGTTAGGGGACGGGGACGGTTTAGGGTCCAGGTGAGGGTATGGCAATGCTTTAGGGGGAGCGTGCGTGTGAGGGCGCAGGTTAGTGTTAGCGTACGGGTTAGGATTAGGGGACGGGTGAGGGTCAGGCTTCGGGGAAGGGTTAGGGTTACGGTTCGGGCTAGGGTTAGGGTTAGGGGACGGGGACGGTTTAGGGTCCAGGTGAGGGTACGGCAGCGCTTTAGGGGGAGCGTGCGTGTGAGGGCGCGCGATAGTGTTAGCGTACGGGTTAGGATTAGGGGACGGGTGAGGGTCAGGCTTCGGGGAAGGGTTAGGGTTAGGGTTCGGGCTAGGGTTAGGGTTAGGGGACGGGGACGGTTTAGGGTCCAGGTGAGGTTACGGCAACGCTTTAGGGGGAGCGTGCGTGTGAGGGCGCGGGTTAGTGTTAGGGTATGGGTTAGGATTAGGGGACGGGTGAGGGTCAGGCTTCGGGGAAGGGTTAGGGTTAGTGTTCGGGCTAGGGTTAGGGTTAGGGGACGGGGACGGTTTAGGGTCCAGGTGAGGGTACGGCAACGCTTTATGGGGAGCGTGCGTGTGAGGGCGCGGGTTAGTGTTAGCGTACGGGTTAGGATTAGGGGACGGGTGAGGGTCAGGCTTCGGGGAAGGGTTAGGGTTAGGGTTCGGGCTAGGGTTAGGTTTAGGGGACGGGGACGGATTAGGGTCCAGGTGAGGGTTCGGCAACCCTTTAGGGGGAACGTGCGTGTGAGGGCACGGGTTAGTGTTAGCGTACGGGTTAGGATTAGGGGACGGGTGAGGGTCAGGCTTCGGGGAAGGGTTAGGGTTAGGGTTCGGGCTAGGGTTAGGGTTAGGGGACGGGGACGGTTTAGGGTCCAAGTTAGGGTACGGCAACGCTTTAGGGGGAGCGTGCGTGTGAGGGTGCCGTTTAGCGTTAGGGTATGGGTTAGGATTAGGGGACGGGTGAGGGTCAGGCTTCGGGGAAGGGTTAGGGTTAGGGTTCGGGCTAGGGTTAGGGTTAGGGGACGGGGACGGTTTAGGGTCCAGGTGAGGGTACGGCAATGCTTTAGGGGGAGCGTGCGTGTGAGGGCGCGGGTTAGTGTTAGCGTACGGGTTAGAATTAGGGGACGGGTGAGGGTCAGGCTTCGGGGAAGGGTTAGGGTTAGGGTTCGGGCTAGTGTTAGGGTTAGGGGACGGGGACGGTTTAGGGTCCAGGTGAGGGTACGGCAACGCTTTAGGGGGAGCGTGCGTGTGAGGGTGCGGTTTAGCGTTAGGGTATGGGTTAGGATTAGGAGACGGGTGAGGGTCAGGCTTCGGGGAAGGGTTAGGGTTAGGGTTCGGGCTAGGGTTAGGGTTAGGGGACGGGGACGGTTTAGGGTCCAGGTGAGGGTACGGCAATGCTTTAGGGGGAGCGTGCGTGTGAGGGCGCGGGTTAGTGTTAGCGTACGGGTTAGGATTAGGGGACGGGTGAGGGTCAGGCTTCGGGGAAGTGTTAGGGTTAGGGTTCGGGCTAGGGTTAGGGTTAGGGGACGGGGACGGTTTAGGGTCCAGGTGAGGGTACGGCAACGCTTTAGGGGGAGCGTGCGTGTGAGGGCGCGGGTTAGTGTTAGCGTACGGGTTAGGATTAGGGGACGGGTGAGGGTCAGGCTTCGGGGAAGGGTTAGGGTTAGGGTTAGGGCTAGGGTTAGGGTTAGGGGACGGGGACGGTTTAGGTTCCAGGTGAGGGTACGGCAACGCTTTAGGGGGAGCGTGCGTGTGAGGGCGCGGGTTAGTGTTAGCGTACGGGTTAGGATTAGGGGACGGGTGAGGGTCAGGCTTCGGGGAAGGGTTAGGGTTAGGGTTCGGGCTAGGGTTAGGGTTAGGGGACGGGGACGGTTTCGGGTCCAGGTGAGGGTACGGCAACGCTTTACGGGGAGCGTGCGTGTGAGGGCGCGGGTTAGCGTTAGCGTACGGCTTAGGATTAGGGGACGGGTGAGGGTCAGGCTTCGGGGAAGGGTTAGGGTTAGGGTTCGGGCTAGGGTTAGGGTTAGGGGACAGGGACGGTTTAGGGTCCAGGTGAGGGTACGGCAACGCTTTAGGGGGAGCGTGCGTGTGAGGGCGCGGGTTAGCGTTAGCGTACGGGTTAGGATTAGGGGACGGGTGAGGGTCAGGCTTCGGGGAAGCGTTAGGGTTAGGGTTCGGGCTAGGGTTAGGGTTAGGGGACTGGGACGGTTTCGGGTCCAGGTGAGGGTACGGCAACGCTTTAGGGGGAGCGTGCGTGTGAGGGCGCGGGTTAGTGTTAGCGTACGGCTTAGGATTAGGGAACGGGTGAGGGTCAGGCTTCAGGGAAGGGTTAGGGTTAGGGTTCGGGCTAGGGTTAGGGTTAGGGGACGGGGACGGTTTAGGGTCCAGGTGAGGGTACGGCAACGCTTTAGGGGGAGCGTGCGTGTGAGGGCGCGGGTTAGCGTTAGCGTACGGGTTAGGATTAGGGGACGGGTGAGGGTCAGGCTTCGGGGAAGGGTTAGGGTTAGGGTTCGGGCTAGGGTTAGGGTTAGGGGACGGGGACGGTTTAGGGTCCAGGTGAGGGTACGGCAACGCTTTAGGGGGAGCGTGCGTGTGAGGGCGCGGGGTAGTGTTAGCGAACGGGTTAGGATTAGGGGACGGGTGAGGGTCAGGCTTCGGGGAAGGGTTAGAGTTAGGGTTCGGGCTAGGGTTAGGGTTAGGGGACGGGGACGGTTTAGGGTCCAGGTGAGGGTACGGCAACGCTTTAGGGGGAGCGTGCGTGTGAGGGTGCGGTTTAGCGTTAGGGTATGGGTTAGGATTAGGGGACGGGTGAGGGTCAGGCTTCGGGGAAGGGTTAGGGTTAGGGTTCGGGCTAGGGTTAGGGTTAGGGGACGGGGACGGTTTAGGGTCCAGGTGAGGGTAGGGCAATGCTTTAGGGGGAGCGTGCGTGTGAGGGCGCGGGTTAGTGTTAGCGTACGGGTTAGGATTAGGGGACGGGTGAGGGTCAGGCTTCGGGGAAGGGTTAGGGTTAGGGTTCGGGCTAGGGTTAGGGTTAGGGGACGTGGACGGTTTAGGGTCCAGGTGAGGGTACGGCAACGCTTTAGGGGGAGCGTGCGTGTGAGGGTGCGGTTTAGCGTTAGGGTATGGGTTAGGATTAGGGGACGGGTGAGGGTCAGGCTTCGGGGAAGGGTTAGGGTTAGGGTTCGGGCTAGGGTTAGGGTTAGGGGACGGGGACGGTTTAGGGTCCAGGTGAGGGTACGGCAACGCTTCAGGGGGAGCGTGCGTGTGAGGGCGCGGGTTAGTGTTAGCGTACGGGTTAGGATTAGGGGACGGGTGAGGGTCAGGCTTCGGGGAAGGGTTAGTGTTAGGGTTAGGGCTAGGGTTAGGGTTAGGGGACGGGGACGGTTTAGGTTCCAGGTGAGGGTACGGCAACGCTTTAGGGGGAGCGTGCGTGTGAGGGCGCGGGTTAGTGTTAGCGTACGGGTTAGGATTAGGGGACGGGGGAGGGTCAGGCTTCGGGGAAGGGTTAGGGTTAGGGTTCGGGCTAGGGTTAGGGTTAGGGGACGGGGACGGTTTCGGGTCCAGGTGAGGGTACGGCAAAGCTTTAGGGGGAGCGTGCGTGTGAGGGCGCGGGTTAGTGTTAGCGTACAGCTTAGGATTAGGGGACGGGTGAGGGTCAGGCTTCGGGGAAGGCTTAGGGTTAGGGTTCGGGCTAGGGTTAGGGTTAGGGGACGGGGACGGTTTAGGGTCCAGGTGAGGGTACGGCAACGCTTTAGGGGGAGCGTGCGTGTGAGGGCGCGGGTTAGTGTTAGTGTACGGGTTAGGATTAGGGGACGGGTGAGGGTCAGGCTTCGGGGAAGGGTTAGGGTTAGGGTTCGGGCTAGCGTTAGGGTTAGGGGACGGGGACGGTTTATGGTCCAGGTGAGGGTACAGCAACGCTTTAGGGGGAGCGTGCGTGTGAGGGCGCGGGTTAGTGTTAGCGTACGGTGAGGATTACGGGACGGGTGAGGGTCAGGCTTCGGGGAAGGGTTAGGGTTAGGGTTCGGGCTAGGGTTAGGTTTAGGGGACGGGGATGGTTTAGGGTCCCGGTGAGGGTACGGCAACGCTTTAGGGGGAGCGTGCGTGTGAGGGCGCGGGTTAGTGTTAGCGTACGGGTTAGGATTAGGGGACGGGTGAGGGTCAGGCTTCGGGGAAGGGTTAGGGTTCGGGCTAGGGTTAGGGTTAGGGGACGGGGACGGTTTAGGGTCCAGGTGAGGGTACAGCAACGCTTTAGGGGGAGCGTGCGTGTGAGGGCGCGGGTTAGTGTTAGCGTACGGGTTAGGATTAGGGGACGGGTGAGGGTCAGGCTTCGGGGAAGGGTTAGGGTTAGGGTTCGGGCTAGGGTTAGGGTTAGGGGACGGGGACGGTTTAGGGTCCAGGTGAGGGTACGGCAACGCTTTAGGGGGAGCGTGCGTGTGAGGGCGCGGGTTAGTGTTAGCGTACGGGTTAGGATTAGGGGACGGGTGAGGGTCATGCTTCGGGGAAGGGTTAGGGTCAGGGTTCGGGCTAAGGTTAGGGTTAGGGGACGGGGACGGTTTAGGGTTCAGGTGAGGGTACAGCAACGCTTTAGGGGGAGCGTGCGTGTGAGGGTGCGGTTTAGCGTTAGGGTACGGGTTAGGATTAGGGGACGGGTGAGGGTCAGGCTTCGGGGAAGGGTTAGGGTTAGGTTTCGGGCTAGGGTTAGGGTTAGGGGACGGGGACGGTTTAGGGTCCAGGTGAGGGTACGGCAACGCTTTAGGGGGAGCGTGCGTGTGAGGGTGCAGTTTAGCGTTAGGGTACGGGTTAGGATTAGGGGACGGGTGAGGGTCAGGCTTCGGGGAAGGGTTAGGGTTAGGGTTCGGGCTAGGGTTAGGGTTAGGGGACGGGGACGGTTTAGGGTCCAGGTGAGGGTACGGCAACGCTTTAGGGGGAGCGTGCGTGTGAGGGTGCGGTTTAGCGTTAGGGTACGGGTTAGGATTAGGGGACGGGTGAGGGTCAGGCTTCGGGGAAGGGTTAGGGTTAGGGTTCGGGCTAGGGTTAGGGTTAGGGGACGGGGACGGTTTAGGGTCCAGTAAAGGGTACGGCAGCGCTTTAGGGGGAGCGTGCGTGTGAGGGCGCGTGATAGTGTTAGCGTACGGGTTAGGATTAGGGGACGGGTGAGGGTCAGGCTTCGGGGAAGGGTTAGGGTTAGGGTTCGGGCTAGGGTTAGGGTTAGGGGACGGGGACGGTTTAGGGTCCAGGTGAGGGTACGGCAACGCTTTAGGGGGAGCGTGCGTGTGAGGGCGCAGGTTAGTGTTAGGGTATGGGTTAGGATTAGGGGACGGGTGAGGGTCAGGCTTCGGGGAAGTGTTAGGGTTAGGGTTCGGGCTAGGGTTAGGGTTAGGGGACGGGGACGGTTTAGGGTCCAGGTGAGGGTACGGCAACGCTTTAGGGGGAGCGTGCGTGTTAGGGCGCGGGTTAGTGTTAGCGTACGGGTTAGGATTATGGGACGGGTGAGGGTCAGGCTTCGGGGAAGGGTTAGGGTTAGGGTTCGGGCTAGGGTTAGGGTTAGGGGACGGGGACGGTTTAGGATCCAGGTGAGGGTACGGCAACGCTTTAGGGGGAGCGTGCGTGTGAGGGCGCGGGTTAGTGTTAGCGAACGGGTTAGGATTAGGGGACGGGTGAGGGTCAGGCTTCGGGGAAGGGTTAGGGTTAGGGTTCGGGCTAGGGTTAGGGTTAGGGGACGGGGACGGTTTAGGGTACAGGTGAGGGTACGGCAACGCTTTAGGGGGAGCGTGCGTGTGAGGGCGCGGGTTAGTGTTAGCGAACGGGTTAGGATTAGGGGACGTGTGAGGGTCAGGCTTCGGGTAAGTGTTAGGGTTAGGGTTCGGGCTAGGGTTAGGGTTAGGGGACGGGGACGGTTTAGGGTCCAGGTGAGGGTACGGCAACGCTTTAGGGGGAGCGTGCATGTGAGGGCGCGGGTTAGTGTTAGCGTACGGGTTAGGATTAGGGGACGGGTGAGGGTCAGGCTTCGGGGAAGGGTTAGGGTTAGGGTTCGGGCTAGGGTTAGGGTTAGGGGACGGGGACGGATTAGGGTCCAGGTGAGGGTACGGCAACCCTTTAGGGGGAGCGTGCGTGTGAGGGCGCGGGTTAGTGTTAGCGTACGGGTTAGGATTAGGGGACGGGTGAGGGTCAGGCTTCGGGGAAGGGTTAGGGTTAGGGTTCGGTCTAGGGTTAGGGTTAGGGGACAGGGACGGTTTAGGGTCCAGGTGAGCGTACGGCAACGCTTTAGGGGGAGCATGCGTGTGAGGGCGCGGGTTAGTGTTAGCGTACGGGTTAGGATTAGGGGACGGGTGAGGGTCATGCTTCGGGGAAGGGTTAGGGTTAGGGTTCGGGCTAGGGTTAGGGTTAGGGGACGGGGACGGTTTAGGGTCCAGGTGAGGGTACGGCAACGCTTTAGGGGGAGCGTGCGTGTGAGGGTGCGGTTTAGCGTTAGGGTACGGGTTAGGATTAGGGGACGGGTGAGGGTCAGGCTTCGGGGAAGGGTTAGGGTTAGGGTTCGGGCTAGGGTTAGGGTTAGGGGACAGGGACGGTTTAGGGTCCAGGTGAGGGTACGGCAATGCTTTAGGGGGAGCGTGCGTGTGAGGGTGCGGTTTAGCGTTAGGGTACGGGTTAGGATTAGGGGACGGGTGAGGGTCAGGCTTCGGGGAAGGGTTAGGGTTAGGGTTCGGGCTAGGGTTAGGGTTAGGGGACGGGGACGGTTTAGGGTCCAGGTGAGGGTACGGCAACGCTTTAGGGGGAGCGTGCGTGTGAGGGCGCGGGTTAGTGTTAGTGTACGGGTTAGGATTAGGGGACGGGTGAGGGTCAGGCTTCGGGGAAGGGTTAGGGTTAGGGTTCGGGCTAGGGTTAGGGTTAGGGGACGGGGACGGTTTAGGGTCCAGGTGAGGGTATGGCAACGCTTTAGGGGGAGCGTGCGTGTGAGGGCGCGGGTTAGTGTTAGCGTATGGGTGAGGATTACGGGACGGGTGAGGGTCAGGCTTCGGGGAAGGGTTAGGGTTACGGTTTGGGCTAGGGTTAGGGTTAGGGGACGGGGATGGTTTAGGGTCCAGGTGAGGGTACGGCAACGCTTTAGGGGGAGCGTGCGTGTGAGGGCGCGGGTTAGTGTTAGCGTACGGGTTAGGATTAGGGGACGGGTGAGGGTCAGGCTTCGGGAAAGGGTTAGGGTTAGGGTTCGGGCTAGGGTTAGGGTTAGGGGACGGGGACGGTTTAGGGTCCAGGTGAGGGTACGGTAACGCTTTAGGGGGAGCGTGCGTGTGAGGGCGCGGGTTAGTGTCAGCGTACGGGTTAGGATTAGGGGACGGGTGAGGGTCAGGCTTCGGGGAAGGGTTAGGGTTAGGGTTCGGGCTAGGGTTAGGGTTAGGGGACGGGGACGGTTTAGGGTCCAGGTGAGGGTACGGCAACGCTTTAGGGGGAGCGTGCGTGTGAGGGCGCGGGTTAGTGTTAGCGTACGGGTTAGGATTAGGGGACGGGTGAGGGTCAGGCTTCGGGGAAGGGTTAGGGTTAGGGTTCGGGCTAGGGTTAGGGTTAGGGGACGGGGACGGTTTAGGGTCCAGGTGAGGGTACGGCAACGCTTTAGGGGGAGCGTGCGTGTGAGGGCGCGGGTTAGTGTTAGGGTACGGGTTAGGATTAGGGGACGTGTGAGGGTCAGGCTTCGGGGAAGGGTTAGGGTTAGGGTTCGGGCTAGGGTTAGGGTTAGGGGACGGGGACGGTTTAGGGTCCAGGTGAGGGTACGGCAACGCTTTAGGGGGAGCGTGCATGTGAGGGCGCGGGTTAGTGTTAGCGTACGGGTTAGGATTAGGGGACGGGTGAGGGTCAGGCTTCGGGGAAGGGTTAGGGTTAGGGTTCGGGCTAGGGTTAGGGTTAGGGGACGGGGACGGTTTAGGGTCCAGGTGATGGTACGGCAACGCTTTAGGGGGAGCGTGCGTGTGAGGGCGCGGGTTAGTGTTAGCGTACGGGTTAGGATTAGGGGACGGGTGAGGGTCAGGCTTCGGGTAAGGGTTAGGGTTAGGGTTCGGGCTAGGGTTAGGGTTAGGGGACGGGGACGGTTTAGGGTCCAGGTGAGGGTACGGCAACGCTTTAGGGGGAGCGTGCGTGTGAGGGCGCGGGTTAGTGTTAGCGTACGGGTTAGGATTATGGGACGGGTGAGTGTCAGGCTTCGGGGAAGGGTTAGGGTTAGGGTTCGGGCTAGGGTTAGGGTTAGGGGACGGGGACGGTTTAGGGTCCAGGTGAGGGTACGGCAGCGCTTTAGGGGGAGCGTGCGTGTGAGGGCGCGCGATAGTGTTAGCGTACGGGTTAGGATTAGTGGACGGGTGAGGGTCAGGCTTCGGGGAAGGGTTAGGGTTAGGGTTCGGGCTAGGGTTAGGGTTAGGGGACGGGGACGGTTTAGGGTCCAGGTGAGGGTACGGCAACGCTTTAGGGGGAGCGTGCGTGTGAGGGCGCGGGTTAGTGTTAGGGTATGGGTTAGGATTAGGGGACGGGTGAGGGTCAGGCTTCGGGGAAGGGTTAGGGTTAGGGTTCGGGCTAGGGTTAGGGTTAGGGGATGGGGACGGTTTAGGGTCCAGGTGAGGGTACGGCAACGCTTTAGGGGGAGCGTGCGTGTTAGGGCGCGGGTTAGTGTTAGCGTACGGGTTAGGATTAGGGGACGGGTGAGGGTCAGGCTTCGGGGAAGGGTTAGGGTTAGGTTTCGGGCTAGGGTTAGGGTTAGGGGACGGGGACGGTTTAGGATCCAGGTGAGGGTACGGCAACGCTTTAGGGGGAGCGTGCGTGTGAGGGCGCGGTTTAGTGTTAGCGAACGGGTTAGGATTAGGGGACGGGTGAGGGTCATGCTTCGGGGAAGGGTTAGGGTTAGGGTTCGGGCTAGGGTTAGGGTTAGGGGACGGGGACGGTTTAGGGTCCAGGTGAGGGTACGGCAACGCTTTAGGGGGAGCGTGCGTGTGAGGGTGCGGGTTAGTGTTAGCGTACGGGTTAGGATTACGGGACGGGTGAGGGTCAGGCTTCGGGTAAGTGTTAGGGTTAGGGTTCCGGCTAGGGTTAGGGTTAGGGGACGGGGACGGTTTAGGGTCCAGGTGAGGGTACGGCAACGCTTTAGGGGGAGCGTGCGTGTGAGGGCGCGGGTTAGTGTTAGCGTACGGGTTAGGATTAGGGGACGGGTGAGGGTCAGGCTTCGGGGAAGTGTTAGGGTTAGGGTTCGGGCTAGGGTTAGGGTTAGGGGACGGGGACGGTTTAGGGTCCAGGTGAGGGTACGGCAACGCTTTAGGGGGAGCGTGCGTGTGAGGGTGCGGGTTAGTGTTAGCGTACGGGTTAGGATTACGGGACGGGTGAGGGTCAGGCTTCGGGTAAGTGTTAGGGTTAGGGTTCGGGCTAGGGTTAGGGTTAGGGGACGGGGACGGTTTAGGGTCCAGGTGAGGGTACGGCAACGCTTTAGGGGGAGCGTGCGTGTGAGGGCGCGGGTTAGTGTTAGCGTACGGGTTAGGATTAGGGGACGGGTGAGGGTCAGGCTTCGGGGAAGGGTTAGGGTTAGGGTTCGGGCTAGGGTTAGGGTTAGGGGATGGGGACGGATTAGGGTCCAGGTGAGGGTACGGCAACCCTTTAGGGGGAGCGTGCGTGTGAGGGCGCGGGTTAGTGTTAGCGTACGGGTTAGGATTAGGGGACGGGTGAGGGTCAGGCTTCGGGGAAGGGTTAGGGTTAGGGTTCGGGCTAGGGTTAGGGTTAGGGGACAGGGACGGTTTAGGGTCCAGGTGAGCGTACGGCAACGCTTTAGGGGGAGCATGCGTGTGAGGGCGCGGGTTAGTGTTAGCGTACGGGTTAGGATTAGGGGACGGGTGAGGGTCATGCTTCGGGGAAGGGTTAGGGTTAGGGTTCGGGCTAGGGTTAGGGTTAGGGGACGGGGACGGTTTAGGGTCCAGGTGAGGGTACGGCAACGCTTTAGGGGGAGCGTGCGTGTGAGGGTGCGGTTTAGCGTTAGGGTACGGGTTAGGATTAGGGGACGGGTGAGGGTCAGGCTTCGGGGAAGGGTTAGGGTTAGGGTTCGGGCTAGGGTTAGGGTTAGGGGACGGGGACGGTTTAGGGTCCAGGTGAGGGTACGGCAATGCTTTAGGGGGAGCGTGCGTGTGAGGGTGCGGTTTAGCGTTAGGGTACGGGTTAGGATTAGGGGACGGGTGAGGGTCAGGCTTCGGGGAAGGGTTAGGGTTAGGGCTCGGGCTAGGGTTAGGGTTAGGGGACGGGGACGGTTTAGGGTCCAGGTGAGGGTACGGCAACGCTTTAGGGGGAGCGTGCGTGTGAGGGCGCGGGTTAGTGTTAGCGTATGGGTTAGGATTAGGGGACGGGTGAGGGTCAGGCTTCGGGGAAGGGTTAGGGTTAGGGTTCGGGCTAGGGTTAGGGTTAGGGGACGGGGACGGTTTACGGTCCAGGTGAGGGTACGGCAACGCTTTAGGGGGAGCGTGCGTGTGAGGGCGCGGGTTAGTGTTAGCGAACGGGTTAGGATTAGGGGACGGGTGAGGGTCAGGCTTCGGGGAAGGGTTAGGGTTAGGGTTCGGGCTAGGGTTAGGGTTAGGGGACGGGGACGGTTTAGGGTCCAGGTGAGGGTACGGCAACGCTTTAGGGGGAGCGTGCGTGTGAGGGCGCGGGTTAGTGTTAGCGAACGGGTTAGGATTAGGGGACGTGTGAGGGTCAGGCTTCGGGTAAGTGTTAGGGTTAGGGTTCGGGCTAGGGTTAGGGTTAGGGGACGGGGACGGTTTAGGGTCCAGGTGAGGGTACGGCAACGCTTTAGGGGGAGCGTGCGTGTGAGGGCGCGGGTTAGTGTTAGCGTACGGGTTAGGATTAGGGGACGTGTGAGGGTCAGGCTTCGGGGAAGGGTTAGGGTTAGGGTTCGGGCTAGGGTTAGGGTTAGGGGACGGGGACGGATTAGGGTCCAGGTGAGGGTACGGCAACCCTTTAGGGGGAGCGTGCGTGTGAGGGCGCGGGTTAGTGTTAGCGTACGGGTTAGGATTAGGGGACGGGTGAGGGTCAGGCTTCGGGGAAGGGTTAGGGTTAGGGTTCGGGCTAGGGTTAGGGTTAGGGGACAGGGACGGTTTAGGGTCCAGGTGAGCGTACGGCAACGCTTTAGGGGGAGCATGCGTGTGAGGGCGCGGGTTAGTGTTAGCGTACGGGTTAGGATTAGGGGACGGGTGAGGGTCATGCTTCGGGGAAGGGTTAGGGTTAGGGTTCGGGCTAAGGTTAGGGTTAGGGGACGGGGACGGTTTAGGGTTCAGGTGAGGGTACAGCAACGCTTTAGGGGGAGCGTGCGTGTGAGGGCGCGGGTTAGTGTTAGCGTACGGGTTAGGATTACGGGACGGGTGAGGGTCAGGCTTCGGGTAAGTGTTAGGGTTAGGGTTCGGGCTAGGGTTAGGGTTAGGGGACGGGGACGGTTTAGGGTCCAGGTGAGGGTACGGCAACGCTTTAGGGGGAGCGTGCGTGTGAGGGCGCGGGTTAGTGTTAGCGTACGGGTTAGGATTAGGGGACGGGTGAGGGTCAGGCTTCGGGGAAGGGTTAGGGTTAGGGTTCGGGCTAGGGTTAGGGTTAGGGGACGGGGACGGATTAGGGTCCAGGTGAGGGTACGGCAACCCTTTAGGGGGAGCGTGCGTGTGAGGGCGCGGGTTAGTGTTAGCGTACGGGTTAGGATTAGGGGACGGGTGAGGGTCAGGCTTCGGGGAAGGGTTAGGGTTAGGGTTCGGGCTAGGGTTAGGCTTAGGGGACAGGGACGGTTTAGGGTCCAGGTGAGCGTACGGCAACGCTTTAGGGGGAGCATGCGTGTGAGGGCGCGGGTTAGTGTTAGCGTACGGGTTAGGATTAGGGGACGGGTGAGGGTCATGCTTCGGGGAAGGGTTAGGGTTAGGGTTCGGGCTAGGGTTAGGGTTAGGGGACGGGGACGGTTTAGGGTCCAGGTGAGGGTACGGCAACGCTTTAGGGGGAGCGTGCGTGTGAGGGTGCGGTTTAGCGTTAGGGTACGGGTTAGGATTAGGGGACGGGTGAGGGTCAGGCTTCGGGGAAGGGTTAGGGTTAGGGTTCGGGCTAGGGTTAGGGTTAGGGGACGGGGACGGTTTAGGGTCCAGGTGAGGGTACGGCAATGCTTTAGGGGGAGCGTGCGTGTGAGGGTGCGGTTTAGCGTTAGGGTACGGGTTAGGATTAGGGGACGGGTGAGGGTCAGGCTTCGGGGAAGGGTTAGGGTTAGGGCTCGGGCTAGGGTTAGGGTTAGGGGACGGGGACGGTTTAGGGTCCAGGTGAGGGTACGGCAACGCTTTAGGGGGAGCGTGCGTGTGAGGGCGCGGGTTAGTGTTAGCGTATGGGTTAGGATTAGGGGACGGGTGAGGGTCAGGCTTCGGGGAAGGGTTAGGGTTAGGGTTCGGGCTAGGGTTAGGGTTAGGGGACGGGGACGGTTTACGGTCCAGGTGAGGGTACGGCAACGCTTTAGGGGGAGCGTGCGTGTGAGGGCGCGGGTTAGTGTTAGCGAACGGGTTAGGATTAGGGGACGGGTGAGGGTCAGGCTTCGGGGAAGGGTTAGGGTTAGGGTTCGGGCTAGGGTTAGGGTTAGGGGACGGGGACGGTTTAGGGTCCAGGTGAGGGTACGGCAACGCTTTAGGGGGAGCGTGCGTGTGAGGGCGCGGGTTAGTGTTAGCGAACGGGTTAGGATTAGGGGACGTGTGAGGGTCAGGCTTCGGGTAAGTGTTAGGGTTAGGGTTCGGGCTAGGGTTAGGGTTAGGGGACGGGGACGGTTTAGGGTCCAGGTGAGGGTACGGCAACGCTTTAGGGGGAGCGTGCGTGTGAGGGCGCGGGTTAGTGTTAGCGTACGGGTTAGGATTAGGGGACGTGTGAGGGTCAGGCTTCGGGGAAGGGTTAGGGTTAGGGTTCGGGCTAGGGTTAGGGTTAGGGGACGGGGACGGATTAGGGTCCAGGTGAGGGTACGGCAACCCTTTAGGGGGAGCGTGCGTGTGAGGGCGCGGGTTAGTGTTAGCGTACGGGTTAGGATTAGGGGACGGGTGAGGGTCAGGCTTCGGGGAAGGGTTAGGGTTAGGGTTCGGGCTAGGGTTAGGGTTAGGGGACAGGGACGGTTTAGGGTCCAGGTGAGCGTACGGCAACGCTTTAGGGGGAGCATGCGTGTGAGGGCGCGGGTTAGTGTTAGCGTACGGGTTAGGATTAGGGGACGGGTGAGGGTCATGCTTCGGGGAAGGGTTAGGGTTAGGGTTCGGGCTAAGGTTAGGGTTAGGGGACGGGGACGGTTTAGGGTTCAGGTGAGGGTACAGCAACGCTTTAGGGGGAGCGTGCGTGTGAGGGCGCGGGTTAGTGTTAGCGTACGGGTTAGGATTACGGGACGGGTGAGGGTCAGGCTTCGGGTAAGTGTTAGGGTTAGGGTTCCGGCTAGGGTTAGGGTTAGGGGACGGGGACGGTTTAGGGTCCAGGTGAGGGTACGGCAACGCTTTAGGGGGAGCGTGCGTGTGAGGGCGCGGGTTAGTGTTAGCGTACGGGTTAGGATTAGGGGACGGGTGAGGGTCAGGCTTCGGGGAAGGGTTAGGGTTAGGGTTCGGGCTAGGGTTAGGGTTAGGGGATGGGGACGGATTAGGGTCCAGGTGAGGGTACGGCAACCCTTTAGGGGGAGCGTGCGTGTGAGGGCGCGGGTTAGTGTTAGCGTACGGGTTAGGATTAGGGGACGGGTGAGGGTCAGGCTTCGGGGAAGGGTTAGGGTTAGGGTTCGGGCTAGGGTTAGGGTTAGGGGACAGGGACGGTTTAGGGTCCAGGTGAGCGTACGGCAACGCTTTAGGGGGAGCATGCGTGTGAGGGCGCGGGTTAGTGTTAGCGTACGGGTTAGGATTAGGGGACGGGTGAGGGTCATGCTTCGGGGAAGGGTTAGGGTTAGGGTTCGGGCTAGGGTTAGGGTTAGGGGACGGGGACGGTTTAGGGTCCAGGTGAGGGTACGGCAACGCTTTAGGGGGAGCGTGCGTGTGAGGGTGCGGTTTAGCGTTAGGGTACGGGTTAGGATTAGGGGACGGGTGAGGGTCAGGCTTCGGGGAAGGGTTAGGGTTAGGGTTCGGGCTAGGGTTAGGGTTAGGGGACGGGGACGGTTTAGGGTCCAGGTGAGGGTACGGCAATGCTTTAGGGGGAGCGTGCGTGTGAGGGTGCGGTTTAGCGTTAGGGTACGGGTTAGGATTAGGGGACGGGTGAGGGTCAGGCTTCGGGGAAGGGTTAGGGTTAGGGCTCGGGCTAGGGTTAGGGTTAGGGGACGGGGACGGTTTAGGGTCCAGGTGAGGGTACGGCAACGCTTTAGGGGGAGCGTGCGTGTGAGGGCGCGGGTTAGTGTTAGCGTATGGGTTAGGATTAGGGGACGGGTGAGGGTCAGGCTTCGGGGAAGGGTTAGGGTTAGGGTTCGGGCTAGGGTTAGGGTTAGGGGACGGGGACGGTTTACGGTCCAGGTGAGGGTACGGCAACGCTTTAGGGGGAGCGTGCGTGTGAGGGCGCGGGTTAGTGTTAGCGAACGGGTTAGGATTAGGGGACGGGTGAGGGTCAGGCTTCGGGGAAGGGTTAGGGTTAGGGTTCGGGCTAGGGTTAGGGTTAGGGGACGGGGACGGTTTAGGGTCCAGGTGAGGGTACGGCAACGCTTTAGGGGGAGCGTGCGTGTGAGGGCGCGGGTTAGTGTTAGCGAACGGGTTAGGATTAGGGGACGTGTGAGGGTCAGGCTTCGGGTAAGTGTTAGGGTTAGGGTTCGGGCTAGGGTTAGGGTTAGGGGACGGGGACGGTTTAGGGTCCAGGTGAGGGTACGGCAACGCTTTAGGGGGAGCGTGCGTGTGAGGGCGCGGGTTAGTGTTAGCGTACGGGTTAGGATTAGGGGACGTGTGAGGGTCAGGCTTCGGGGAAGGGTTAGGGTTAGGGTTCGGGCTAGGGTTAGGGTTAGGGGACGGGGACGGATTAGGGTCCAGGTGAGGGTACGGCAACCCTTTAGGGGGAGCGTGCCTGTGAGGGCGCGGGTTAGTGTTAGCGTACGGGTTAGGATTAGGGGACGGGTGAGGGTCAGGCTTCGGGGAAGGGTTAGGGTTAGGGTTCGGGCTAGGGTTAGGGTTAGGGGACAGGGACGGTTTAGGGTCCAGGTGAGCGTACGGCAACGCTTTAGGGGGAGCATGCGTGTGAGGGCGCGGGTTAGTGTTAGCGTACGGGTTAGGATTAGGGGACGGGTGAGGGTCATGCTTCGGGGAAGGGTTAGGGTTAGGGTTCGGGCTAAGGTTAGGGTTAGGGGACGGGGACGGTTTAGGGTTCAGGTGAGGGTACAGCAACGCTTTAGGGGGAGCGTGCGTGTGAGGGCGCGGGTTAGTGTTAGCGTACGGGTTAGGATTACGGGACGGGTGAGGGTCAGGCTTCGGGTAAGTGTTAGGGTTAGGGTTCGGGCTAGGGTTAGGGTTAGGGGACGGGGACGGTTTAGGGTCCAGGTGAGGGTACGGCAACGCTTTAGGGGGAGCGTGCGTGTGAGGGCGCGGGTTAGTGTTAGCGTACGGGTTAGGATTAGGGGACGGGTGAGGGTCAGGCTTCGGGGAAGGGTTAGGGTTAGGGTTCGGGCTAGGGTTAGGGTTAGGGGATGGGGACGGATTAGGGTCCAGGTGAGGGTACGGCAACCCTTTAGGGGGAGCGTGCGTGTGAGGGCGCGGGTTAGTGTTAGCGTACGGGTTAGGATTAGGGGACGGGTGAGGGTCAGGCTTCGGGGAAGGGTTAGGGTTAGGGTTCGGGCTAGGGTTAGGGTTAGGGGACAGGGACGGTTTAGGGTCCAGGTGAGCGTACGGCAACGCTTTAGGGGGAGCATGCGTGTGAGGGCGCGGGTTAGTGTTAGCGTACGGGTTAGGATTAGGGGACGGGTGAGGGTCATGCTTCGGGGAAGGGTTAGGGTTAGGGTTCGGGCTAGGGTTAGGGTTAGGGGACGGGGACGGTTTAGGGTCCAGGTGAGGGTACGGCAACGCTTTAGGGGGAGCGTGCGTGTGAGGGTGCGGTTTAGCGTTAGGGTACGGGTTAGGATTAGGGGACGGGTGAGGGTCAGGCTTCGGGGAAGGGTTAGGGTTAGGGTTCGGGCTAGGGTTAGGGTTAGGGGACGGGGACGGTTTAGGGTCCAGGTGAGGGTACGGCAATGCTTTAGGGGGAGCGTGCGTGTGAGGGTGCGGTTTAGCGTTAGGGTACGGGTTAGGATTAGGGGACGGGTGAGGGTCAGGCTTCGGGGAAGGGTTAGGGTTAGGGCTCGGGCTAGGGTTAGGGTTAGGGGACGGGGACGGTTTAGGGTCCAGGTGAGGGTACGGCAACGCTTTAGGGGGAGCGTGCGTGTGAGGGCGCGGGTTAGTGTTAGCGTATGGGTTAGGATTAGGGGACGGGTGAGGGTCAGGCTTCGGGGAAGGGTTAGGGTTAGGGTTCGGGCTAGGGTTAGGGTTAGGGGACGGGGACGGTTTACGGTCCAGGTGAGGGTACGGCAACGCTTTAGGGGGAGCGTGCGTGTGAGGGCGCGGGTTAGTGTTAGCGAACGGGTTAGGATTAGGGGACGGGTGAGGGTCAGGCTTCGGGGAAGGGTTAGGGTTAGGGTTCGGGCTAGGGTTAGGGTTAGGGGACGGGGACGGTTTAGGGTCCAGGTGAGGGTACGGCAACGCTTTAGGGGGAGCGTGCGTGTGAGGGCGCGGGTTAGTGTTAGCGAACGGGTTAGGATTAGGGGACGTGTGAGGGTCAGGCTTCGGGTAAGTGTTAGGGTTAGGGTTCGGGCTAGGGTTAGGGTTAGGGGACGGGGACGGTTTAGGGTCCAGGTGAGGGTACGGCAACGCTTTAGGGGGAGCGTGCGTGTGAGGGCGCGGGTTAGTGTTAGCGTACGGGTTAGGATTAGGGGACGTGTGAGGGTCAGGCTTCGGGGAAGGGTTAGGGTTAGGGTTCGGGCTAGGGTTAGGGTTAGGGGACGGGGACGGATTAGGGTCCAGGTGAGGGTACGGCAACCCTTTAGGGGGAGCGTGCGTGTGAGGGCGCGGGTTAGTGTTAGCGTACGGGTTAGGATTAGGGGACGGGTGAGGGTCAGGCTTCGGGGAAGGGTTAGGGTTAGGGTTCGGGCTAGGGTTAGGGTTAGGGGACAGGGACGGTTTAGGGTCCAGGTGAGCGTACGGCAACGCTTTAGGGGGAGCATGCGTGTGAGGGCGCGGGTTAGTGTTAGCGTACGGGTTAGGATTAGGGGACGGGTGAGGGTCATGCTTCGGGGAAGGGTTAGGGTTAGGGTTCGGGCTAAGGTTAGGGTTAGGGGACGGGGACGGTTTAGGGTTCAGGTGAGGGTACAGCAACGCTTTAGGGGGAGCGTGCGTGTGAGGGCGCGGGTTAGTGTTAGCGTACGGGTTAGGATTACGGGACGGGTGAGGGTCAGGCTTCGGGTAAGTGTTAGGGTTAGGGTTCGGGCTAGGGTTAGGGTTAGGGGACGGGGACGGTTTAGGGTCCAGGTGAGGGTACGGCAACGCTTTAGGGGGAGCGTGCGTGTGAGGGCGCGGGTTAGTGTTAGCGTACGGGTTAGGATTAGGGGACGGGTGAGGGTCAGGCTTCGGGGAAGGGTTAGGGTTAGGGTTCGGGCTAGGGTTAGGGTTAGGGGATGGGGACGGATTAGGGTCCAGGTGAGGGTACGGCAACCCTTTAGGGGGAGCGTGCGTGTGAGGGCGCGGGTTAGTGTTAGCGTACGGGTTAGGATTAGGGGACGGGTGAGGGTCAGGCTTCGGGGAAGGGTTAGGGTTAGGGTTCGGGCTAGGGTTAGGGTTAGGGGACAGGGACGGTTTAGGGTCCAGGTGAGCGTACGGCAACGCTTTAGGGGGAGCATGCGTGTGAGGGCGCGGGTTAGTGTTAGCGTACGGGTTAGGATTAGGGGACGGGTGAGGGTCATGCTTCGGGGAAGGGTTAGGGTTAGGGTTCGGGCTAGGGTTAGGGTTAGGGGACGGGGACGGTTTAGGGTCCAGGTGAGGGTACGGCAACGCTTTAGGGGGAGCGTGCGTGTGAGGGTGCGGTTTAGCGTTAGGGTACGGGTTAGGATTAGGGGACGGGTGAGGGTCAGGCTTCGGGGAAGGGTTAGGGTTAGGGTTCGGGCTAGGGTTAGGGTTAGGGGACGGGTGAGGGTCATGCTTCGGGGAAGGGTTAGGTTTAGGGTTCGGGCTAGGGTTAGGGTTAGGGGACGGGGACGGTTTAGGGTCCAGGTGAGGGTACGGCAACGCTTTCGGGGGTGCGTGCGTGTGAGGGTGTGGTTTAGCGTTAGGGTACGGGTTAGGATTAGGGGACGGGTGAGGGTCAGGCTTCGGGGAAGGGTTAGGGTTAGGGTTCGGGCTAGGGTTAGGGTTAGGGGACGGGGACGGTTTAGGGTCCAGGTGAGGGTACGGCAATGCTTTAGGGGGAGCGTGCGTGTGAGGGTGCGGTTTAGCGTTAGGGTACGGGTTAGGATTAGGGGACGGGTGAGGGTCAGGCTTCGGGGAAGGGTTAGGGTTAGGGTTCGGGCTAGGGTTAGGGTTAGGGGACGGGGACGGTTTAGGGTCCAGGTGAGGGTACGGCAACGCTTTAGGGGGAGCGTGCGTGTGAGGGCGCGGGGTAGTGTTAGTGTACGGGTTAGGATTAGGGGACGGGTGAGGGTCAGGCTTCGGGGAAGGGTTAGGGTTAGGGTTCGGGCTAGGGTTAGGGTTAGGGGACGGGGACGGTTTAGGGTCCAGGTGAGGGTATGGCAACGCTTTAGGGGGAGCGTGCGTGTGAGGGCGCGGGTTAGTGTTAGCGTATGGGTGAGGATTACGGGACGGGTGAGGGTCAGGCTTCGGGGAAGGGTTAGGGTTAGGGTTCGGGCTAGGGTTAGGGTTAGGGGACGGGGATGGTTTAGGGTCCAGGTGAGCGTACGGCAACGCTTTAGGGGGAGCGTGCGTGTGAGGGCGCGGGTTAGTGTTAGCGAACGGGTTAGGATTAGGGGACGGGTGAGGGTCAGGCTTCGGGGAAGGGTTAGGGTTAGGGTTCGGGCTAGGGTTAGGGTTAGGGGACGGGGACGGTTTAGGGTCCAGGTGAGGGTACGGCAACGCTTTAGGGGGAGCGTGCGTGTGAGGGCGCGGGTTAGTGTTAGCGTACGGGTTAGGATTAGGGGACGGGTGAGGGTCAGGCTTCGGGGAAGGGTTAGGGTTAGGGTTCGGGCTAGGGTTAGGGTTAGGGGACGGGGACGGTTTAGGATCCAGGTGAGGGTACGGCAACGCTTTAGGGGGAGCGTGCGTGTGAGGGCGCGGGTCAGTGTTAGCGTACGGGTTAGGATTAGGGGACGGGTGAGGGTCAGGCTTCGGGGAAGGGTTAGGGTTAGGGTTCGGGCTAGGGTTAGGGTTAGGTGACGGGGACGGTTTAGGGTCCAGGTGAGGGTACGGCAACGCTTTAGGGGGAGCGTGCGTGTGAGGGCGCGGGTTAGTGTTAGCATACGGGTGAGGATTACGGGACGGGTGAGGGTCAGGCTTCGGGGAAGGGTTAAGGTTAGGGTTTGGGCTAGGGTTAGGGTTAGGGGACGGGGACGGTTTAGGGTCCAGGTGAGGGTACGGCAATGCTTTAGGGGGAGCGTGCGTGTGAGGGCGCGGGTTAGTGTTAGCGTACGGGTTAGGATTAGGGGACGGTGAGGGTCAGGCTTCGGCGAAGGGTTAGGGTTAGGGTTCGGGCTAGGGTTAGGGTTAGAGGACGGGGACGGTTTAGGGTCCAGGTGTGGGTACCGCAACGCTTTAGGGGGAACGTGCGTGTGAGGGCGCGGGTTAGTGTTAGCGTACGGGTTAGGATTAGGGGACGGGTGAGGGTCAGGCTTCGGGGAAGGGTTAGGGTTAGGGTTCGGGCTAGGGTTAGGGTTAGGTGACGGGGACGGTTTAGGGTCCAGGTGAGGGTACGGCAACGCTTTAGGGGGAGCGTGCGTGTGAGGGCGCGGGTTAGTGTTAGCATACGGGTGAGGATTACGGGACGGGTGAGGGTCAGGCTTCGGGGAAGGGTTAAGGTTAGGGTTCGGGCTAGGGTTAGGGTTAGGGGACGGGGACGGTTTAGGGTCCAGGTGAGGGTACGGCAATGCTTTAGGGGGAGCGTGCGTGTGAGGGCGCGGGTTAGTGTTAGCGTACGGGTTAGGATTAGGGGACGGTGAGGGTCAGGCTTCGGCGAAGGGTTAGGGTTAGGGTTCGGGCTAGGGTTAGGGTTAGGGGACGGGGACGGTTTAGGGTCCAGGTGTGGGTACGGCAACGCTTTAGGGGGAACGTGCGTGTGAGGGCGCGGGTTAGTGTTAGCGTACGGGTTAGGATTAGGGGACGGGTGAGGGTCAGGCTTCGGGGAAGGGTTAGGGTTAGGGTTCGGGCTAGGGTTAGGGTTAGGGGACGGGGACGGTTTAGGGTCCAGGTGAGGGTACGGCAACGCTTTAGGGGGAGCGTGCGTGTGAGGGCGCGCGATAGTGTTAGCGTACGGCTTAGGATTAGGGGACGGGTGAGGGTCAGGCTTCGGGGAAGGGTTAGGGTTAGGGTTCGGGCTAGGGTTAGGGTTAGGGGACGGGGACGGTTTACGGTCCAGGTGAGGGTACGGCAACGCTTTAGGGGGAGCGTGCGTGTGAGGGCACGGGTTAGTGTTAGGGTACGGGTTAGGATTAGGGGACGGGTGAGGGTCAGGCTTCGGGGAAGGGTTAGGGTTAGGGTTCGGGCTAGGGTTAGGGTTAGGGGACGGGGACGGTTTAGGGTCCAGGTGAGGGTACGGCAACGCTTTAGGGGGAGCGTGCGTGTGAGGGCGCGGGTTAGTGTTAGCGTACGGGTTAGGATTAGGGGACGGGTGAGGGTCAGGCTTCTGGGAAGGGTTAGGGTTAGGGTTCGGGCTAGGGTTAGGGTTAGGGGACGGGGACGGTTTAGGGTCCAGGTGAGGGTACGGCAACGCTTTAGGGGGAGCGTGCGTGTGAGGGCGCGGGTTAGTGTTAGCGTACGGGTTAGGATTAGCGGACGGGTGAGGGTCAGGCTTCGGGGAAGGGTTAGGGTTGGTGTTCGGGCTAGGGTTAGGGTTAGGGGACGGGGACGGTTTAGGGTCCAGGTGAGGGTACGGCAACGCTTTAGGGGGAGCGTGCGTGTGAGGGCGCGGGTTAGTGTTAGCGTACGGGTTAGGATTAGGGGACGGGTGAGCGTCAGGCTTCGGGGAAGTCTTAGGGTTAGCGTTCGGGCTAGGGTTAGGGTTAGGAGACGGGGACGGTTTAGGGTCCAGGTGAGGGTACGGCAACGCTTTAGGGGGAGCGTGCCTGTGAGGGCGCGGGTTAGTGTTAGCGTACGGGTTAGGATTAGGAGACGGGTGAGGGTCAGGCTTCGGGGAAGGGTTAGGGTTAGGGTTCGGGCTAGGGTTAGGGTTAGGGGACGGGGACGGTTTAGGGTCCAGGTGAGGGTACGGCAACGCTTTAGGGGGAGCGTGCGTGTGAGGGCGCGGGTTAGTGTTAGCATACGGGTTAGGATTAGGGGACGGGTGAGGGTCAGGCTTCGGCGAAGGGTTAGGGTTAGGGTTCGGGCTAGGGTTAGGGTTAGGGGACGGGGACGCTTTAGGGTCCAGGTGAGGGTACGGCAACGCTTTAGGGTGAGCGTGCGTGTGAGGGCGCGGATTAGTGTTAGCGTACGGGTTAGGATTAGGGGACGGGTGAGGGTCAGGCTTCGGGGAAGGGTTAGGGTTAGGGTTAGGGCTAGGGTTAGGGTTAGGGGACGGGGACGGTTTAGGGTCCAGGTGAGGGTACGGCAACGCTTTAGGGGGAGCGTGCGTGTGAGGGCGCGGGTTAGTGTTAGCGTACGGGTTAGGATTAGGGGACGGGTGAGGGTCAGGCTTCTGGGAAGGGTTAGGGTTAGGGTTCGGGCTAGGGTTAGGGTTAGGTGACGGGGACGGTTTAGGGTCCAGGTGAGGGTACGGCAACGCTTTAGGGGGAGCGTGCGTGTGAGGGTGCGGGTTAGTGTTAGCGTACGTGTTAGGATTAGGGGACGGGTGAGGGTCAGGCTTCGGGGAAGGGTTAGGGTTAGGGTTCGTGCTAGGGTTAGGGTTAGGGGACGGGGATGGTTTAGGGTCCAGGTGAGGGTACGGCAACGCTTTAGGGGGAGCGTGCGTGTGAGGGCGCGGGTTAGTGTTAGGGTATGGGTTAGGATTAGGGGACGGGTGAGGGTCAGGCTTCGGGGAAGGGTTAGGGTTAGGGTTCGGGCTAGGGTTAGGGTTAGGGGACGGGGACGGTTTAGGGTCCAGGTGAGGGTACGGCAACGCTTTAGGGGGAGCGTGCGTGTGAGGGCGCGGGTTAGTGTTAGCGTACGGGTTAGGATTAGGGAACGGGTGAGGGTCAGGCTTCGGGTAAGGGTTAGGGTTAGGGTTCGGGCTAGGGTTAGGGTTAGGGGACGGGGACGGTTTAGGGTCCAGGTGAGGGTACGGCAACGCTTTAGTGGGAGCGTGCGTGTGAGGGCGCAGGTTAGTGTTAGCGTACGGGTTAGGATTAGGGGACGAGTGAGGGTCAGGCTTCGGGGAAGGGTTAGGGTTAGGGTTCGGGCTAGGGTTAGGGGACGGGGACGGTTTAGGGTCCAGGTGAGGGTACGGCAACGCATTAGGGGGAGCGTGCGTGTGAGGGCGCGGGTTAGTGTTAGCGTATGGGTTAGGATTAGGGGACAGGTGAGGGTCAGGCTTCGGGGAAGAGTTAGGGTTAGGGTTCGGGCTAGGGTTAGGGTTAGGGGACGGGGACGGTTTAGGGTCCAGGTGTGGGTACGGCAACGCTTTAGGGGGAACGTGCGTGTGAGGGCGCGGGTTAGTGTTAGCGTACGGGTTAGGATTAGGGGACGGGTGAGGGTCAGGCTTCGGGGAAGGGTTAGGGTTAGGGTTCGGGCTAGGGTTAGGGTTAGGGGACGGGGACGGTTTAGGGTCCAGGTGAGGGTACGGCAACGCTTTAGGGGGAGCGTGCGTGTGAGGGCGCGCGATAGTGTTAGCGTACGGCTTAGGATTAGGGGACGGGTGAGGGTCAGGCTTCGGGGAAGCGTTAGGGTTAGGGTTCGGGCTAGGGTTAGGGTTAGGGGACGGGGACGGTTTACGGTTCAGGTGAGGGTACGGCAACGCTTTAGGGGGAGCGTGCGTGTGAGGACACGGGTTAGTGTTAGCGTACGGGTTAGGATTAGGGGACGGGTGAGGGTCAGGCTTCGGGGAAGGGTTAGGGTTAGGGTTCGGGCTAGGGTTAGGGTTAGGGGACGGGGATGGTTTAGGGTCCAGGTGAGGGTATGGCAACGCTTTAGGGGGAGCGTGCGTGTGAGGGCGCGGGTTAGTGTTAGCGTACGGGTTACGATTAGGGGACGGGTGAGGGTCAGGCTTCCGGGAAGGGTTAGGGTTGGTGTTCGGGCTAGGGTTAGGCTTAGGGGACGGGGACGGTTTAGGGTCCAGGTGAGGGTACGGCAACGCTTTAGGGGGAGCGTGCGTGTGAGGGCGCGGGTTAGTGTTAGCGTACGGGTTAGGATTAGGGGACGGGTGAGGGTCAGGCTTCGGGGAAGGGTTAGGGTTAGGGTTCGGGCTAGGGTTAGGGTTAGGGGACGGGGACGGTTTAGGGTCCAGGTGAGGGTACGGCAACGCTTTAGGGGGAGCGTGCGTGTGAGGGCGCGGGTTAGTGTTAGGGTATGGGTTAGGATTAGGGGACGGGTGAGGGTCAGGCTTCGGGGAAGGGTTAGGGTTATTGTTCGGGCTAGGGTTAGTGTTAGGGGAAGGGGACGGTTTAGGGTCCAGGTGAGGGTACGGAAACGCTTTAGAGGGAGCGTGCGTGTGAGGGCGTGGGTTAGTGGTAGCGTACGGGTTAGGATTAGGGGACGGGTGAGGGTCAGGCTTCGGGGAAGGGTTAGGGTTAGGGTTCGGGCTAGGGTTAGGGTTAGGGGACGGGGACGTTTTAGGGTCCAGGTGAGGGTACGGCAACGCTTTAGGGGGAGCGTGCGTGTGAGGTCGCAGGTTAGTGTTAGCGTACGGGTTAGGATTAGGGGACGGGTGAGGGTCAGGCTTCGGGGAAGGGTTAGGGTTAGGGTTCGGGCTAGGGTTAGGGTTAGGGGACGGGGACGGTTTAGGGTCCAGGTGAGGGTACGGCAACGCTTTAGCGGGAGCGTGCGTGTGAGGGCGCGGGTTAGTGTTAGCGTATGGGTCAGGATTAGGGGACAGGTGAGGGTCAGGCTTCGGGGAAGAGTTAGGGTTAGGGTTCGGGCTAGGGTTAGGGTTAGGGGACGGGGACGGTTTCGGGTCCAGCTGAGGGTACGGCAACGCTTTAGGGCGAGCGTGCGTGTGAGGGCGCGGGTTAGTGTTAGCGTACGGGTGAGGATTACGGGACGGGTGAGGGTCAGGCTTCGGGGAAGGGTTAGGGTTAGGGTTCGGGCTAGGGTTAGGGTTAGGGGACGGGGACGGTTTAGGGTCCAGGTGAGGGTATGGCAACGCTTTAGGGGGAGCGTGCGTGTGAGGGCGCGGGTTAGTGTTAGCGTACGGGTTAGGATTAGGGGACGGGTGAGGGTCAGGCTTCGGGGAAGGGTTAGGGTTAGGGTTTGGGCTAGGGTTAGGGTTAGGGGACGGGGAAGGTTTAGGGTCCAGGTGAGGGTACGGCAACGCTTTAGGGGGAGCGTGCGTGTGAGGGCGCGGGTTAGTGTTAGCGTACGGGTTAGGATTAGGGGACGGGTGAGGGTCAGGCTTCGGGGAAGGGTTAGGGTTAGGGTTCGGGCTAGGGTTAGGGTTAGGGGACGGGGACGGTTTAGGGTCCAGGTGAGGGTACGGCAACGCTTTAGGGGGAGCGTGCGTGTGAGGGCGTGGGTTAGTGTTAGGGTACGGGTTAGGATTAGGGGACGGGTGAGGGTCAGGCTTCGGGGAAGGGTTAGGGTTAGGGTTCGGGCTAGGGTTAGGGTTAGGGGACGGGGACGGTTTAGGGTCCAGGTGAGGGTACGGCAACGCTTTAGGGGGAGCGTGTGTGTGAGGGCGCGGGTTAGTGTTAGGGTACGGGTTAGGATTAGGGGACGGGTGAGGGTCAGGCTTCGGGGAAGGGTTAGGGTTAGGGTTCGGGCTAGGGTTAGGGTTAGGGGACGGGGACGGTTTAGGGTCCAGGTGAGGGTACGGCAACGCTTTAGGGGGAGCGTGCGTGTGAGGGCGCGGGTTAGTGTTAGGGTATGGGTTAGGATTAGGGGACGGGTGAGGGTCAGGCTTCGGGGAAGGGTTAGGGTTAGGGTTCGGGCTAGGGTTAGGGTTAGGGGACGGGGACGGTTTAGGGTCCAGGTGAGGGTACGGCAACGCTTTAGGGGGAGCGTGCGTGTGAGGGCGCGGGTTAGTGTTAGGGTATGGGTTAGGATTAGGGGACGGGTGAGGGTCAGGCTTCGGGGAAGGGTTAGGGTTAGGGTTCGGGCTAGGGTTAGGGTTAGGGGAAGGGGACGGTTTAGGGTCCAGGTGAGGGTACGGCAACGCTTTAGGGGGAGCGTTCGTGTGAGGGCGCGGGTTAGTGTTAGCGTACGGGTTAGGATTAGGGGACGGGTGAGGGTCAGGCTTCGGGGAAGGGTTAGGGTTAGGGTTCGGGCTAGGGTTAGGGTTAGGGGACGGGGACGTTTTAGGGTCCAGGTGAGGGTACGGCAACGCTTTAGGGGGAGCGTGCGTGTGAGGGCGCAGGTTAGTGTTAGCGTACGGGTTAGGATTAGGGGACGGGTGAGGGTCAGGCTTCGGGGAAGGGTTAGGGTTACGGTTCGGGCTAAGGTTAGGGTTAGGGGACGGGGACGGTTTAGGGTCCAGGTGAGGGTACGGCAACGCTTTAGCGGGAGCGTGCGTGTGAGGGCGCGGGTTAGTGTTAGCGTATGGGTTAGGATTAGGGGACAGGTGAGGGTCAGTCTTCGGGGAAGAGTTAGGGTTAGGGTTCGGGCTAGGGTTAGGGTTAGGGGACGGGGACGGTTTCGGGTCCAGCTGAGGGTACGGCAACGCTTTAGGGCGAGCGTGCGTGTGAGGGCGCGGGTTAGTGTTAGCGTACGGGTGAGGATTACGGGACGGGTGAGGGTCAGGCTTCGGGGAAGGGTTAGGGTTAGGGTTCGGGCTAGGGTTAGGGTTAGGGGACGGGGACGGTTTAGGGTCCAGGTGAGGGTACGGCAACGCTTTAGGGGGAGCGTGCGTGTGAGGGCGCGGGTTAGTGTTAGCGTACGGGTTAGGATTAGGGGACGGGTGAGGGTCAGGCTTCGGGGAAGGGTTAGGGTTAGGGTTTGGGCTAGGGTTAGGGTTAGGGGACGGGGACGGTTTAGGGTCCAGGTGAGGGTACGGCAACGCTTTAGGGGGAGTGTGCGTGTGAGGGCGCGGCTTAGTGTTAGCGTACGGGTTAGGATTAGGGGACGGGTGAGGGTCAGGCTTCGGGGAAGGGTTAGGGTTAGGGTTCGGGCTAGGGTTAGGGTTAGGGGACGGGGACGGTTTAGGGTCCAGGTGAGGGTACGGCAACGCTTTAGGGGGAGTGTGCGTGTGAGGGCGCGGGTTAGTGTTAGGGTACGGGTTAGGATTAGGGGACGGGTGAGGGTCAGGCTTCGGGGAAGGGTTAGGGTTAGGGTTCGGGCTAGGGTTAGGGTTAGGGGACGGGGACGGTTTAGGGTCCAGGTGAGGGTACGGCAACGCTTTAGGGGGAGCGTGCGTGTGAGGGCGCGGGTTAGTGTTAGGGTACGGATTAGGATTAGGGGACGGGTGAGGGTCAGGCTTCGGGGAAGGGTTAGGGTTAGGGTTCGGGCTAGGGTTAGGGTTAGGGGACGGGGACGGTTTAGGGTCCAGGTGAGGGTACGGCAACGGTTTAGGGGGAGCGTGCGTGTGAGGGCGCGGGTTAGTGTTAGGGTATGGGTTAGGATTAGGGGACGGGTGAGGGTCAGGCTTCGGGGAAGGGTTAGGGTTAGGGTTCGGGCTAGGGTTAGGGTTAGGGGACGGGGACGGTTTAGGGTCCAGGTGAGGGTGCGGCAACGCTTTAGGGGGAGCGTGCGTGTGAGGGCGCGGGTTAGTGTTAGGGTATGGGTTAGGATTAGGGGACGGGTGAGGGTCAGGCTTCGGGGAAGGGTTAGGGTTAGGGTTCGGGCTAGGGTTAGGGTTAGGGGAAGGGGACGGTTTCGGGTCCAGCTGAGGGTACGGCAACGCTTTAGGGCGAGCGTGCGTGTGAGGGCGCGGGTTAGTGTTAGCGTACGGGTGAGGATTACGTGACGGGTGAGGGTCAGGCTTCGGGGAAGGGTTAGGGTTAGGGTTCGGGCTAGGGTTAGAGTTAGGGGACGGGGACGGTTTAGGGTCCAGGTGAGGGTACGGCAACGCTTTAGGGGGAGCGTGCGTGTGAGGGCGCGGGTTAGTGTTAGCGTACGGGTTAGGATTAGGGGACGGGTGAGGGTCAGGCATCGGGGAAGGGTTAGGGTTACGGTTCGGGCTAGGGTTAGGGTTAGGGGACGGGGACGGTTTAGGGTCCAGGTGCGGGTACGGCAACGCTTTAGGGGGAGCGTGCGTGTGAGGTCGCGGGTTAGTGTTAGCGTATGGGTTAGGATTAGGGGACAGGTGAGGGTCAGGCTTCGGGGAAGAGTTAGGGTTAGGGTTCGGGCTAGGGTTAGGGTTAGGGGACGGGGACGGTTTCGGGTCCAGCTGAGGGTACGGCAACGCTTTAGGGCGAGCGTGCGTGTGAGGGCGCGGGTTAGTGTTAGCGTACGGGTGAGGATTAGGGGACGGGTGAGGGTCAGGCTTCGGGGAAGGGTTAGGGTTAGGGTTCGGGCTAGGGTTAGGGTTAGGGGACGGGGACGGTTTAGGGTCCAGGTGAGGGTACGGCAACGCTTTAGGGGGAGCGTGCGTGTGAGGGCGCGGGTTAGTGTTAGCGTACAGGTTAGGATTAGGGGACGGGTGAGGGTCAGGCTTCGGGGAAGGGTTAGGGTTAGGGTTCGGACTAGGGTTAGGGTTAGGGGACGGGGACGGTTTAGGGTCCAGGTGAGGGTACGGCAACGCTTTATGGGGAGCGTGCGTGTGAGGGCGCGGGTTAGTGTTAGCGTACGGGTTAGGATTAGGGGACGGGTGAGGGTCAGGCTTCGGGGAAGGGTTAGGGTTAGGGTTCGGGCTAGGGTTAGGGTTAGGGGACGGGGACGGTTTAGGGTCCAGGTGAGGGTACGGCAACGCTTTAGGGGCAGCGTGCGTGTGAGGGCGCGGGTTAGTGTTAGCGAACGGGTTAGGATTAGGGGACGGGTGAGGGTCAGGCTTCGGGGAAGGATTAGGGTTAGGGTTCGGGCTAGGGTTAGGGTTAGGGGACGGGGACGGTTTAGGGTCCAGGTGAGGTTACGGCAACGCTTTAGGGGGAGCGTGCGTGTGAGGGCGCGGGTTAGTGTTAGCGTACGGGTTAGGATTAGGGGACGGGTGAGGGTCAGGCTTCGGGGAAGGTTTAGGGTTAGGGTTCGGGCTAGGGTTAGGGTTAGGGGACGGGGACGGTTTAGGGTCCAGGTGAGGGTACAGCAACGCTTTAGGGGGAGCGTGTGTGTGAGGGCGTGGGTTAGTGTTAGCGAACGGGTTAGGATTAGGGGACGGGTGAGGGTCAGGCTTCGGGGAAGGGTTAGGGTTAGGGTTCGGGCTAGGGTTAGGGTTAGGGGACGGGGACGGTTTAGGGTCCAGGTGAGGGTACGGCAACGCTTTAGGGGGAGCGTGCGTGTGAGGGCGCGGGTTAGTGTTAGCGTACGGGTTAGGATTAGGGGACGGGTGAGGGTCAGGCTTCGGGGAAGGGTTAGGGCTAGGGTTCGGGCTAGGGTTAGGGTTAGGGGACGGGGACGGTTTAGGGTCCAGGTGAGGGTACGGCAACGCTTTAGGGGGAGCGTGCGTGTGAGGGCGCGGGTTAGTGTTAGCGTACGGGTTAGGATTAGGGGACGGGTGAGGGTCAGGCTTCGGGGAAGGGTTAGGGTTAGGGTTCGGGCTAGGGTTAGGGTTAGGTGATAGGGACGGTTTAGGGTCCAGGTGAGGGTACGGCAACGCTTTATGGGGAGCGTGCGTGTGAGGGCGCGGGTTAGTGTTAGCGTACGGGTTAGGATTAGGGGACGGGTGAGGGTCAGGCTTCGGGGAAGGGTTAGGGTTAGGGTTCGGGCTAGGGTTAGGGTTAGGGGACGGGGACGGTTTAGGGTCCAGGTGAGGGTACGGCAACGCTTTAGGGGCAGCGTGCGTGTGAGGGCGCGGGTTAGTGTTAGCGAACGGGTTAGGATTAGGGGACGGGTGAGGGTCAGGCTTCGGGGAAGGATTAGGGTTAGGGTTCGGGCTAGGGTTAGGGTTAGGGGACGGGGACGGTTTAGGGTCCAGGTGAGGTTACGGCAACGCTTTAGGGGGAGCGTGCGTGTGAGGGCGCGCGTTAGTGTTAGCGTACGGGTTAGGATTAGGGGACGGGTGAGGGTCAGGCTTCGGGGAAGGGTTAGGGTTAGGGTTCGGGCTAGGGTTAGGGTTAGGGGACGGGGACGTTTTAGGGTCCAGGTGAGGGTACGGCAACGCTTTAGGGGGAGCGTGCGTGTGAGGGCGCAGGTTAGTGTTAGCGTACGGGTTAGGATTAGGGGACGGGTGAGGGTCAGGCTTCGGGGAAGGGTTAGGGTTACGGTTCGGGCTAAGGTTAGGGTTAGGGGACGGGGACGGTTTAGGGTCCAGGTGAGGGTACGGCAACGCTTTAGCGGGAGCGTGCGTGTGAGGGCGCGGGTTAGTGTTAGCGTATGGGTTAGGATTAGGGGACAGGTGAGGGTCAGTCTTCGGGGAAGAGTTAGGGTTAGGGTTCGGGCTAGGGTTAGGGTTAGGGGACGGGGACGGTTTCGGGTCCAGCTGAGGGTACGGCAACGCTTTAGGGCGAGCGTGCGTGTGAGGGCGCGGGTTAGTGTTATCGTACGGGTGAGGATTACGGGACGGGTGAGGGTCAGGCTTCGGGGAAGGGTTAGGGTTAGGGTTCGGGCTAGGGTTAGGGTTAGGGGACGGGGACGGTTTAGGGTCCAGGTGAGGGTACGGCAACGCTTTAGGGGGAGCGTGCGTGTGAGGGCGCGGGTTAGTGTTAGCGTACGGGTTAGGATTAGGGGACGGGTGAGGGTCAGGCTTCGGGGAAGGGTTAGGGTTAGGGTTTGGGCTAGGGTTAGGGTTAGGGGACGGGGACGGTTTAGGGTCCAGGTGAGGGTACGGCAACGCTTTAGGGGGAGCGTGCGTGTGAGGGCGCGGGTTAGTGTTAGCGTACGGGTTAGGATTAGGGGACGGGTGAGGGTCAGGCTTCGGGGAAGGGTTAGGGTTAGGGTTCGGGCTAGGGTTAGGGTTAGGGGACGGGGACGGTTTAGGGTCCAGGTGAGGGTACGGCAACGCTTTAGGGGGAGCGTGCGTGTGAGGGCGCGGGTTAGTGTTAGGGTACGGATTAGGATTAGGGGACGGGTGAGGGTCAGGCTTCGGGGAAGGGTTAGGGTTAGGGTTCGGGCTAGGGTTAGGGTTAGGGGACGGGGACGGTTTAGGGTCCAGGTGAGGGTACGGCAACGGTTTAGGGGGAGCGTGCGTGTGAGGGCACGGGTTAGTGTTAGGGTATGGGTTAGGATTAGGGGACGGGTGAGGGTCAGGCTTCGGGGAAGGGTTAGGGTTAGGGTTCGGGCTAGGGTTAGGGTTAGGGGACGGGGACGGTTTAGGGTCCAGGTGAGGGTGCGGCAACGCTTTAGGGGGAGCGTGCGTGTGAGGGCGCGGGTTAGTGTTAGGGTATGGGTTAGGATTAGGGGACGGGTGAGGGTCAGGCTTCGGGGAAGGGTTAGGGTTAGGGTTCGGGCTAGGGTTAGGGTTAGGGGAAGGGGACGGTTTCGGGTCCAGCTGAGGGTACGGCAACGCTTTAGGGCGAGCGTGCGTGTGAGGGCGCGGGTTAGTGTTAGCGTACGGGTGAGGATTACGTGACGGGTGAGGGTCAGGCTTCGGGGAAGGGTTAGGGTTAGGGTTCGGGCTAGGGTTAGAGTTAGGGGACGGGGACGGTTTAGGGTCCAGGTGAGGGTACGGCAACGCTTTAGGGGGAGCGTGCGTGTGAGGGCGCGGGTTAGTGTTAGCGTACGGGTTAGGATTAGGGGACGGGTGAGGGTCAGGCATCGGGGAAGGGTTAGGGTTACGGTTCGGGCTAGGGTTAGGGTTAGGGGACGGGGACGGTTTAGGGTCCAGGTGCGGGTACGGCAACGCTTTAGGGGGAGCGTGCGTGTGAGGTCGCGGGTTAGTGTTAGCGTATGGGTTAGGATTAGGGGACAGGTGAGGGTCAGGCTTCGGGGAAGAGTTAGGGTTAGGGTTCGGGCTAGGGTTAGGGTTAGGGGACGGGGACGGTTTCGGGTCCAGCTGAGGGTACGGCAACGCTTTAGGGCGAGCGTGCGTGTGAGGGCGCGGGTTAGTGTTAGCGTACGGGTGAGGATTACGTGACGGGTGAGGGTCAGGCTTCGGGGAAGGGTTAGGGTTAGGGTTCGGGCTAGGGTTAGGGTTAGGGGACGGGGACGGTTTAGGGTCCAGGTGAGGGTACGGCAACGCTTTAGGGGGAGCGTGCGTGTGAGGGCGCGGGTTAGTGTTAGCGTACAGGTTAGGATTAGGGGACGGGTGAGGGTCAGGCTTCGGGGAAGGGTTAGGGTTAGGGTTCGGACTAGGGTTAGGGTTAGGGGACGGGGACGGTTTAGGGTCCAGGTGAGGGTACGGCAACGCTTTAGGGGGAGCGTGCGTGTGAGGGCGCGGGTTAGTGTTAGGGTATGGGTTAGGATTAGGGGACGGGTGAGGGTCAGGCTTCGGGGAAGGGTTAGGGTTAGGGTTCGGGCTAGGGTTAGGGTTAGGGGACGGGGACGGTTTAGGGTCCAGGTGAGGGTACGGCAACGCTTTAGGGGGAGCGTGCGTGTGAGGGCGCGGGTTAGTGTTAGCGTACGGGTTAGGATTAGGGGACGGGTGAGGGTCAGGCTTCGGGGAAGGGTTAGGGTTAGGGTTCGGGCTAGGGTTAGGGTTAGGTGACAGGGACGGTTTAGGGTCCAGGTGAGGGTATGGCAACGCTTTATGGGGAGCGTGCGTGTGAGGGCGCGGGTTAGTGTTAGCGTACGGGTTAGGATTAGGGGACGGGTGAGGGTCAGGCTTCGGGGAAGGGTTAGGGTTAGGGTTCGGGCTAGGGTTAGGGTTAGGGGACGGGGACGGTTTAGGGTCCAGGTGAGGGTACGGCAACGCTTTAGGGGCAGCGTGCGTGTGAGGGCGCGGGTTAGTGTTAGCGAACGGGTTAGGATTAGGGGACGGGTGAGGGTCAGGCTTCGGGGAAGGATTAGGGTTAGGGTTCGGGCTAGGGTTAGGGTTATGGGACGGGGACGGTTTAGGGTCCAGGTGAGGTTACGGCAACGCTTTAGGGGGAGCGTGCGTGTGAGGGCGCGGGTTAGTGTTAGCGTACGGGTTAGGATTAGGGGACGGGTGAGGGTCAGGCTTCGGGGAAGGTTTAGGGTTAGGGTTCGGGCTAGGGTTAGGGTTAGGGGACGGGGACGGTTTAGGGTCCAGGTGAGGGTACAGCAACGCTTTAGGGGGAGCGTGTGTGTGAGGGCGTGGGTTAGTGTTAGCGAACGGGTTAGGATTAGGGGACGGGTGAGGGTCAGGCTTCGGGGAAGGGTTAGGGTTAGGGTTCGGGCTAGGGTTAGGGTTAGGGGACGGGGACGGTTTAGGGTCCAGGTGAGGGTACGGCAACGCTTTAGGGGGAGCGTGCGTGTGAGGGCGCGGGTTAGTGTTAGCGTACGGGTTAGGATTAGGGGACGGGTGAGGGTCAGGCTTCGGGGAAGGGTTAGGGTTAGGGTTCGGGCTAGGGTTAGGGTTAGGGGACGGGGACGGTTTAGGGTCCAGGTGAGGGTACGGCAACGCTTTAGGGGGAGCGTGCGTGTGAGGGCGCGGGTTAGTGTTAGCGTACGGGTTAGGATTAGGGGACGGGTGAGGGTCAGGCTTCGGGGAAGGGTTAGGGTTAGGGTTCGGGCTAGGGTTAGGGTTAGGTGATAGGGACGGTTTAGGGTCCAGGTGAGGGTACGGCAACGCTTTATGGGGAGCGTGGGTGTGAGGGCGCGGGTTAGTGTTAGCGTACGGGTTAGGATTAGGGGACGGGTGAGGGTCAGGCTTCGGGGAAGGGTTAGGGTTAGGGTTCGGGCTAGGGTTAGGGTTAGGGGACGGGGACGGTTTAGGGTCCAGGTGAGGGTACGGCAACGCTTTAGGGGCAGCGTGCGTGTGAGGGCGCGGGTTAGTGTTAGCGAACGGGTTAGGATTAGGGGACGGGTGAGGGTCAGGCTTCGGGGAAGGATTAGGGTTAGGGTTCGGGCTAGGGTTAGGGTTAGGGGACGGGGACGGTTTAGGGTCCAGGTGAGGTTACGGCAACGCTTTAGGGGGAGCGTGCGTGTGAGGGCGCGGGTTAGTGTTAGCGTACGGGTTAGGATTAGGGGACGGGTGAGGGTCAGGCTTCGGGGAAGGTTTAGGGTTAGGGTTCGGGCTAGGGTTAGGGTTAGGGGACGGGGACGGTTTAGGGTCCAGGTGAGGGTACAGCAACGCTTTAGGGGGAGCGTGTGTGTGAGGGCGTGGGTTAGTGTTAGCGAACGGGTTAGGATTAGGGGACGGTTGAGGGTCAGGCTTCGGGGAAGGGTTAGGGTTAGGGTTCGGGCTAGGGTTAGGGTTAGGGGACGGGGACGGTTTAGGGTCCAGGTGAGGGTACGGCAACGCTTTAGGGGGAGCGTGCGTGTGAGGGCGCGGGTTAGTGTTAGCGTACGGGTTAGGATTAGGGGACGGGTGAGGGTCAGGCTTCGGGGAAGGGTTAGGGTTAGGGTTCGGGCTAGGGTTAGGGTTAGGGGACGGGGACGGTTTAGGGTCCAGGTGAGGGTACGGCAACGCTTTAGGGGGAGCGTGCGTGTGAGGGCGCGGGTTAGAGTTAGTGAACGGGTTAGGATTAGGGGACGGGTGAGGGTCAGGCTTCGGGGAAGGGTTAGGGTTAGGGTTCGGGCTAGGGTTAGGGTTAGGGGACGGGGACGGTTTAGGGTCCAGGTGAGGGTACGGCAACGCTTTAGGGGGAGCGTGCGTGTGAGGGCGTGGGTTAGTGTTAGCGTACGGGTTAGGATTAGGGGACGGGTGAGGGTCAGGCTTCGGGGAAGGGTTAGGGTTAGGGTTTGGGCTAGGGTTAGGGTTAGGGGACGGGGAAGGTTTAGGGTCCAGGTGAGGGTACGGCAACGCTTTAGGGGGAGTGTGCGTGTGAGGGCGCGGGTTAGTGGTAGCGTACGGGTTAGGATTAGGGGACGGGTGAGGGTCAGGCTTCGGGGAAGGGTTAGGGTTATGGTTCGGGCTAGGGTTAGGGTTAGGGGACGGGGACGGTTTAGGGTCCAGGTGAGGGTACGGCAACGCTTTAGGGGGAGCGTGCGTGTGAGGGCGCGGGTTAGTGTTAGGGTATGGGTTAGGATTAGGGGACGGGTGAGGGTCAGGCTTCGGGGAAGGGTTAGGGTTAGGGTTCAGGCTAGGGTTAGGGTTAGGGGACGGGGACGGTTTAGGGTCCAGGTGAGGGTACGGCAACGCTTTAGGGGGAGCGTGCGTGTGAGGGCGCGGGTTAGTGTTAGCGTACGGGTTAGGATTAGGGGACGGGTGAGGGTCAGGCTTCGGGGAAGTCTTAGGGTTAGGGTTCGGGCTAGGGTTAGGGTTAGGGGACGGGGACGGTTTAGGGTCCAGGTGAGGGTACAGCAACGCTTTAGGGGGAGCGTGCGTGTGAGGGCGTGGGTTAGTGTTAGCGTACGGGTTACGATTAGGGGCGGGTGAGGGTCAGGCTTCGGGGAAGGGTTAGGGTTAGGGTTCGGGCTAGGGTTAGGGTTAGGGGACGGGGACGGTTTAGGGTCCAGGTGAGGGTACGGCAACGCTTTAGGGGGAGCGTGCGTGTGAGGGCGCGGTTTAGTGTTAGCGAACGGGTTAGGATTAGGGGACGGGTGAGGGTCAGGCTTCGGGTAAGGGTTAGGGTTAGGGTTCGGGCTAGGCTTAGGGTTAGGGGACGGGGACGGTTTAGGGTCCAGGTGAGGGTACGGCAACGCTTTAGGGGGAGCGTGCGTGTGAGGGCGCAGGTTAGTGTTAGCGTACGGGTTAGGATTAGGGGACGGGTGAGGGTCAGGCTTCGGGGAAGGGTTAGGGTTACGGTTCGGGCTAGGGTTAGGGTTAGGGGACGGGGACGGTTTAGGGTCCAGGTGAGGGTACGGCAACGCTTTAGGGGGAGCGTGCGTGTGAGGGCGCGGGTTAGTGTTAGCGTATGGGTTAGGATTAGGGGACAGGTGAGGGTCAGGCTTCGGGGAAGAGTTAGGGTTAGGGTTCGGGCTAGGGTTAGGGTTAGGGGACGGGGACGGTTTCGGGTCCAGGTGAGGGTACGGCAACGCTTTAGGGGGAGCGTGCGTGTGAGGGCGCGGGTTAGTGTTAGCGTACGGGTGAGGATTACGGGACGGGTGAGGGTCAGGCTTCGGGGAAGGGTTAAGGTTAGGGTTCGGGCTAGGGTTAGGGTTAGGGGACGGGGACGGTTTAGGGTCCAGGTGAGGGTACGGCAACGCTTTAGGGGGAGCGTGCGTGTGAGGGCGCGGGTTAGTGTTAGCGTACGGGTTAGGATTAGGGGACGGTGAGGGTCAGGCTTCGGGGAAGGGTTAGGGTTAGGGTTCGGGCTAGGGTTAGGGTTAGGGGACGGGGACGGTTTATGGTCCAGGTGTGGGTACGGCAACGCTTTAGGGGGAACGTGCGTGTGAGGGCACGGGTTAGTGTTAGCGTACGGGTTAGGATTAGGGGACGGGTGAGGGTCAGGCTTCGGGGAAGGGTTAGGGTTAGGGTTCGGGCTAGGGTTAGGGTTAGGGGACGGGGACGGTTTAGGGTCCAGGTGAGGGTACGGCAACGCTTTAGGGGGAGCGTGCGTGTGAGGGCGCGCGATAGTGTTAGCGTACGGGTTAGGATTAGGGGACGGGTGAGGGTCAGGCTTTGGGGAAGGGTTAGGGTTAGGGTTCGGGCTAGGGTTAGGGTTAGGGGACGGGGACGGTTTACGGTCCAGCTGAGGGTATGGCAACGCTTTAGGGGCAGCGTGCGTGTGAGGGCACGGGTTAGTGTTAGGGTACGGGTTAGGATTAGGGGACGGGTGAGGGTCAGGCTTCGGGGAAGGGTTAGGGTTAGGGTTCGGGCTAGGGTTAGGGTTAGGGGACGGGGACGGTTTAGGGTCCAGGTGAGGGTACGGCAACGCTTTAGGGGGAGCGTGCGTGTGAGGGCGCGGGTTAGTGTTAGCGTACGGGTTAGGATTAGGGGACGGGTGAGGGTCAGGCTTCTGGGAAGGGTTAGGGTTAGGGTTCGGGCTAGGGTTAGGGTTAGGGGACGGGGACGGTTTAGGGTCCAGGTGAGGGTACGGCAACACTTTAGGGGGAGCGTGCGTGTGAGGGCGCGCGATAGTGTTAGCGTACGGGTTAGGATTAGGGGACGGGTGAGGGTCAGGCTTCGGGGAAGGGTTAGGGTTAGGGTTCGGGCTAGGGTTAGGGTTAGGGGACGGGGACGGTTTACGGTCCAGGTGAGGGTACGGCAACGCTTTAGGGGGAGCGTGCGTGTGAGGGCACGGGTTAGTGTTAGGGTACGGGTTAGGATTAGGGGACGGGTGAGGGTCAGGCTTCGGGGAAGGGTTAGGGTTAGGGTTCGGGCTAGGGTTAGGGTTAGGGGACGGGGACGGTTTAGGGTCCAGGTGAGGGTACGGCAACGCTTTAGGGGGAGCGTGCGTGTGAGGGCGCGGGTTAGTGTTAGCGTACGCGTTAGGATTAGGGGACGGGTGAGGGTCAGGCTTCTGGGAAGGGTTAGGGTTAGGGTTCGGGCTAGGGTTAGGGTTCGGGCTAGGGTTAGGGTTAGGGGACGGGGACGGTTTAGGGTCCAGGTGAGGGTACGGCAACGCTTTAGGGGGAGCGTGCGTGTGAGGGCGCGGGTTAGTGTTAGCGTACGGGTTAGGATTAGGGGACGGGTGAGGGTCAGGCTTCGGGGAAGGGTTAGGGTTAGTGTTCGGGCTAGGGTTAGGGTTAGGGGACGGGGACGGTTACGGTCCAGGTGAGGGTACGGCAACGCTTTAGGGGGAGCGTGCGTGTGAGGGCGCGGGTTAGTGTTAGCGTACGGGTTAGGATTAGGGGACGGGTGAGGGTCAGGCTTCGGGGAAGTCTTAGGGTTAGGGTTCGGGCTAGGGTTAGGGTTAGGGGACGGGGACGGTTTAGGGTCCAGGTGAGGGTACGGCAACGCTTTAGAGGGAGCGTGCGTGTGAGGGCGCGGGTTAGTGTTAGCGTACGGGTTAGGATTAGGGGACGGGTGAGGGTCAGGCTTCGGCAAAGGGTTAGGGTTAGGGTTCGGGCTAGGGTTAGGGTTAGGGGACGGGGACGCTTTAGGGTCCAGGTGAGGGTACGGCAACGCTTTAGGGGGAGCGTGCGTGTGAGGGCGTGGGTTAGTGTTAGCGTACGGGTTAGGATTAGGGGACGGGTGAGGGTCAGGCTTCGGGGAAGGGTTAGGGTTAGGGTTCGGGCTAGGGTTAGGGTTAGGGGACGGGGACGGTTTAGGGTCCAGGTGAGGGTACAGCAACGCTTTAGGGGGAGCGTGCGAGTGAGGGCGCGGGTTAGTGTTAGGGTACGGGTTAGGATTAGGGGACGGGTGAGGGTCAGGCTTCGTGGAAGGGTTAGGGTTAGGGTTCGGGCTAGGGTTAGGGTTAGGGGACGGGGACGGTTTAGGGTCCAGGTAAGGGTACGGCAACGCTTTAGGGGGAGCGTGCGTGTGAGGGCGCGGGTTAGTGTTAGGGTATGGGTTAGGATTAGGGGACGGGTGAGGGTCAGGCTTCGGGGAAGGGTTAGGGTTAGGGTTCGGGCTAGGGTTAGGGTTAGGGGACGGGGACGGTTTAGGGTCCAGGTGAGGGTACGGCAACGCTTTAGGGGGAGCGTGCGTGTGAGGGCGCGGGTTAGTGTTAGGGTATGGGTTAGGATTAGGGGACGGCTGAGGGTCAGGCTTCGGGGAAGGGTTAGGGTTAGGGTTCGGGCTAGGGTTAGGGTTAGGGGAAGGGGACGGTTTAGGGTCCAGGTGAGGGTACGGCAACGCTTTAGGGGGAGTGTGCGTGTGAGGGCGCGGGTTAGTGTTAGCGTACGGGTTAGGATTAGGGGACGGGTGAGGGTCAGGCTTCGGGGAAGGGTTAGGGTTAGGGTTCGGGCTAGGGTTAGGGTTAGGGGACGGGGACGGTTTAGGGTCCAGGTGAGGGTACGGCAACGCTTTAGGGGGAGCGTGCGTGTGAGGGCGCAGGTTAGTGTTAGCGTACGGGTTAGGATTAGGGGACGGGTGAGGGTCAGGCTTCGGGGAAGGGTTAGGGTTACGGTTCGGGCTAGGGTTAGGGTTAGGGGACGGGGACGGTTTAGGGTCCAGGTGAGGGTACGGCAACGCTTTAGCGGGAGCGTGCGTGTGAGGGCGTGGGTTAGTGTTAGCGTATGGGTTAGGATTAGGGGACAGGTGAGGGTCAGGCTTCGGGGAAGAGTTAGGGTTAGGGTTCGGGCTAGGGTTAGGGTTAGGGGACGGGGACGGTTTCGGGTCAGGCTGAGGGTACGGCAACGCTTTAGGGCGAGCGTGCGTGTGAGGGCGCGCGATAGTGTTAGCGTACGGCTTAGGATTAGGGGACGGGTGAAGGTCAGGCTTCGGGGAAGGGTTAGGGTTAGGGTTCGGGCTAGGGTTAGGGTTAGGGGACGGGGACGGTTTACGGTCCAGGTGAGGGTACGGCAACGCTTTAGGGGGAGCGTGCGTGTGAGGGCACGGGTTAGTGTTAGGGTATGGGTTAGGATTAGGGGACAGGTGAGGGTCAGGCTTCGGGGAAGTGTTAGGTTTCCGGTTCGGGCTAGGGTTAGGGTTAGGGGACGGGGACGGTTTAGGGTCCAGGTGAGGGTACGGCAACGCTTTAGGGGGAGCGTGCGTGTTAGGGCGCGGGTTAGTGTTAGCGTACGGGTTAGGATTAGGGGACGGGTGAGGGTCAGGCTTCTGGGAAGGGTTAGGGTTAGGGTTCGGGCTAGGGTTAGGGTTCGGGCTAGGGTTAGGGTTAGGGGACGGGGACGGTTTAGGGTCCAGGTGAGGGTACGGCAACGCTTTAGGGGGAGGGTGCGTGTGAGGGCGCGGGTTAGTGTTAGCGTACGGGTTAGGATTAGGGGACGGGTGAGGGTCAGGCTTCGGGGAAGGGTTAGGGTTAGTGTTCGGGCTAGGGTTAGGGTTAGGGGACGGGGACGGTTACGGTCCAGGTGAGGGTACGGCAACGCTTTAGGGGGAGCGTGCGTGTGAGGGCGCGGGTTAGTGTTAGCGTACGGGTTAGGATTAGGGGACGGGTGAGGGTCAGGCTTCGGGGAAGTCTTAGGGTTAGGGTTCGGGCTAGGGTTAGGGTTAGGGGACGGGGACGGTTTAGGGTCCAGGTGAGGGTACGGCAACGCTTTAGGGGGAGCGTGCGTGTGAGGGCGCGGGTTATTGTTAGCGTACGGGTTACGATTAGGGGCGGGTGAGGGTCAGGCTTCGGGGAAGGGTTAGGGTTAGGGTTCGGGCTAGGGTTAGGGTTAGGGGACGGGGACGGTTTAGGGTCCAGGTGAGGGTACGGCAACGCTTTAGGGGGAGCGTGCATGTGAGGGCGCGGGTTAGTGTTAGGGTATGGGTTAGGATTAGGGGACGGGTGAGGGTCAGGCTTCGGGGAAGGGTTAGGGTTAGGGTTCGGGCTAGGGTTAGGGTTAGGGGACGGGGACGGTTTAGGGCCCAGGTGAGGGTACGGCAACGCTTTAGGGGGAGCGTGCGTGTGGGGGAGCGGGTTAGTGTTAGGGTATGGGTTAGGATTAGGGGACGGGTGGGGGTCAGGCTTCGGGGAAGGGTTAGGGTTAGGGTTCGGGCTAGGGTTAGGGTTAGGGGAAGGGGACGGTTTAGGGTCCAGGTGAGGGTACGGCAACGCTTTAGGGGGAGCGTGCGTGTGAGGGCGCGGGTTAGTGTCAGCGTACGGGTTAGGATTAGGGGACGGGTGAGGGTCAGGCTTCGGGGAAGGGTTAGGGTTAGGGTTCGGGCTAGGGTTAGGGTTAGGGGACGGGGATGGTTTAGGGTCCAGGTGAGGGTACGGCAACGCTTTAGGGGGAGCGTGCGTGTGAGGGCGCAGGTTAGTGTTAGCGTACGGGTTAGGATTAGGGGACGGGTGAGGGTCAGGCTTCGGGGAAGGGTTAGGGTTACGGTTCGGGCTAGGGTTAGGGTTAGGGGACGGGGACGGTTTAGGGTCCAGGTGAGGGTACGGCAACGCTTTAGTGGGAGCGTGCGTGTGAGGGCGCGGGTTAGTGTTAGCGTATGGGTTAGGATTAGGGGACAGGTGAGGGTCAGGCTTCGGGGAAGAGTTAGGGTTAGGGTTCGGGCTAGGGTTAGGCTTAGGGGACGGGGACGGTTTCGGGTCAGGCTGAGGGTACTGCAACGCTTTAGGGCGAGCGTGCGTGTGAGGGCGCGGGTTAGTGTTAGCGTACGGGTGAGGATTACGGGACGGGTGAGGGTCAGGCTTCGGGGAAGGGTTAGGGTTAGGGTTCGGGCTAGGGTTAGGGTTAGGGGACGGGGACGGTTTAGGGTCCAGGTGAGGGTACGGCAACGCTTTAGGGGGAGCGTGCGTGTGAGGGCGCGGGTTAGTGTTAGCGTACGGGTTAGGATAGGGGACGGTGAGGGTCAGGCTTCGGGGAAGGGTTAGGGTTAGGGTTCGGGCTAGGGTTAGGGATAGATGACGGGGACGGTTTAGGGTCCAGGTGAGAGTACGGCAACGCTTTAGGGGGAGCGTGCGTGTGAGGGCGCGCGATAGTGTTAGCGTACGGCTTAGGATTAGGGGACGGGTGAAGGTCAGGCTTCGGGGAAGGGTTAGGGTTAGGGTTCGGGCTAGGGTTAGGGTTAGGGGACGGGGACGGTTTACGGTCCAGGTGAGGGTACGGCAATGCTTTAGCGGGAGCGTGCGTGTGAGGGCACGGGTTAGTGTTAGGGTATGGGTTAGGATTAGGGGACGGGTGAGGGTCAGGCTTCGGGGAAGGGTTAGGGTTACGGTTCGGGCTAGGGTTAGGGTTAGGGGACGGGGACGGTTTAGGGTCCAGGTGAGGGTACGGCAACGCTTTAGGGGGAGCGTGCGTGTGAGGGCGCGGGTTAGTGTTAGCGTACGGGTTAGGATTAGGGGACGGGTGAGGGTCAGGCTTCGCGAAAGGGTTAGGGTTAGGGTTCGGGCTAGGGTTAGGGTTAGGGGACGGGGACGGTTTAGGGTCCAGGTGAGGGTACGGCAACGCTTTAGGGGGAGCGTGCGTGTGAGGGCGCGGGTTAGTGTTAGCGTACGGGTTAGGATTAGGGGACGGGTGAGGGTCAGGCTTCGGGGAAGGGTTAGGGTTAGTGTTCGGGCTAGGGTTAGGGTTAGGGGACGGAGACGGTTTAGGGTCCAGGTGAGGGTACGGCAACGCTTTAGGGGGAGCGTGCGTGTGAGGGCGCGGGTTAGTGTTAGCGTACGGGTTAGGATTAGGGGACGGGTGAGGGTCAGGCTTCGGGGAAGGCTTAGGGTTAGGGTTCGGGCTAGGGTTAGGGTTAGGGGACGGGGACGCTTTAGGGTCCAGGTGAGGGTACGGCAACGCTTTAGGGGGAGCGTGCGTGTGAGGGCGCCGGTTAGTGTTAGCGTACGGGTTAGGATTAGGGGACGGGTGAGGGTCAGGCTTCTGGGAAGGGTTAGGGTTAGGGTTCGGGCTAGGGTTAGGGTTCGGGCTAGGGTTAGGGTTAGGGGACGGGGACGGTTTAGGGTCCAGGTGAGGGTACGGCAACGCTTTAGGGGGAGCGTGCGTGTGAGGGCGCGGGTTAGTGTTAGCGTACGGGTTAGGATTAGGGGACGGGTGAGGGTCAGGCTTCTGGGAAGGGTTAGGGTTAGGGTTCGGGCTAGGGTTAGGGTTCGGGCTAGGGTTAGGGTTAGGGGACGGGGACGGTTTAGGGTCCAGGTGAGGGTACGGCAACGCTTTAGGGGGAGCGTGCGTGTGAGGGCGCGGGTTAGTGTTAGCGTACGGGTTAGGATTAGGGGACGGGTGAGGGTCAGGCTTCTGGGAAGGGTTAGGGTTAGGGTTCGGGCTAGGGTTAGGGTTCGGGCTAGGGTTAGGGTTAGGGGACGGGGACGGTTTAGGGTCCAGGTGAGGGTACGGCAACGCTTTAGGGGGAGCGTGCGTGTGAGGGCGCGGGTTAGTGTTAGCGTACGGGTTAGGATTAGGGGACGGGTGAGGGTCAGGCTTCGGGGAAGGGTTAGGGTTAGTGTTCGGGCTAGGGTTAGGGTTAGGGGACGGGGACGGTTACGGTCCAGGTGAGGGTACGGCAACGCTTTAGGGGGAGCGTGCGTGTGAGGGCGCGGGTTAGTGTTAGCGTACGGGTTAGGATTAGGGGACGGGTGAGGGTCAGGCTTCGGGGAAGTCTTAGGGTTAGGGTTCGGGCTAGGGTTAGGGTTAGGGGACGGGGACGGTTTAGGGTCCAGGTGAGGGTACGGCAACGCTTTAGAGGGAGCGTGCGTGTGAGGGCGCGGGTTAGTGTTAGCGTACGGGTTAGGATTAGGGGACGGGTGAGGGTCAGGCTTCGGGGAAGGGTTAGGGTTAGGGTTCGGGCTAGGGTTAGGGTTAGGGGACGGGGACGGTTTAGGGTCCAGGTGAGGGTACGGCAACGCTTTAGGGGGAGCGTGCGTGTGAGGGCGCGGGTTAGTGTTAGCGTACGGGTTAGGATTAGGGGACGGGTGAGGGTCAGGCTTCGGCAAAGGGTTAGGTTTAGGGTTAGGGTTCGGGCTAGGGTTAGGGTTAGGGGACGGGGACGGTTTAGGGCCCAGGTGAGGGTACGGCAACGCTTTAGGGGGAGCGTGCGTGTGAGGCAGCGGGTTAGTGTTAGGGTATGGGTTAGGATTAGGGGACGGGTGAGGGTCAGGCTTCGGGGAAGGGTTAGGGTTAGGGTTCGGGCTAGGGTTAGGGTTAGGGGAAGGGGACGGTTTAGGGTCCAGGTGAGGGTACGGCAACGCTTTAGGGGGAGCGTGCGTGTGAGGGCGCAGGTTAGTGTTAGCGTACGGGTTAGGATTAGGGGACGGGTGAGGGTCAGGCTTCGGGGAAGGGTTAGGGTTACGGTTCGGGCTAGGGTTAGGGTTAGGGGACGGGGACGGTTTAGGGTCCAGGTGAGGGTACGGCAACGCTTTAGCGGGAGCGTGCGTGTGAGGGCGCGGGTTACTGTTAGCGTAAGGGTTAGGATTAGGGGACGGGTGAGGGTCAGGCTTCGGGGAAGGGTTAGGGTTAGGGTTCGGGCTAGGGTTAGGGTTAGGGGACGGGGACGGTTTCGGGTCAGGCTGAGGGTACGGCAACGCTTTAGGGCGAGCGTGCGTGTGAGGGCGCGGGTTAGTGTTAGCGTACGGGTGAGGATTACGGGACGGGTGAGGGTCAGGCTTCGGGGAAGGGTTAGGGTTAGGGTTCGGGCTAGGGTTAGGGTTAGGGGACGGGGACGG